>NW_023270377.1:17402983-17516758 GCF_011800145.1 Mirounga leonina
ATTCTCAAAAACAGCCACTGGTGAAGGGGTTTCACAGGCAAAGGCCAGGCTTCTGTCCAGCTCTTGGCGTTAGGTGTCTTAACTGTGAGTGTACATACAGCATTTTCCTTCCTATTCTTGCTTCTCCTGAAGTTGTTCCTCTCCTGCCCCTGCTCCCCACCCACTCTGCTGCTTCCCTCCCCTGCCTCTCGTACCCAGAGGACATCCGAGGGACATGACATCAAGGACAATCCCAAAGGAGAAGCAGAACACGGAAGGAGTCACAAAAAAACCCACAACAGAACAAGGGTTAAGTGATCTACTCCCCCCTTGATGAATTCTTACACAGTCATTAAAAATGATAATTACAATGACTTTGCAACAACATGGAAAAAAATGCTTATGATATAATTAATGCTAAGTGGAAAAATGCAGAACACAAAATGATCGCTACACTATGATTACGATTACTTAAATTATATGTTCATGGGGACAAAAACTGGAAGGGATCACGGAAAAAGCAAAAATCATTTAATTTCTCAGGGATGACAGTGGTATCATGGGTGAATTTTTCTCTTTATATTTGGCTAATGGCTCTGTAATGCCGAGCAAGTTTTGAAAAGCTAAAATAAAAAACAGACTTAAGAATGTGTGGAAGTGAGACAGGATAGGCCATCATTCTCGTTTGCCTGAGGGTGGGAAATGAGGAATAGTCTGGATAGGAAATGCCAACCTGTTTTTTATATCAAAATGCAACTTGTTTTCTTGCTGCTTGGAAAACAGAGCACCGGGCTCCTAAGCAACCACCCAGGCCTGCTGGGAAAAGCCGACTCTATGTTACTAAGGATCGGGGCTCTAATCTAAAGGGTGACTCCATCCTCCCTCATTGGACTTTGAAGGTCACTGTGGCAGGAAAATAAGAAGAGAACAGGCTTTCCACCAAGTAGGACTAGGCTCTGAGAACAGGGAAGAAGGACTAGCAGGAAGGAGACTGAATGGGTCCCAATCATGCAAGGTCACATTTCAGAAGGTTGTCAGAGAGGGTCTGAAGCAAGGAGATGCCAAGGGAAGGACTGCACCAGCAGCCATGGGTCTTGAGGATCTCACCAGCTGATGACCCCGAATTCATGTTGGGGGACACTCATCCACCTGCTCTCAGAGAGCCCACCAACGGTGGTCCAGCTGTGGTGAGAGTGTTGCAGTGTCCTTCCCCAGCCTAGGGTCTTAGGATCTGTGGACTAGCAAGGCAGTGGCTAGGCAGTGGTTCAGGGCCCGTGGGCCACACTGAACATATAGATCAGAGAGGTGGGCAGAGGGGAGCCCAGGCTGGACAAGGTAAAGGAAGAGTGACAGCTGGGGACACTTCTGGTCAGGGAGGCAGGGGGAACATGTGACAGTGAACAGGGCTCTAACTACACTGTGGAGAACAAGGCAGCCTCAAGGAACCTATCTAGGAATTCACCCTGGGGGTGGGGGGGCGGGCGGGGAGCGGTGAGTGCTCCAAGCCAGGCAGTGGGAAGAAAGGAAGAAGAGAGGAGGGCTCGCTCCAGGCCTGTGGGAGGCTGGCCAAAGGGTCAGGAGAGCTGGCAGGCCCTAGGAGGAAGAATTCTGTGACCACCACCAGAGCACAAACCAGAACCTGGGAATATGCCATCTGGCATGGCCACAGGGACTTTGCAGATGTGATTAAGGCTAGAAGCCCTGAAATGGGGAAATTATCTGATGGGCCCAATGTAATCCCGAGCGTCCTTATCAGAGTGAGGCAGGAGGGTCAGAGTCAGAGGATGAATGACAACGGAAGCAAAAGTCAGAGGGATGGGAGGCCACAGGCCAAGGAATTCAGGCAGCCTCTAGAAGCTGGGGAAGGCAAGGAAAGGGGCTCTCCCCTAGAGCCTTCAGAAGGAAGGCAGCCCTTTTATTATATTGAGTTTAGCCCAGCAAGACTGATTTTGCACTTCTGACCTCTAGAACTGTAAGGTAATAAATTTGTGTTGTTTTAAGCCACTGCATTCGTGGGATTTTGTTACAGCAGCTGTAGGAGACTGATACACAGCAGTTACAAGCCAAAGCCCCAGAAAGGAGGAGGTAGAGGTCTTTGAACTCCAGCTGCTGCTAATCCTGGGGGAGGGAGGGGGGACACTTGGGACTGTTAGATAATTTACACAGAGAACATGGACTTCTGAATAACAGGAGAAAGACTTCCAGGAAGTGCTCAGCTTGTCAGGTATTTGTTTCCAGCCGATTGCGACTTAAAACACACTGAGTACTTCGCGGGATGTGCCTGCCATATCCTATCTCATTCAATTCTCAGAAGAACTCAGTGGGGTGGGCTCAGTTGGCATCACCATTTTACAGATGTGGAGACTGAGGCTTGGGTAGGTGAGGTCATGGACACAAACAGGGGAGCTGGGATTTGAACCTGGGCCACCTGACTCCAGGGCCTGAGCTCTGAGCCGCCGTATGAGGCTGTGTCATGAAAAGAAAAGGACGTTAACTCCACTATCTCCCACACACCAGGAGCAGTCTGCTCAGAGTGGAAGCAGAGAACATGTATCCTCTGCTGCCCTCCTGAACTCGACTGACTGGGGATTTCTGTGCAATAGCAAGTACGCACGCAAACGGCTGCCTTTCTAGAACTACAAACTATGAACTCCGTACAGCCTAGACAAGACATTCTCTGGGCTTTAAAGCCTAACTTTAATGATCTAAATGTCCCAGAATAAAGGGATTGATTGATTAAATCATGGTTCCTCAATACAATAAAATACTAGGCAGCTTTTTTAAACAATGATGTAGATGATGTGGATCTATGTGTATTGACATGGAGGGATGTTCCCAATACACCAGGAAGTCTAAAAAGCAAGTCACTAAAGAGTACACGAAGCATGAGCACACACACACACACACAGAGAAAGTCTAGAAATACATATATAGATGGCATTAGCAGTGATTATCTTTGTGTATAAGGCATAAGAATACAGGTGATTTGGCTTTTTCTTCCTGCTTGCTTATCTTTTCTGTAAATTTTCCACAATAAAAAGAAACTGATGGGATAATGTTTAAAGGCGGGGAAACTGAACTTCAGTAATAGCTAGGAAAAATGTGCAATGATGAAGCTGTTATGAAGTATCTACTACCTAGTGACCAAGTCCTAATACATTTCCATAGATTTCATCCTCCCTACCACCCAGTGGGGTAAGGACGGCAGTCCCCATTGTTTCAGATTTTTTAAAAATTGAGGCTCAGAGAGATTAAGTAATTTGCCCCCAAAATCACCCAAAGTGAAGGCATCAGACTGAGATTTAACCCAGATCTGTCCGGCTCCAAAGCAGACATTCTCTCTACTACATGACTCTGTAATCTTTTCCCTCCAGTACCATGAGGGTTCCAGGCGAGCCGGGATGCAGAAGGAATCCAAGGGGACCAGAGGGCATGGAGGGAAGAAAAGAAGAGGATGGGGAAGGGCAAGAGTGCATTACCCCCACTGCTCCTGTTCCTTGGAGTAGGTCTCCCAACCTCAACACACTGACATTTGGGGCACAATAATTCTTTTTTGGAGGAGGAGGGGGAACAGTCTGTGCGATGTAGGATAGTTAGCAACATCCCTGGCCTTTACCCACTAAATGCAGCAAGCTGTGACAACAAAAATGTCTCTAGACACTGCCAAATATCCCCTGAAGGCCAAATCACCCTTGGTGAAGAACCACTGCCCTGGAGAATTACTACCACCAGAATGATGGGAGTGGGCCCAGCACATTATTGGTTATTTACCATAGATTTCCACGCTTCAGTCAACCATTTGGTTCACGCCACTAATCAGTCCTCCTCAACGAATCCTTCAGTCCTTACATATTCTAAGATCGACAGCTCCTTTGGGCATTGTTAAAGACAAACGTCCTAATTGGTAAGCCCCAAGTGACATTTGTGGCTATTATCCTGATCTCTAGAAGGAACAGAAAGTTCAGATGCACCCCTTCAAGAATGGCTCCACAATGGGCCTTCTGCCACCCCTTTGTGGGGGTTCACCCATGCCCCTGCATTCCCTGAATGAAACGTTAAGGGAAGCTGGGTTTTTTTTTTTTTTCTTGTAAATACCAAGCTGTGCAGTCATTACAAGCTTGCTTGGAGATAATCAGGGCTGACACTTGCTGTACGTGCAGGCTTTATTGGAGACCACCCACAAAGTCGCCTCAACGCAAAATGACACTACTAAGTAATCTAATCCCAAAATGTAGATTTCATTCCAACAAATTGCACACAAGTGGTCTCCTGCTGGCTTAACTGTTGCCTGGAAAGGCAAGCCCAACTGCATTGGTGGCAAGTTAGCACAGAACATCCAAACCATAAACAGAGAATGCAAATGCCATGTCTGGGACCATAAACATTGAATATTGCAGGGAGAAATGAAGTCCTCTTATACAGAATTAAAATATAATTAAAAGATGGGGTAGAATACATCACTTTTGTCCTAATTCTTTTCCCCTTTGAGTCAAAGAACAAAAATAAAACAAAAAGATGAAGAAATTAAGTATTTTTCCCCTTGCATCAAAGACTCTTGCAAACTGTTTCCTGCAAGGCCATATGTTTTGAGCTGACCCAAAATTTGAAGGGACTAGCACCCTGACTTTATCCCCATTAAGCAATCTGCAGCTCCCCAACCTCTAAGAGAAAGGCATATAGTTTAGCCCATACTGCCCCCTGTAAAAAATTAAATATATAATAAAAAATTTGATGAGAACGAAGATTTTTTTAAGTTTCAGAGAATGGGGGTGCCTGGGTGGCTCAGTCAGTTAAGCGTCTGCCTTCAGCTCAGGTCATGATCCCGGGGTCCTGGGATCAAGTCCCACATCAGGTTCCCTGCTCTTCAGGGAGCCTGCTTCTCCCTCTCCCTCTGCCTGCTGCTTCTCCTGCTTGTGCTCTCTCTCTCTCTGTCAAATAAATAAAATCTTTAAAAAAATAAAATAAAATAAAGTTTCAGAGAATGGAATTTGACCATAAGATCATTGTGAGCCAACAATTTACCAAGGTTGCCTGAAAGGTTGATACTTTCTTAGGATGCATTAACAGAGTTTACTGCTTAAGGGCGCCTGGGTGGCTCAGTCAGTTAAGCATCTGACTGTTGGTTTTCACTCAGGTCATGATCTCAAGGTCATGGGATTGAGCCCCACTTTGGGCTCCATGCTCAGCAGGGAGTCTGCTTGAGATACTCTCTCTCCTTCACCCCTTCCCCTGCCTCTCTCTCTCTCTCTAAAATAAAAAATAAATAAATCTTTTTTACAAATAGAGCTTACTGCTCAGATTAAAGGAGTTGACAATCCTGGGTAGGGTGATCCAACCACATATGGAGAACAGGTGTTCTCAGATTGACATTAAGGTGGACATCTGTGATGTTGACCCTTTAGCATCCACTCAACTGCTTAGGTAGTAGCACACTACAATATGGCGCCACCTCTGAGTAGTGAACTGACCCAGGTGCTGAATGAGGGAGGGACAGCTGATTGCATCCTCTCCAACACTTCACCCTGAAGACAAGAACTATGTCTTATCCCTCTTCTGTCTCCCCCCAGCCACCCCTCGCACCAAAAACTAGTTAGGCACCTCATGGGTATTCAACAAATCCCTGACGGATTTTCTGAGAAATCCTTACTGAGGGTATATCTCTATGTTAAAAAACCAAACATATATATACATAGTGTTATATATATATGGGGCACCTGGGTGGCTCAGTTGGTTAAGTGTCTGACTTCGGCTCAAGTCATGGTATCAGGATCCTGGGATCAGTCTCACATCGGGCTCCGTGCTCAGCAGGGAGTCTGCTTGTCCCTCTGCCCCTCCCCCTGCTCGTGCTCTCTCTCCCTCTCAAATAAATAAACATATTTTTTTAAATGAGTATATCATTTAAACAAGTGGTTTCCAAACTGTGAGTCACAACCCGTCAAGAGTTCGTTAAATCAATTTCATAAGCCTATAGTCTGTATTTTTTTAATGGAAAAGAAATCTTCAGGGTGCCTCTCTCCTGCTTTGTAGAACTCTATTGGCAACCCCTAAAATCCAACTCTCTCCCCCTGCTCCGTACTACACCCCATAGCTGAATGTGGCTGGAGAAAATCATACAACCAACACCCACTGGTCTTAATGTAATTCATTTCCATGACCTCACCTGGGACCTCATGCTGCCTGGCCATCACACCTCATTCCCTCATCCATGTACCTGTCCCCCTCCTGTATGACCATCCTCTCTCCCTGACCTCTAGCACCTACTCTCCCTCCAGGCTCTAAGCTGCTAACCTCACTTCCTACGTCTCAGAGAAAATAGAAATGTTCAGAAGAGAACTGCCACAGTTTCCCATCTCCACTTCTGGGCACCCACCAGCATCTGCCCCATAAACTCTGCCTTCCTCCCCTTACTATGGATGGGCCATCCTTGCTCAAAGAGAAGAGCAGCCCCTCCACTTGTCCACTAGATCCCACTCGAGGATGTGGCCTTAACAGACCTCCCCTCTCTCTCTCCTACATCATCACAATTTTCCTTCTCTACTGGATTATTCCCATTGGCATGTTATTGCTATCTTCAGGGGGAAAAAAACCCTCCACGATGTTACTTTGAATTATACCTCGATAAAGCTGAAAAAATAAATTTTAAAAACCTTCTCTCACTCTATTTGCCCTCTACCTACTACCCCCATTTCTCTACTCCTTGTCTAATAACACTATATAAAAAAACTCCTCGTAAGAATCACCGGTGCTCCTTTACCAAATCCTCTCCTCTCATTCTCTTTTATGTTCCCTCCAATCAGATGATGACCCCCATCACCCCACCAAGACCGCCCTCGTCAAAGTTACCAGTGACATCCATGCACCTAATGTCAATGTCCAGGGCACCTCCTACATATCACTGCACGTGCTGCTCCCTTCCTCCTCCTTGGAACACGCTGCTCACTGGGTTTCCGGGTCACGACTCTTCCAGTTTTCCTCCTGCCACATGGGCATTCCTTCTCACTCTCCCTCCAGTGCTCCTCCTGATCTTCTCCACCTCCTCCGACTTGAGGGCGCAGGGCCGGGCCCCGGGGACTCTTCTCTACGTGCCCTAATCCCCTGGTGATCCCATTCAGTCACAGCCTTCGCAGGATTCTTGGAGACGCCATCCATCCCGCCCCCTCCTGCGTGAGGGCTCCAGGGATGCCACTCCCGTGGCTCACTGAACAGTCGTCATTGATACGGACAATCTGTTTATTAGGAACTGTTACAGCCAGCTAATCATCTCATTCATAAACGACCAACTCACCCTCATCCTGGAATCCTTTTGACTAATTCAAGTCAGGTGTGATCCCATGACCTCCAGGTGAGCAGCGGGATATCCCATTTGCCACCCCCGAGCCATCCATCCATCCCTCTGGCTGGAGAGCCCTGATGTTGCATGATCCGCCCTTCCCTGACAAATCCCCTGTCACCCAACTCCATGCAGGTGTGCGCCTCAAATCTGTAGCTACAGCAGCTCCTGCTGGTATCCGGGCAGCTGGTCCCCTTCACGAGCCTCTCTGGAGCACTGACATAGCTAGGGGGGAAAAAAAAGGAGAGCATATTGAATGTCAGGAGATGAACCAGCTGGTTTAAGACAGACGCGGAAGAAAAAGATGACATGGTCACTGGGACACCTTTTCATGAGAATATAGTTCGAAGAATCTGGGTCCACACAGGGTGCTGCACAGTGTTAATCCTGCCCCTGAGATACGAATTCAGGAGATTCTGCCCATAATGATGCATGCTTTTCAAACATCCCTCCAAGCCTGGAATGGAGAGACAGCTCAGGAGCTCAGAGTCTGAACACGGTCACTAGAGCACGCTCTGGTTTCAAATTCACTTTGCTGGCTTTCTTGAATTTTTTACTTTTTCCAGGTGTGGAGATTGGTTAGGTGGCCACAACATACTCTTACTTAACAACATCAGCGCTGACTGCTTGAGGACCCCGCTCAAGTGGCAGTGGGGCCAACATGTGGCTTTTTGACCTTTTAATTGCAAATATGGAGCTGTTTGTTTTCTCAGAAGTGTCTAAAACATGTGGGACAGGTATAAAGTTTCCACATAAGCCAACCTCTTTGTTTTGGTCTGATCTAAACAAACTGCTTCGCGCAGCTGGGCCAAGAATATTCCTTCCAGTCCCATCTTTTGAGCAGGCCCAAGCTTGGAGACTTCCAAGATGGAATTCTGCCATGTCTCCTATGTGGCAAAATCTTAAACCAACACTTCTCAGTGCCAGAAAAATAGCAACGTAGCCCCGAAAGAAATCAAAGCCACATTTCTATTAAACAAAATTATTAACACGATAGAAAAGAGACCATTTTGTTAATGATCAAATATACAGGCTTCAGCCAATTAAAGCTTTGAAGCAAATAGCCATAGATAGAATCCCTCACTGAAGCTAATCATTACAGCAAATGACATTTGAAATCTTTTTCTTTGTCCTCCTAACTATAAGAATGAAAAGTTAAAACAAGTTGCCGGCACAGCACGTGATCTAAGCTCAAAGTGCATTTGCTCCAAATTGCAGAACCTTTGAATCAAACGGGACAATACCCTTTTCTGCCCAAATTAGCTAAACAGAATTTGCAGTGAAACTCCCTAATGTCTGCTAGCAAGAAGAACTGAGTCCTGGTAGTGCTACAGGGAAGGGAGTCACGTGCTGGAATAAAGCAAGCTCCAAACCACCAACCTCAGTGCTCGTCGTCATTCCTTCGTCCAGCTGGCCCAGTGAGTTAAGAACTAACCAAGAGAGCAAGGCCTCTGTGGGCTGGTTAGCTCTGCTCGGGTTTTCAATCCAAGACTGCACCCCTCGCTTGGTCATCCATCTTAAAATGCAAGCCCCTTCTCTCCCGTAGGGCAACCAGCCCATGGAGGGTGAGGGGGAAAATTTTCCACCTTTGCTAAAACAGCTCAGAGGTTTTCACTACTGATTGGGAGCTCGGTGTCATCAAATAGTGGAAGAAGAGAATGCTACCATGGATTCTAGATTGGTTGAATAAAATATGGAGTGAACATACCATTCAAGAGAGACCCCATTTTTCACAGTTTAATGCAAGAGGTATGCATTCTGTACCTAACGATTATTCATGTTTATGGTCACAATAATAAGCCTTTGCATTTGTATAGGGCTTTATAATCTATAAATCACTTTCATACATGTTAATGCTTTTTAATCCTATTAGATGGCAAGGCAGACATTATTACCCCACCTCACAGATTTAAAAAAGAAGAAACTGGAGCTCAAAGAGATCAAGTCATTTGCCCAAAGTCATGCTATGAAGCAATCAGAGAAACACCCAGGTCCGATCCCAGGTGCTTACCTCTACACAGTCTCCTAGGTGAGTGGATTTTGACACCTGCCCCCAGGAAAAAAAAAAAAAAATCTGAAAGTTCAAAGTTGCAACTCTGATCAATCTCATGTGTGCAGATGAAATGATGGAGAAGAAACGTGGATTTTTCTCTCCCTGGCCCCACCCCCACCAAGCACATCTGTGTCCACATGACCGTGACCAAAAGCACTAAGTAGTCCATGGCACTGGTCCTTCTCACCAGCCATTTCCGTTATTACTAACTAAATAATTCTTGCTACCCATCCTTCCTCATTCCACTAGCCACATAAACTCCCTAGAGTAAAAGCGCCTGGAGGGCAGAGACTGGTTCATACTTGCCTTGTGATGGTCTGCTGTGCCTAACAGAGTTCATTTCACTTACCAGCTGCTTATTACATATCTACTCCTTTTTTTTTTTTAAGATTTTATTTATTTGTCAGAGAGAGAGCACAAGCAGAGGGAGCGGCAGGCAGAGGGAGAAGCAGACTCCCCGCTGAGCAGGGGGAGCCCGATGCGGGACTCAATCCCAGGACCCTGGGATCATGACCTGAGCTGAAGGCAGACGCTTAACTGACTGAGCCAGCCAGGCGTCCCTACCTATCGGCTCCTTATCAATCTGGAAAAGTACGAGTTTATCCCCAGGTAGGGCAAGGAGCATGGCCTGGACCACCTTGCTTCCTCACTAATCACCGTCCACTAGATTCCCAGGCTGTTCATGCTCCTCTGAAAGAACATAAGAGATAGGACCCAGGACCACATGACAATGACAGTGGTCTACATCCAGGCACAGCCTCTAAGCCTTGAAACTATCTATTATTTTCTGCCTAAAGGATTTCATACATGCCATATACTTTGCTACTGAAACTAACAGTATGTTGAGAGAACAAGCTTTAGACTCCATTCCAGGGAGTAAATGAAAAGAGGTTTCTCATCTCTAAGGCAGTCCCATGGCGTGGACCAGCAGCACAGCACCTGTTCGGAATTCTGAAAGATGATGGGTGAACTGGGCACAAAGGGATAAACTGCAAATCAGTGATGGATGGAATAAGGAATATTAGGAGAGGCCATCAAAGTGGGAATGAGAACTATGTGGCACCAGGCAGTCTCTTCTTTGACCTATTTATAGTAGACATCATCCATGAACACAGCACCTTTCAACCCTGCCAGGATCTGACCCTCCTAAATACCACATTCCACATGGCCATCACCATCCAGTTGGGATCAGCAAGCAAGCATCATCACCTATTCGCCATCCTTGTGCTTAAGACCTTGCTGGAAGGGCGCCTGGGTGGCTCAGTCGTTAAGCGTCTGCCTTCAGCTCAGGTCATGATCCCAGGGTCCTGGGATCAAGTCCCACATTGGGCTCCCTGATCAGCGAGGAGCCTGCTTGTCCCTCTGCCCCTCCCCCCCACTGCTCGTACTCTCTCTCAAATAAATAAATAAAATCTTCAAAAGAATAAAATTTGGGGCGCCTGGGTGGCTCAGTCGTTAAGCGACTGCCTTCGGCTCAGGTCATGATCCCAGGGTCCTGGGATCGAGCCCCGCATCGGGCTCCCTGCTCAGCGGGAAGCCTGCTTCTCCCTCTCCCACTCCCCCTGCTTGTGTTCCTGCTCTCGCTATCTCTCTCTCTGTCAAATAAATAAATAAAATTAAAAAAAAAAAAAAAAAAAGACCTTGCTGGAAGTCAGCATTTCACACCTTAGGCCTCAGTCATGGTGCTTCCTCACGCTCCTCGGATTCCAAGATTCCAGCTATGAGGTTAACAATCCAGTTCTGATCTCCTGGATTCCTGGCCTCAACTCTAGGTTGCTCTTGGCCCCTCCACCGTCACCGGGCCCCCGCACGACACTCAGCCCCAGACCTCTGGCCAGGGGTTCTGAGCGGGGCCTGGGGACCTGCCCCCGCTCCTGATTCCCGTTGGGCCTGCCGCCTTTTCCTCATCCCTTCTCCTGGCTCAAAGACGCCCCCTCCCCACCGAGGCCCAGCAGAGAAGACCCCGACCAAGTCTCGACTCCCTTCCCTGGCCGCATAACCACAGCCCGAGGTCACTGAAGAACTGAGAGAGGCATGGCCGAAGCGGGGAGATCCCAGCCTAACGGGGCACAAGGGGAGAATCGAGCCTACAAGTTCACAAAATCTCCCCCAGTCACGGAGTTTATCCGGAGGTTGGGCCCCATCTTCATCCCATCGGAGAAAGTGAAAGAGTCCAGCCCTGGCTTTTTCTGCTTTATGGTCAGGTTTCTGCCTTCGAGGTAAGGAGCAGATGTTTCCTAAGCTCCCAGGGATTTACCGGCCTTGTTCACACCTTCAGCAGACAGTCCGCTGCGGGTTGAATTCACACGGTTGTTTCCCTGGTGGGACACGAACTCGCCTCCATCTTGAGTCACAAGATGGCGGCGCCCGCGAAAGCCGGGCCGGCCTCGCCACGCCTAGCTCGTCGCCTCTCGCCGCTGCCTGCCCTACTCCCCTGCCTCCCTGCCATCACATTCCCTATAGTCTCTACACCCGAGCAATACAGCCAATGCCAGACTGGCGACATCCTTCCAGGAGAGGCTCCCTGGCAGAGCTGGTGGAACGTCGGTCAGGAAGCCGGCCTGCGGGTTTCCAAGCCCGCGTCTGCCTGCGGTGCACCAGCCAAACGGGTTCCCTTCGCTGGGCCTCGGTGTGTGCACGTTACCCGAGGTGGGGTTGGGCTTAATGACGTTCTGTTAGAGTCAAGTTTATCTGTGAAGCGAGGCTTTCGGCCTCCGCTCGGGCTGCGCCCTCAGACTTCCCACAATGCCCCGCGGCTACTCCCCCGCCCCTTAGGCTTAAGCAGCAGAGGGAGAACCTTTCCCAGCTGCAGGCATCCTCATCCGGCTGCCATGCGGGGAGTTTTGTTATGCCTATTTCACAGTGGGTCGCGTCCAGTCAACATGTATTTCTTAAGTGCCTCTGACAAGCCCAGAAAGAGGGTGGAGCCCTCTGGGGCCTCAGTGACTTCATCTGTGAAATGCAAGGCTTACACTCGCTGAGCTTCCAAGGTGCCTCCCAGCTCTTAAGTCCTGAGAGTCAGGATTCCGCGGGGGAGGGGTGGCCCCACCCTGGGGTTGCCAACCGCCGGCCCCACCCCTGCCGTGGCCCAGGTCCAGCTCCTCTCAAGCCTGTTGCACCTGGGACCACACGTGGGCAGAGTAACCCCAAATCCAGCTAATAACCCATTCGGAGGCAAGGGAGTGAATGTGTGTGTGTGTGTGTGCGCACGCCCCACAAACACAGCCATCCCCCAACTCCTCTCCTTGGCTGAGTCTTGGCCCTGCCCCCTCTCCCCAAAGCCCCGCTCTCTGGGCTACTCTCTAATGCGAAGGGGTTAGAGGCAGATGCTTGTCTTGATCGTGTGATTTGAGGGAAGTCCCACCACCCCCACAAAATATCTCTCTCAGACCTGCCTGAAACCCTCATCATAGGCACTCAGTTTCTTTGCATTCAAGCATCTTGATTCCAGAAGTTTCCTGTTAAATGCAAATGTGCACAGAAGAGTAGCCTTGGACTCGGCCTTGGACTTCTTTTCCCAATGCCACCCTCCCGCCAGCTCCCATTCACCAGCTCCCATTGCCACTCTCCAGCCCCCTAACAACATCGGATAAACACAAGAAGAACTTACCCCACAAAGTGAGAGGCACGAAACCCAAATTTATATGAAGGAAAAACTAAGTACGAATGAGGAGTAAAGAGGCATGGTGTCTGGCTTCCATCCTGATTTATTTTATGTCCTCAGCAACTAGCAGAAGAAACAGGGTTGGAGAAGGAATTAATTGAAGAAGAGAGGGATAAGGGATAATGTAATAGTGATTTTCAAACCCACTGTGTCATTAGGGGTTTTAAGGAATTAAAGTTCTCACTTTGGAGAGTCACAAAGCCCCATCGCTGTTTGACTTGGCTCTGTTTGCCTCTTCTTAGATTACTGCACTTGTTTATTATTTAAATTTGAATGAATAAAAATTAATTTTGAGTGGATAAAATTTGAGGGATAAGTGTAGATACACAGATAGAAACCACAGATATACTGAATTAAGATTCACTCTCTGCCCTACGCATGGAAGCCAGAAGAAACAATGGCTTCTTCACCCTGCATGGAGCAGGATTTAAGCCACATGGGAGACTTTCCTGAAGAGAGTTGTCGAATCTGAAAGAGGGAGTTCAAGGAGATTGTGAGGGCATTTCTTTTTTCTGTAAATATTTTTAGAACAGAACTGGTTCCCATTTATTATGGATGGAATTGTGTCCCCCTCCCCCAGGGTTCAGATGTTGAGGCCCTATCCCCCAATGTGATTTATTTGGAGATAGGGCCTGTAAGGAAGTAATTAAGGTTCAATGAGCTCATCAGGTGGGGCCCTAATCTTAATGAGGTGTCTTTATAAGAAGAGGAAGGAACATCAGAGATGTTTCAGTGAGAAGGTGGCCATCTATAAACCAGGAAGGGAGGCCTCACCAGAAACCAAATTTTCCAGAACCTTGATCTTGGATGCCTAGCCTCCAGAAGTGTGAGAACAATAGACCCTGGTTAAAATTAAGACCCCCAGTCTGTAGCCCCTTGTTATGTCAGCCTGAGTTAACAGTTTCTGCCTGAGGGACGGAGATAAAACAGGTCAGTCAACAAATGAGGATTAACTACTTTTCTAGGCCCTGGGTTTATGGCACTAAATATGGCAACATCCCCAGCAGGGGTGGGGCAACCTCCTCACAATACCTCTAGCCTGCAGGTTCTAGAATCCACATGCCTTTTTCAAACATGCAGCCTCTAGACCTACACAGCCGTACCTTCCCCAGAGTGGGTAGGAGCAGAGCTCGTTGTCTGGGCAAGGCAGGCAGTGAATGAACGACTCTCCTCTCCCTCCCGAATATTGCCTCAGCCGTGCCAGGAGTCCAGGTGCAACGCCATGGAGTCCAGATTTGACCTGTCAAAAAATAAGAGGATGATGTTGTGGGGAAATCAGAAACAGCCATCGTTCCTCACAAACAAACCAGACGAGAGCAGACAGCCCAGGTGGGCCTGCAGACCTAGACTGGCTTCTTGAGCCAAAAAGGACCAGTGAAGAGTCTGATGCCTTGGGGTAGGGACAATATCAGCAGACGGTTACCCTCAGGAAGCCAGAGGAGGCAGGAAGAGGAAAATGGGGGGATTTTAACAGGAAACTGGGCTAGTGTGGGCTTAAAGAAAAGGAATCAAACTGTGTTTGAAAGCTGGGACAACTTGCCTGTCTTTTGAACAAACTCTGGTTAAAATTAAGAGCAGAAATCTGTACTTGATAAAAAAAAAAACTTTGTCTCAAAGCTTTTGAAGAAGGAGGAGAAGGAAGTCAGGCTATTTTTCTCTTTTTTTTTTCCTAGTAAATATTTGCATCAAAAAATTCTAAAGGGTGTCATTGTTTAAAAAAAAAAAATGTGAGCATGTTTCAACCGGTAGGCGGAAGGGCATGTAAGCTGTGACATATGGGTACACCAGCAGGGGGCAGGGCTTGATTTGTAATGTTTGCCAATTTCTGTGTTGTAAATATTCCCACCAAGGCTGATCTCAAGCTACCAATGATTTAAAAATCAGCTTGCAAAATTCCTGCCTTTTTAGCCACAGCGCCGGCTGGTTCCAGCATACTTCTGCAAAGCACATGGAGCAGGTAGCAGCCGAGCCCTGCGCAGAACCAGCTGGGAGGGCCAGAGGCCCAGTGAGCAGAAAGAGGAGGACCCCAGAGCATGCTGGCAAGAACATAGGCAGATTTTCCTCTCTGGGATGTATCACCTCACATGCAATAATGGAGGTCCACTGTCATGGTCATAGAGCTGCCCTGCTCCCCGGAAGGGACAAGTACAGTTCTGTTGCAGCTGTGCTACCCGGAGCTCAAGGGCAAAGCAGCAGAGAATCCCCAAAACCCACCTTATTTTTAAACTTCTAAAATGCCAACTAAAACTTTGATTTACAGATAGAAAAAAGAAAGGAAAGGGAGGGAGGGAATTCTAGAAAAGATCTTCACCATCCATAAAACCAATAAGCCCAGTTTTCCCACGGACCCCAAGAGAATGCCTATTATTTCCCCCTTAAAGGGAGGAAGAGAAAAGGAATTCCCATGTTTTTGATTTGGCCAGACATGTGCTATCCCCCCACCCCCACCCCACTCAGCACCAGACAACAGGATGGAGGCAGTTCCATCGCTCACCTACCCCTGACCTTCTGTAGATGATACTTATGGACTGACCCCTTCTCAGGACACTCATAAATAATCCACCTAGAACTTCATTCTGCAGTCCAGTATTAGTCCTCAAATGAACTACAAACATATGCTTTTGTTTCTGAAAGAAAACCACAAGCAGAAGCCAGGACTGGGGGTCTATTCCTCTCTAGCTTACCTTCCAGAACCTGGTGCTGGGCTCCGTGCTTGGTCAGTCCTCACCCAACTTAATTCTTCCTCTTTCCCCTGCAGAAACTCACCAGGGGATTCTCTCTGAGGACTCGTCACCTCCGGGGGGTTATGAGAACCTACTCTTCGGTCCATGAGTCAGAGAACGGGGCAGAATTTGAGCTGGCGGGCACCTGGGTGGCTCAGTCGGGTAAGCATCTGCCTTCGGCTCGGGTCATGATTCCAGGGTCCTGGGATCGAGCCCCACATCGGGCTCCCTGCTCTGTGGGAAGCCTGCTCCTCCCTCTCCCACCGCCCCCCTCGCTTGTGTTCCCTCTCTCGCTGTGTCTCCCTCTGTCAAATAACTAAATAAAATCTTTTAAAAAAAAAAGAATTTGAGCTGGCACTGGCAAGCACGGAATAATTGATGAAGTGGATGAACTAAAGAGTAGGATGATTATATTTATTGTATTGCATGCAAGTTATCTATTTAAAAGTCCAGGTAGATAATATGTTTCAACAGTGCTTACGCAAGAAGATACAGCCAGTGTGAATGATGCATGTATTTCCACCAGCCCTCTGGCTGTGCTTCCAGCTGAAAGCTCCTGCATTTCCGTGGACTAAGGAATCACAGCCGAGAAACCATTTACTGGGAACGTTAAAGGAGAAAGGGTGACCTCTGCTGGTGAAATGAGGGTTGTTTTTTGTTTTTCGCTTTTTTTAATCTGGTTATTTTCCCAACTCTGCAAAGAAAAAAAGGGAGCACAGAGTGGGGGAGGTATGAGTGTGACAGTGTCCTCCCTGAACCAATGATCATTTTTTCCACACTAGTAAGTTTTACACACTCTTCAGCAAAAGGTCACTGTTTGGCCCAGAAGCTCTTTAATGATGTGTAGAAATGAGATTCGATGAGGTTTGTATTGTGTTTCATAATTACTCTCCAGAAAAAAATAAATGCCTTCATCCGGAACTCAATAATTTGTTTTATTTTCTTTCTCTCTCTCTTTTTTTTTCTTGTATTTCATTCATGAAATGAAGAATTCACAACCGATCTTGCACCTAGAGACTAATTAGAATAAATGAAAGTGCAGCCCCACCCCAAAGTCTCATTAAGGTTTACAGTTGTTAGACGAATGCACATTTGAGGAATTCAAAACGAAGCGCTTTCAAAAGTCTCCACAACTGACAATTCAATGTTTAATGAAAAACTTGAAATAAATTACCGTGCTTTAAAACTCAGCAATGCTCAAAACAAAATCATTTCCATGGTGCTCTCATTATGTTGCTTGATTTGGGCCCTCTGCGTATCTTTCATCACCTTTGACAAGCAAAAAGTGTGTGTGGTGCTTTGGCCCCGTAATGCTATTCGATTATTAGTCAGACTTTCCCTGATCACAGACATCACTTTGGTCTTTAGCTTTGCCAAGTTTCAAGCAAAATACTTCATTTCAAGTTTTCCAGAGAAACGCTGGGCAAGATCTTTTAAAAGTCTAATTTTTTTAATTGTCTCATGCCACCGCACATGTAATGATTATGTGTGTGTAATCAGGCTTGTTTAGGGGAGAAAAAAAAAGAGGACACCCAGGAAAGCAGACCCCCCATTTAGAGTTCTGTCAACTGGATTATGTTTTTGGGGGAACCACCTATCTTTTGGGAACTGTGGCCATCAAAGACATCAGTATCCAGCATAATGGAACCCATGCTCTATCTTTACTGATAAAATGTAATATTCATATTATGTAAAGTGTTTATTTAAATGCATGTGTATGTGCCTTACATGATAAAAAGTTGGATTTTTGTCAGATGCTTTTCTTTTTTTTTTTTAAAGATTTTATTTATTTATTTATTTGAGAGAGAGAGAATGAGAGAGAGCACATGAGAGGGGGGAGGGGCAGAGTGAGAAGCAGACTCCCTGCCGAGCAGGGAGCCCAATGCGGGACTCGATCCAGGGACTCCAGGATCATGACCTGAGCCAAAGGCAGTCGCTTAACCAACTGAGCCACCCAGGCACCCTGTCAGATGCTTTTCTTAAACCAGTGCACACTCTCCTCTCCCTTCTCTTGGTCTGAGAAGAGGCAAGACTCTTTCACAATCAGCACCTCTTTAAAAATCTGGCAGAGAGGACCAAGAAGGGAGAGGAGTAAACTCAATATTACATGGCTGGGCTGCTGTCCTGGACCTCAGCTGGAGGAGGAAAGGAGAGAAAGAGTAGTAGAAACAGTCCAAATAGGATTCATTCTCGGCAAATGCCAGGACCGCCGTGCCCCCCTTGCTTTTTTATATCATTTAATGCATGTGTTCTTGTCTAAGAATACCAAAGAGATGTGAAAGTCCCTGAAGGTGAGATTTTTTGGTCTTGTCTTATGAAAAGCAATGTAGGGGCGCCTGGGTGGCTCAGTTGTTAAGTGTCTGCCTTCGGCTCAGGTCATGATCCCAGGGTCCTGAGATAGAGTCCCGCATCAGGTTCCATGCTCAGCAGGAAGCCTGCTTCTCCCTCTCCCACTCCCCTGCTTGTGTTCCTGCTCTCGCTGTCTCTCTCTCTGTCAGCTAAATATAAAATTTTTTAAAAGAAAAAAGAAAAACAATGTAGTCACTGAATTAAGAAATTAGTAAATACTGGGGCGCCTGGCCGGCTCAGTCGGAAGAGCGGAAGAGCATATGACTCTTGATCTCGGGGTCATGAGTTCTGGCCTTGCGTTGGGTGTAGAAATTACTAAAAATATATAAACTTAAAAAAAAAGAAATTGGTCAATACTAAATGTTAGCATTTATTTAAATGCCAGTATGCATTTAAGTTCTTTAAAAAATAAACATAAGACTTTAAAACTTCAAGTAGCTGGATTTAATAGTAATGATGAGAAATCATAATATCAGAAGAAACATTCCCAAATATATATATTTCTTAACAGAAGAACTCTTTGCAAGTATAATCATTAATATGAGCACTCAATAAATAGATCTCTACAAGTGCTCAAGTCATTTCTCTCATTGGACTGATATTTATTAAGCACCTGATGTATGCTACACACCATGCTGGGCATTAGGAGACAATGACTTCGTCTTTCTGCAGCTTACAATACCATGCAAGAGCCAGACATGAATCAGCTCTTCACGCAGTAAATATAAAATTACAACAGCAATGAGTGCTAAAACCTAGAGGTAGATGGTGCTACTAGAGCGTTGTTTTTCTTAAACTGTTTTAAAAATCTATCTGTATGGTGGGCAAACCCAACATTGTTGAATTCTGGCCTACGGCAGAGAAAGCTCAAATCAAAGAACCAAGATCAACATTTGGCAGGCACAACATGACCAAGCAAACTCGGAGGTACCTGGTCAAAAAGGTGCCTGATTCGATTTAAATGTATTTATTCAGCATCTATGCTGTGTAAGACATAAACTTTAATGTGCATGAGAATTCCTTGGGGATCTTGTTCAAATATAGACTCTGCATCTGTAGGTCCAGGGTGGGGCCTGAGAGCATGCATTCCTAACAAGCTCCCAGGGGATGTTGATCCTTCTGGTCCACTGATCACACCTCCGTAGCCCCAGTTCAGGCCAAGATGCTGAACTAGAATGACTGCTGGCTCCTCACCCCCACTCCTCCAGCCTTATCCATACCACGAGAATAAAAAACTAAAGAGAAAGTTGTGAGAAGCTTCTGAGTTTACAGGGGCTGTTTTGGATTGGTGTTTGTGGAGTGCTGGCTTTGTCTGGGGCAGGACCCAGCCCAGCAGGGTTGTGAGAAGATAGAACAGAACAATTGGTGAAGTTCCGCTCCTGTCTCCCCCAGCCCTCCCCTCATCACTTGGTGGCAAACAGTGCAAATACCCCTCCTGCTGAGACCTAGAGATTGGTGCAGGTGTGCTCAGAAGAAACAAAAACACGGGGGAACCAACTGACCCATGGAAATTATTTTCCATATCCCTTCTGCTTCAAACTCCCAGAATTACAATCTCATCATGATGACGGGTCTCAAATCTGGCTGCACATGGAATCACCTTATATTTTTTTAAAAGATGTTGTTTATTTATTTGACAGAGAGAGACACAGTAAGAGAGAGAACGCAAGCAGGGGGAGTGGGAGAGGGAGAAGCAGGCTTCCCACTGAGCAGGGAGCCCAATGTGGGACTTGATCCCAGGACCCTGGGATCATGACCTGAGCCAAAGGCAGATGCTTAACCGACTGAGCCACCCAGGAGCCCCTTGTTTTTTAAATTCTGATATGTGCTATTTACAAGAGAGAGACATGCTTCAAACATAAGGATTTGCAAAGGTTGGAGATAAAAGAATGGAATATTAGGCAAATATTAACCAAAAGAAAGCTGACTTAGCTATATTCATTCCAGAAAATACAGTCTTTAAGTAGAGAGCATTATTAGGAATAGAAGAGTTCCCTCAGACACAGCAATTCCATTTCCCACCTGTAAACACAAGGGAAAAGCGCACCCGTGTGGAATGAGAGATGCCAACAGACCATGAAGTGGCCCCACCATGCCTGCTTCCTGACACTTCTGCCCCCGGCCAATCACCTCCCTTTCAGTATGAGCAGGACCCACACTTGCTTTGAACCAGCAGAAGACGGCAAAGGTGATGGGATGTCACCTCTGTGATCTTGTTGCATAGGACTGTAACGTTTGTCATGCTAGCGGGCTCTCCCCTCTTGCTGGGTTTGATGAAGTGATCGTGCTAGGGAGCAGCTGAGGGTCACGTCTGACTGACAGCCAGCCAGAAACTGAGGCCCTCAGTCTGACCACCTGCAAGGACCCGAATCCTACCAGCAACCACAGGAGCTTGAAAGTGCTTGAAATCCTTCCCCGTCCAGCCCTGAGACTAGCCCACTGTCCTGCCTAACTCCTTGACTGCTGGCTTATGAGGACTTGAAGCAGAAGAGAAGCCGTACCTAGACTCTCAGTGCACAGAAACTGCAAGGTAACAAATGGGCATTATCCTAAACCACTAAGTGTGGAGTAATATTGTTACGCAGCGATAGATAACACAAGAGACACACACAAGAATGTCGGTAGTAAAACTAAACTTTAGAAAAATCTGGAAACAGCCAAATGCCTATCAATAGAATGTGCTAGAATATTACATTCACAACCAGATGTCACAATAGGAATAAATCTTAAAACTATGAAACTAAGTGAAACAAAATCCCCCAAAAGATTGCCTCAGCATGATACCCTTTCAGAAAGTTAAAAACAATTAAATCAATGCATTTTGATGTAATTGTTTAAATCAAAAACAAATTAAAATCAAAAAATATTATTTATAAACTTAAACATTTAAAGTCCTGATAAAATTAAACAGCGTTCTTATAAAGTTATACATAAACTCATCAGATGATCCAACAATACCATTCCCGGGTATTTATTCAAAAGAAATGAAAACATGTATCTACCCAAAAACCTATATGTAAATGTTTATAGCAGCTTTATTCATAATTGCCAAGAACTGGAAACAACCCCAATGTCCTCTAAGTGGTGAATGGAGGAACATACAGCCCTCACGGAATGCTCAGCAACAACTAACACATGCAACAACACAGATGAATCTCAAATGCATTACACCAAGTGGAAGAAGCCCGACGCAGAAGACTACATACCATGTGATTCTGTGTATGACTTGTTAGAGGAGGCGGAACTATAGAGATAAGAAACTGCTCAGTGGTTGTCAAGAGCCCGAGGTGAAAAGAGGAAGGGACTGACAACAAGGGGCAAAAAGAAACTTTTGGGAGAGAAGGAACTGTTACATATATCGATTTCAGTGGTTGATATATAACCGTATTCATTTGTTAAACTCATAAAATTATACACTAAAAATGGTGAATCTTGCTGTATGCAAATTATTCCTCAAATATATATAATATATAAATATATATGCTATATAAACATACATAATACATGGGGCGCCTGGGTGGCTCAGTCGGTTAAGCGACTGCCTTCGGCTCAGGTCATGATCCTGGAGTCCCGGGATCAAGTCCCGCATCGGGCTCCCTGCTCGGCAGGGAGTCTGCTTCTCCCTCTGACCCTACCCCTCTCAAGCTCTCTCTCTCTCTCATTCTCTCTCTCAAATAAATAAATAAAATCTTAAAAAAAAAAAAAAAAAAAAGAAAGAGGATGGGGGAAGGGGGAGAAGGGAAAGTTTCAACAATCCAGGTGATATATATAAAAAGGAGTCAGGAGAATGAAGGAGTGAACATTGCTTTCTTTGCCTTATTGATGGGGGATATTTCCGATCTTACAATGATAAACGTCATTCTGCTCAAGGCAGGGAGTTACTGAGTCATCTGTCCAACCACCTGCAATACAGAGGGACCCCTCCCCAGACCAGCAGCCCTATTTGGCCCAGACTCCCTTTGCCTTGGAATGCACCGATAAATGGCCCATTAGCAGCCCACAAAGAGATTAAGAAACAATTTCATTTAAGAGAATGCAGTTTAACAAAACGATCCTTGAATCAGAATGTTCTGTTTCTGCTATCTTTCATGAACCAAAGGAGCAGGGGTTTTGAGGTCACGGTCAGCCCGACCATATTTTGTTCTTATCTCCCTATTTTCTACTCCATAATGAAATTTAAATAGCTTGCTATCGCTAAGTAAATAATTGGCGCCATAACAGCCTTCTGGAAGCTTTTAATTGTGTCAAACCAGCGCTTCAATTCTAAACATTCCTTACAACCGAGTGATATTGAGAGCTTTGGGTGTCTTCTTGGCAGATGCAGATAGGAACACAAAATGGGATAAGAAAACGGAACTTCCCATTCATCTTCACAGAACTCCTTTATTCAAAGATCATAAAATGCCTGAGGCAATGCCTTCAAGTTGGTGGAGGGGAAGGGAGGAGGGTCTGAATGAGAAGCAGAAAGTCTGAATTGTAGTCCCTTGCAGGCTCGTGCCCAGCTTTGTGATTTGAGACAAGGCAGTTAACCTCTTTGGACCTCATTTTCCTCCTGCGAACGCCTGCCTCTGTGGCCAGGGTATCCCCTCTTCCAGGTCCCAGGTCAGGTGCTCTAGCAGGCAACAGGCATACTCCCAAAGTTCCAGGATGGGAACTCCCCATTCACCTGTGTATACAGCAACACATCCAAAGGTCCGCTTTGGTCTTAAGCGTTCCAGGGACATCGTGGGGAAGTGTGCCCACAGGGTGACGCAAGAAAGACCCCAGCTCAATGTAACCCAAGATAAAGGGTCACCCCCCACCCAGACAAAGGTTTCCATGGTCGGGTATGATTGGAAACACCAGGTGAAACAAATCAAACAGATTTTTTTTTATCTTGGCACTTTCAAGAGCCTTTATTTGTTCATGTGCTTTGAGACTTTCCTAGAAGGAGGGACAGAAGTATTTGACCAATTAATCTGCTTTCCACAGATCAATATCAGGGCTGGCATGCCTTAGAAACACTGGTCCAAATATATGCTGCTGCTTATTTTTCATTCATTATCCTCTACTCGGGGTGTACCCAGCCCTGGCTTCAGAAGCCTGTTAACCTGAGGTGCACCTGGGTGGCTCAGTCGTTACGCGTCTGCCTTCGGCTCAGGTCATGATCCCAGGGTCCTGGGATCGAGCCCCACATCGGGCTCCCTGCTCCGCGGGAAGCCTGCTTCTCCCTCTCCCACTCCCCCTGCTTGTGTTCCTGGTCTCATTGTCTCTCTGTCAAATAAATAAAAAATCTTAAAAAAAAGAAGAAGAAGAAGAAGCCTGTTACCTGGGCCTCATCACCAGAGATTCGGCTTTAATTGGTCTGAGGGGTGGGGCCTGCGCACAGGTCCCCCAGGATTCTAACCTGCAGCCACCGTGAAGAATCACTCAGGGACCATGGGAAGGTGCCTCCTCTTTGTAGAGCATAAAAGGGGGAGCACATCCCCACCCCTAGGTCAATACTGGGGAGCAAACCCAGAGAAAAGTTCATCTCTCCACCTTGAGTCAAAAAACACAAGATCCCAAGCCCCTGCCTACCAGGAGGATCTCCTTGGAAAATCATGAATGAGGAAAGCAGCAGTTTCTAGCAGTTACTTACTCAATTGGGATTCTAACTCTAATCATCTCTCTTAAAACCCTGTGGATTGTTCCTTTCAAAATGGAAATAACTTTACTGATTTTCTAGTTGTAAATTTAATGCCCGTTCATTGTGGGGGGAAAAACCCACATAAAAGTGTAAAGTAAAAAATAAACAACTGTTCTTAATCCCCTCCACTGTGAGCATGTTTATTCACTTCCAGTCTTTTCTATGTTTGTAATGTTGTTTTGTAATCTGGTCTTTTTACTTATCAGTATCCCTTGAATGTCTTTCCATCCCAATATAAAAAAAATAAAATAAAATAAAACTATAACATCATTTTCAATGGTCCTACCATATTCTGGGTATACCATAAATTATTAAATCGACCCCTGTGTTTAGCCGCTGTGGTGTTTACCATCAATGAAGGGGTAGATACACGTGTATGGGTATCTGATCAGTTCCTGAGAATAAAGTCCCAGAAGTGGAATTCCTCCATCCAAATCCCCAGCCGACTGTTCAGCCCCTTGGCTAGGCTTCCATTTCCACTTACCCATGGGGTGTGGTGGGGGGCTACTCTCCCCTCTCAACATCCCTGTCCTACCAGCCCTCTCTACTCCCTGGCCTGTTTCATAAAGTATTTTCTACCTGCTATTGGTCCAAGTCCCTCCACTCTCTATCAAGTCTCCTTCAAGCTGTATCTCCTAAAGCCAATATTACTGTAGAAAGCCTTCTCGGCTTGGGGCACCTGGGTGGATCAGTCGGTTAAGCGTCCAACTCTTGGTTTCGGCTCAGGTCATGATCTTGGGGTGATGAGATCAAGCCCCACGTCGGGCCATGGGCTTGGCAGGGAATCTGCTTGAGATTCTCTCTCCCTCTCCCTCTCCCTCTGCCCCCCCCCCCCGCTCTCACGCTCTCTCCCTCTCTCCCTCTCTCAAATAAATAAATTTTTTGAAAAGGAAAAGGACAGGAAAGAGAAAAGAAAAAGAAAGGAAAGGAAAGGAAAGAAAAGGAAAGGAAAGAAAACCCTCCCTGGCTCTGTGAAAATCTCCCCTCTCCTTGCACCAATTGGCTTAGTTCAGACCAGAGGTCTCATCCCCCAGCAGAGGTCACCAAATCCTCTTGCAAGGAGGCAGCAGGCTAAGGTGGACCTTTCGGGGAAAGCCTCCCCCACATACCCCCCTCCCCTTCGCCCTCCCCGAGGAGCACCTGCACTTCCCTCTGTGACAGCACTTGTCACTGCATGTTATCATTGTTGACATGTCAGCCTCCTCTCCAGACACTGAGTCACTTGTCCCCTACATGCCTGTGCCTCCCACCCCAGCACCATATCTGGCCAAGGAGGCGCCTTCATGGCTTACTGAATGTCTGCTACTAAAAGGCCATATTTTTCCAGGAAGAACTCTCAGCCGCATTAGGTTATTACCTAATATTGAAAAGGAGTAGCTAATATTG
Organism: Mirounga leonina; assembly: GCF_011800145.1. Classification (NCBI taxonomy): domain Eukaryota; kingdom Metazoa; phylum Chordata; class Mammalia; order Carnivora; family Phocidae; genus Mirounga; species Mirounga leonina. The sequence goes on from NW_023270377.1 coordinate 17,428,136, forward strand.
AAAGCAGTTAACTATGACCCACATCCTCACCTTTTGCCAGAAAAGATACCACCTCAAGCCCGCACCTGAGCTGACTCTCTCTTGACCTCACCACTGAAATGTCAGAGAGCACCCAGGATCAAAAGGAGCTCAACTTTCCTTCTTGGAGGTTCTCTACCCCTGCCCCGCCCTGAATCCAGAGGGTTCCTGGCTACAAACGGGCCTGTGTGTTTTGTTCCTGCCACCTTCGTTTAGGGACTCTGTGTGGTTCCCAAGCTCATTTCTCCCACAAGTATTGCAGGCAACACTAGTGAGGCAGACAGACAGAGGCCGGCCTTCAAAGAGGTTACATTTCACAAACAAGTAAACTAACACATAAAATAATGATAAATGTCGATGAACACTTAGAAGGAAATTTAAAGGAGGCTAAAATGAAGAATAAGAAGAATCATACTATCGATCGTCCTCAGTTAGGGTGCCCACACAGGGCCTGCAGAGGGGTTGGCCCTGTGCCTCCAGGGGCTGGGAGGGGAGCCTCCACCCCCACTCCCCAGAGGGAACAGTACTCAGAGGCCACCCTTAGGTGGGAAGGGCAAAGGGCCTGGGGCCTGCTGAAGGAGGAAGCAAAGAGACGGAGGGGAGTTTGGGCGGCCAGGCAGGGGTGAAACAGTGTGTAGCTCTGTACAGAAGCTCTGTACAGGGTCCAGTTGGTTACTATAGTTAAGTCATCTGTACTCAAAATTATTATATACCCCAGGGTTTTGTTTACACCTCTCATAAACAATAAAATTAGTCTCTTGGACTCTTGCAAGTACCACAGTCACGTCAAGGCATCCCACTTGGCTAGAACAAAATTGGGACAGTAGGTTGAAGGAGAATCACGTGAAAATTCTCTGAAACTCAAATTCTAATGTGTTTCAATGTCTTTTAATTAAAGAAATAAAGTGTATCAATCCGTGTCATTTGTTCTTTCTAGTTTCAACTTTTTAATTAAAAGATCTTCAGATTCCTTCAGTGAAGGGGGAAGGATGCAAGAGAAAGTGAAGCAGGGAAGAGCCATTTTGCACAATTTGGGAAACAGGCATGTGTGCCCACACCTATTTCTGCTCCTATCTGAGGACCCTCTTCCACCTACGACTTCTCCCGGTGGAGGTATTTCTGCCTCTGAGCTCCTGTTTATTGGTCTGGCCCGGAGTTAGAAATAGCCAGGCAAACTTCAGTGTAAACAGGGTCTGCCGGGAAAGGAGCGGGTAAATGGGGAGCTGTTTTCTGCTTCAGGGAAGGGAGGGTCGCACTAGCTAATTCAAACATGTGTTCTTGGGAAATATGACAACATTCACACAAAGTCTTCCTTATTCAGGGCTGTTTGTGAATAAAACGCACATTGAATCCTTCTGAGTGCTGCCTTTAATTCCCTGCATCCAGTAAGAACACCTCCAGCCTCTGGGCTTCAGGCAGTCGTCCTTGCGGATTGCAAGATTGCAAAATTAACCTGAATCCAAATACCTGGAGGAGGAGGGAAATGCACCACTCGGTAGAGAAGATACAGCTCTTTCCAGAATCGCCTGGATACACATCTTACCTTGAAAAATAAGTCCAAACACAGATTTTCTTGAAACAATTCACTCTGCTAACACATACTGGGGTCTTAGTTTGCAAAACTACCAGGAACTGTGAGAAAACAAAGAAAAGCAAGACATAATAGTTGGTCTTCAAAAAAGTTTACTGATTAAAGGTTCTTATCAACTAATGGGGGGAGGGGCAGATGAGGGGGACATCAGTAGGAAGGCTGCTAAGCAGCACTACCTACCTAAACTATGAGGCATAAAACACTCAGAGATTAAAGGCGGGGAATTCTCTACCCGTCTGTGAAGATAAGGGTATAGCTTTACGGTGGAATTGTCTCTAAATTCTGTTCTGCTTCTTATGCCTCAGTATTGAGAAAGGATCTAAGAGAGACTGGGCTTTGCCAGGGTCAACTTTTCTTGTCACTTAAATTACAAGAAAACATCACTGAGTTTGCACTGTACAAAGAATTTCAGGGTCCCGAAAGCTTAAAAAGAAAGACTGGGATTCTAAATTTCAAGAGGGACATGCCAACCCATTGAACTCAAACAGACAGAGGAGATTTTCATTACTGCCTTTTACCATCCCATCCATAAAGAGTTCATTTGTGGTGTTGAGTGCCATGGGTGTGCAGGAAAAACACCTCAAAGCTTCAGGGAAGTTTCTCCAGTTCCTCCCATCTCTAAACGGGGGCTCTAAACCCAAGTTTCCTGGATTAGTAAGAAAGCAGGGCTCGTGGCCAATGGGGAAGCATGTTCTTTCTGACCAAACAGAGCCCCTGGGAATTACTTTTAGGCCAGGGAGCAACACATATATTGCATACATCTGGATAACTTCCCCATTCCATACGCTAAGCAGACATCACAAATGGTTTGCAGCATTCATTCTCACCAAACCCAGATGCTGCCCCAGCATCCCTCTCAACGTAGGACTCCAGAAAGTCACTACCAATTAACAGAAATTGTCACAAGAAATGAAATCTCTGTCCTCAGTTTTGCCCAGTTCACTGTAGGGGACACTTGTCTTCCCATGAAAAGAACAATGGGACAGGTAGCAATTCGGGTCTTGGGCCATTCAAAAAGCCAGGGACTTGAGGCCCATCATGAAAATGGCCATGGCTTCTTAAAACTTATTTGTTATATACAATCTTCCAAGGCTTGCTGAATAAATAATGCTCTCAAATTTTGGTTGACTCAGGTTTGAGTTTTAAAATGTATGTAAATATATGGAGGTTTCAACTTTCCAAGCAATTAACTTAGGTGGGTGCTAAGTCACTTTACAGGAGGATTTGCCAAAGATTTCTTTAAATGCCAAGTTCCTCTCCACCAAATGTGTTAAAGACTTTTAACTACCTAAAAGCAAAGGAAAGGAAGAGGATGTCTGGATAAACATAAATCCCATCTGTGAGGCACCCCAGCCATTGGAAAATGAACTCCACACAACCATGAAGCAGCTGTGAGAAAATGCGAAGCTATTTACACAAGTCTTATCTATACACACGTCTTCAGAAACATCTCAATTCTCTGAAACAATCTCGCACTGGGCTTGACCTAGAGGGCCTTGCGGCTCACTATCTGTCAAGTATGAATCACAGGCCAAGGATAGAATAACCTCATGGAAAAGCAGGAAAAGAACTTGTTATTTATCACTGAAAGCACACATTAGGACATGTTCAAAAAGCACAAGTCAACCGCTCTTAGGTAACCCTGAGGTTTTCACCCAATCACAGGACAGTCATTCTCAGTGGTTACTGAGGTCAGCTGGACCAGGCCCGGTTTACTTAAGAGCAGTGGTTGTCAAACTCCTTACCCTGGAGGAGCCTCAGGATTGCCCACCTCCCATGGAGGTGAAGAAGACAGGACTCTAAAACTACCCCCAACAAGTACACACAAGCTTCAATCAGACAGAACAGCACCTTCTTTCATCTCTTCTATGACCTGACATTCCACATAAGATTGCGTTTGCACAGAAAGGGCTTCCCTACCCACCCCCACCAAAAAAGTGGTTTTTTTCCTTAATTATTGTTATATATTCTAACAAGTGGTCTAACAAGTGGTCAGACATCAACATGGTCCCCAGAACCAAAACCAATGAACGGAATCATAGGGAGATAAATGTCCCTGCACTAAACATGCAAGACTGAATTTTTTAACTTTTCATTTGGAAGTAACTTTAAACTTAGAGAAAAGTTACAAGAATGAAAAGAGTAAAAGAATACCTGATTTTCTTTTACCTGGATCAGACTCTCTCCTCCATCCCCTGCCTCTATGTGTGTGTGTGTGTGTGTGTATTTTTTCCTTTAAATCATTTTAGGGAAAGTTACATATATCATGGCCATTTATTGTATTTCCTATGAACAGAGACATTCTCTTACATAACTATAGGATGGTTATCATCTTCGGAAAATGTAACATTGGAACAGACTTTAATCTACTGCCCATACCCCATTTTTGTCAACTGATCCAATCATGTCCTTGCAACATTTTCCATCCAGTATGGAATCCAGTCTAGGGTCAGGGATTGCATTTTAAGTATAGAGTTCCCCTTTTTTAATAGACTGCTTCTCATGTGGAGTTTGTCTAATGGTTTCCTCATGATTCAGGTCATACATTCTTGGTCAGAATACTGAATAAGTACTATACCTTTCTCAGGGCGTCACATTTAAAGACACATGATATCCATCTGCTCTCATGGCTGATGGAAATTTTGATCAGTCAAGATGTTGAATTTCTTGCATAATTGCTATTTTTTCCCGTGGAACTAGAAATCAGTCTGTGGGAGATACTTTAAGATCATACAGATATCCTTCTCCTAATCTAAATTTCCCACTAAATTTAGCATGCATTAATGATTCTTGCTTGATCCAATCTTTCTCATAATGGTTACAAAATGCTAACTTTCCAAATTTGGCACCTTCTCCCAATTTACCAGTTGGCATTCAGCATTTCATTATAAGGAAGAGCCCTCTTTTCTCTCCCATATATTTATTATTAATGTATCCATTTGTTATTGGTATAGACTCATGAATTCCTATTTTTAATGGTTTATGATGCATTATTTTACTTCATTATTTTAGTATTCAATTGTCCCAGATTTAACCAGCAGGAGTCCTTTCAAGCTGGGTCATGTGTCCTTATGATGTGCTTCCATCTCTTTTTGAGCACTTTCTTAATTTCTAGCATACCAAAATGTTCCAGGTTCATTTTGCACTTATTCTGCCCCAGCCCTGGAATCAGCTGGTTCTCCCAGGAGCCCTGGCTCCTTTTAGTGGGGAATGGTATTAGAGACCAATATCTGGGCACTGGTATGCTCAATGTAATTGAGATGTTATTGTTTCTTGACCCCTTCAGCAGACAAAGTTAGGTAATATATGCATTATATACATTTATACATACAAATATACATTCATGGGGCACCTAAGTGGCTCAGTTGGTTAAGTATACGACTCTTGATTTTGGCCATGATCTCAGGGTTGTGGGATTGGGCCCCGCATCAGGCTCCACACTCAGCACAGTCTCCTTGTCCCTCTCCCTCTGCTCCTCCCCCACCTCCACTCGCTTTCTCTCGCTCAAATAAGTAAATAAAATCTTTAAAAACAAAACAAATATATATACATATGTATGTTCATACATGCATATACATGCATAAACACATGTATATATATGTTTTAGAAATATGGTACACACTAATAGACTTAATTTCAACCCATTGCAATACGGCTCTTTTTCCTTCCCTTATTCCATATTATGTCCCTTTTTTCCTAGTAAGAAGCTGGCTCTCAACAACAATACATTTACTCATTGGCTCAATCCCATCACACATATATAATTGTCAGAATTGCAAAAATGTTTCAGAATTACAAAAACAAGCCTACTAAAAAGAATTCAGGATTTGTGTGCACTCTCCCCACATGCCTCTACCTAAGACAGGCTATACAGTCAAATATTGTGTTCATAAGTAATTCGGATTAGTCATTTCTTTTTTCTCTCTCTCTTCAGTATGATTATGGTATTCATCTGAAATACAATTAGGTGATTTGTTTCAGTTTGCTTTCAGTTTTAGGGATTTTTTTCCCCTTCCCATACTTATTAGTTTTACTTTTGAAGAGAGAACATTAGCATGCTTCTGAAGGTCAAAACTATGCAAAAAGATAACACTCAGAGAAGTATTACTCCCTCCATCTCTCTTCTGCACTGTTCTCCTACCTCCTGTAGGCAAACAAGTTTGTTTCCTGATTTTTCTTCCCTGCGTTTCTTTTGTAAAGATAGGCAAATGTATGTGTTTTCTGATTTTCCTTCTTTTTTACACAGAAGGCAGCAGACCATATATGTTATGTGTATATGTTATGTTATATATATACTACATAGATGTTCTTTTGTACTTTGCTTTTTTCAATGAACAAAATCTCCTAGAAATCACTCTACATCAATTCATAAAGACTTCCCTCATTCTTGTTTATAGCTACATAGCACTCCACTGTGTGTGAGTACCATAGCTTTTTCAATTCTCTATGTTTGGCCATTGAGGTGGTATCCAATGTCCTTGTGATTACAAATACTATATTTGTATTTTGTATATATAGAAATATATAGAGAAATATTATTATAGAAATGTAATATTACAAGTACAAATACATGTATTTGTAAGTGAATAAACTTATATATTTGTATTTTCATATTGCTACAAGTATATCAGGACAAATTCCTAGAAGTTGGATTGCTGGAGCAAAGGATAAATGCACATATAGTTTTGGTACCTATTACTAAATTTCCCCCCATAGGAATTGTACCGTCTTTCATTCCTACCAATAATGTATGAAAATAGCTATTTCCTCATAGCCTTGCCAACAAGTGTATTTTCAAGCTTTCAGGTTTTTGCAAATCTGATGGGGCAAGGCTGGATTTTAAAGAAATGAACACAGTTATGCACATTAAAGATTTATAATGAAAAAATAGAAACAGTGTATACAAAGATCATTGGAGAGAATGGGGCAGCAGGGATGACCTAATATGTTTTGCATTATAAATACATAAATGAGGGATTAAGAAGTACAATGAGATGGAAGAAGGAAGAGGCTGAACTAATAAAAATCCAATTACTTCTCAATCTCTGAAATTAAAAGGATTGTTAAATTAACATTATACGCAGGCAGGGAGAGTCAGTTTTACTGAGTGATGAATGAGTTCTGGGGTTGCATATTTAGATAGGGATAATGCCAAAATACATTTTCTTCCTATTAAAATGCCAAGATGCATTTGCTTCTTCCTGATGAAATGCCACCTCTGTACACCATATATATTTATTTAATGGCATTGGTCTCACCATATTACAATTATTTATTTTTGAGTGTGTCTTCTCTCCTAGATGGTGAGCTTATTGAGGAAGAAACTACATCTTATTCCTCTGTATTTCTAGAACAGAATAATGACAGATGAGTGTGATCCCTTGCAATTAGATCTTGGTTGCAGGAAAAGAAGGAAACGTGGAATAGAAGATGGAAGGAAATATTCAGTAACAACCTAAAATAGAAGATGGAAGGAAATATTCAGTAACAACCATATATCAAAACATCGAGGTTCATTCCAGTGTGAAATTCTTGTTCGAAGAAAGCACTTTTTCCACAGCCAACATACCACAGATATTTTCTAAACATATATTTTTTAAATTTTTCTTTAAAGATTTTATTTATTTGACAGAGAGAGACACAGCGAGAGAGGGAACACAAGCAGGGGGAGTGGGAGAGGGAGAAGCAGGCTTCCCACGGAGCAGGGAGCGTGATGCGGGGCTCGATCCCAGGATCTGAGCCGAAGGCAGACGCTTAATGACTGAGCCACCCAGGTGCCCCTAAACATATATTTAAATACAAATTCCCATCAGAATAAGAGAAGGATGTCACATCCCAGGGATGATGGCTAATGCCTAGTGAACAGGAAAAAAAAATTAGAAACTTCATGAATTTTGTCAAGGTTAATCTTTTGGTACCTACGTAAATCTCCAGGCTTTGACTAGTCAGTGCAGAACAGCACCTCGGTGAGAAATGGAAGTCAGTGGGATTCAATGAAGCATGAAATTTAAGCACAGAATCATTTACTAGCAGGCATTAATGACTAATAAGACATCGTTATCACTAACGTAATAAATAAACTTGAGATCTTGCCAACACTTCCACATATTAATTCTGTGGATCCTGATAGTCTCAGGAAATAAGTTTTTTGTGATCATATTTTTACAGAAGGGGAAACCAGTTCTCACTTATTTTATCCAAGATCAGTGGACCCTGATTTTCTGAACTCTATGACTGCATGCTATGGGCCAAAGGAGCCGAGTTAAAATCTAACAAGTGATTAGAATTGACCAGAGAAATAGGAACACAATTCTAATTAAGGAATTTGCTAATTGCCCTTCTCTCTGCAGACATTACTCCATTCTTGGTCTATAGCCCTGGCACAGACTTGACCTCAATCATGCTTTCTGCAAAGCAGCAACGGGAGACAGAGAATATTGTGTCCAAGTTATATTTGGCCACAAAACAAATCCCTTCTGCCCTTTCTAGAGCTATATCCCTGAAATCCTTGGCGCACAGAGCTGCCCACGGCCCCCCCAGACCCCATTCTAAAGGCTCCCTATTTTGAATCTGTCCAGATCCCACCTTCCTGACTCGGCATCCAGGCTTTCCCAGGCATGAGCTACCCAAGGCTCTGGGCCCCACCAGCTTCTCACTTGGCTTTCCCTTTCCCTCTTGCCCCATTTGAACCTGGTAACATAGGCTCTGGGCAGTCTAATTCTTGATGGACTGGGAAATCTACCAGGGTGCAGCCCCCAGAACCACCCCCAGGCCTCACAAGACATGGCCAGTGCTCAGTGTCCACCCCTGACCAAGGCTTGAAATTGTCAATGACCAAAACATGGCTTGAAATTGTCAATGACCAGAACAAGGGACGGGCTGTCAGCATTTCTAGTGTTCTTCCAAGCCTACAGGTGAAATTAATTCAACACGTTTTCTTTACCATCTGCCACTGAGCACCACAGAAGTTAAATATACTCAAGGGAAAGGGGAAACAATGTGGAGAAAAGACACACTATAAGCATATGAATCTAGGTATTCTTGTGTCTCCTCTCTCTATTCTTTGCCACCACAAGCAGAATGGTTAAGGGCACAGGTTCTGGAACCAGCTGCCTGGGTTCCAATTCTGGTTCTGCTACCGACAATATCACTTTGAGCAAGCAACTTACCTTCCCTGTGCCCCATTATCTTCATCTGCAAAATAGAAATAATACTAGGACCTATCTCACTGGGTTGTTATGAGGAATCAATGTGAAATCCACGTGAAAGCACTTAGAACAGTGCCTGGCACATTTTAACTATCGTTTCCACTGCTTCTCTTTACTCAGGCTCCAAATGCCTCTTATTTTCATGCCATTTCTGATTAGTTGTCAAGCCCAGTCATTATGTCACTAAGTGTCTCACACGTTCTCCAGTTCTTCTCCATTCCCTCTGCCACTACTTAAATCCAGGTTCTGAGGCAGAGTCTACCAGTTGTCTTCCCCCACCCTCCTTCCCCCCTCTCTCCTTAATAAAAGAACCCTCAGTGTTAGCCAGACGTAGGGCCACCCAGCTAAAAACTTCACTTCCCAGACTCCTCTCTGATTAGGTGTGGCCACGTGACAAGTTCTAACCAATGAGAAAGGAGTAAAAGTGTTGTGTGGACCTTCTGGGAAGTTTCATTTAAAAGGCATGTTCTTGTATACCTTTCCTCTGTTTTGCTGCTGGATTGGTGTTGGTGATAATAGCAGCCCTCTAGGGATGACAAACAGCTACAGATCCCAGGTAACTACGGAGCCTACACATCAGTTCTTGGCTGTTTACCACCACTTCTTTTATATGAGAGAGAAATAAGCTTTTAACTTGTGAAAGCTACTGATACAAGCAGAAGAAACCAACCCGGACTGATACAGACCCCATTATGTCCGTCTCTCCTAGATCACACAGCAACAGCTTCCTGATTTCTCTCCTCATCAACCCCTCTTTCCACATGGCGGCCAGATCAATCTCCCTAAAGCACAGTTCTATACCCTCCCAGAGCCTTCAATGAACCTCCTCCATTGCCCAGTCTCCTTAGCTACTGAGATCTGGCCCTCACCTACCTTTCCATCCTTACCTCCCCTCCTTCCCTTCTTGCCCAACCAAACCCAGTGACTTCCTATTTCACATCCACTCCACATTCTTCCCTGCCCTTTGTCTTTACTCATTCTCTTCCTTAAAATTTATGTGTGCAACTTGGATTTTCTTTCAGGGATCAAGTGACATTCAACCTCCTCCATGGGGCCAACCTGCCTCAATCCCTTAAGCCAGGAGTAATTCTCTGACACCACAACCTTCCTATCACTCACTCCTGCTTATGTTGGGGACCCCAGAAGCCTTCCTATGCTGAGACCGGGTCACGTTCCTGCCCACCTGGTGCCAGGCCTTGCCTGCTCACCTTCTCTCTTGGTCCTCTTCCTACCCAGCAGACTCCCACACTTCTCCCTTTCCTGGCCCAGCCTCCTCAGGCCCTCCTTCCTCCCTGCTTCTAGAGACAAAGACACTAGTGAGCCCACTCACTAAAGGGCTTTACCCTCAATCCCTAAATCCCAAGAAGGTAACGTTTGAGGGGAGGAGGTAACAAACATAATAAATGTGAGATAGGTCATAGGCTTACGGAAGCTCACCAGCCTCTCTGACTGGCCCTGCCTGCTCACTGGTACGTCCATCTTCTTAAGCTGGATGCCGTAAGCACCACTGGACTCCTGCCTTTCCCTTTCATTCCTATGGGTAAGGTTCACCAAAATCCCCACCCCATTTTAAACCTGCTGCCAACATCTGCCTTGAAGGCCCTCTTCCTATCAACTGGGAAATAAATACAAATATAAATCCAAAGCAGACTTCTCCTGGCTCAAATGAACATCATGTATCCCAAGGAACCCTCAAACAGGAGAGAATGCTTTCAGGAGGGAGGGAGTCCTTTGGGGGAATTTCTCATATTTTCTTTCTTTGCACTGTATCACTTTCTACTTTAGTGTACCATATAATAACTGCCTATTTGTGTCCCTGCCCATCCCCTGCTATACTGACTTCTCTCTTGGTAGACCATAAACTCTTCAGGGAAGAATTGAAACCAGATTCATCATGCAGCCCCACAGAACATATCTAGACCAATACCTTGCATGAGTAGCTACTCATTCCAACATTAAATAAAAATGTATGACATTAACTAATTAACAGAATCAATGAAGACTGGGTTTGGCAAAAAGACTCTATGGAGAAGATATGGCTCTAAACCATCATACAAAGAATGGATAGAATTTGGACTTGCTGAGAACAGAGAGAAATGCTGTGAGTAGTGGTTGCTAGAACCCTAGGTCAAAGTTCTAAAAGAATTCTTTGTCTGCCTCTCTCACAAGCACATATCGTGCCCCTAGACTTCATGGAGAGGGGCCTTCAGCTCTAAGCAGCCTTACTCAGAAACTCAAAAATCTCAAGACCTTTACATTCTAGGTACATTTGGAATAACTGGGTTTCTGGAAAACCAATGACAGTTTCAAGAGAAACCTCAGACCCAGGTCCTGTACCTTGCACAGTTTGCCCACCTCCAAAACCCCCACCCAGTTTTAGAATTTAGTAATAATAATAATAATAATAATAATAATAATAATAATAATGGCTCTGTGTGTGTGTCAAGGAGATGGAGGGAAAGGTTGAGATGAAACTTATTGAATAGGGACGCCTGGGTGGCTCAGTCATTAAGCGTCTGCCTTCGGCTCAGGTCATGATCCCAGGGTCCTGGGATCGAGTCCCACATCGGGCTCCCTGCTCAGCGGGGAGTCTGCTTCTCCATCTCCCTCTGCTGCTCCCCCTGCTTGTGCTCGCTCTCTCTCTCTGACAAATAAATAAAAATCTTTAAAAAAAAAAAAAAAGAAACTTATTGAATAAATGTGGTGTTCCATATTCTCTAATTTGAAAAATTCATCTTAAATAAGAAGAGCAGTTAGAATCATATTAGGTTCAGAGCCTTTTAAGTGAAATTGTTTGGACTTGAAACCAAAGCAAGAAATTCTACCTCTGGAAGGCAAACATTTATTTTATAAGATGGGCTATCAATCCCAAAATGATTACTGATGGTTAAGGAAGGATTCAAACCAATTAGATTTTGTGTTCAAGTTGATTCCATCCCATTTTTCAATGCCCCTGTGAAGTCTTTATATAACCCAGGGCCAGTCCCTCCTAACCGCAAGAGGTCACAGATGAGAGGGACAGCCTGACCCAGGCTTCATGCAGAGCAGATGTCCTTGCTTCATGCCAATTAGGAGGCAGGAACTGTGCTTTCCAGCTCTGGCCTCTGATTATCTGTTTATGTGAAGTTATATGTAACTAGAACCTCTCTTTGAAAACTGAGCAGTGTGGAAGCCATTTAAAATTATTTCACTTCCAATTATAAGCCAGATAAAGCTATTTTCATGCAAGGGGAGGACACTGCAGAGACTGTCAAGGTTCAGAACATTCCATGGGTGACAGGTGGTATGAATATTTGAAGAACTTTCTGTGTCCAAGATAACCTTGACTGGAGAGTGAGCAGGGGAATTTTAAAGGAAATATGAACTTTGCATACAAAGTTGGGAGTGCATGAAACACTTACCCAGATCTCATTTCAGAAAATGCATTGGCCAAGTGGGACAATTGTGTTTCTTTGAGAGGTCATATGGCGGCAAGGATGGACTGTGGGCTTTGGTGCCGGACAGAGCTAGGCTAAGTAAACTAGGGCAAATTAGTAAATCACTCAGGGCCTCAGGCTATTTATTTATAAGAGGTGAGAAATAATTCCTACTTACAGGGCTGTTGTTCTAAAAATTAAGTGAAATAATGTATGTGAAACCATTAGCCCTAGGGCTGGCTCAGGGTTGCTGCTCCACTAAGTGACAGCTTTTATCCTACTTACCATCATTATGAACAGAATTCATAAAAACATGTTTAGGTCATGGACAGGTCTGAATGACCTACATGAATAGTAGGTCAGGACAGGTCTGCAACATATGACTGACTTCACTTAGGCAAGAAGAATTTACACTGGCCCGGGAAAATTGGACCAGAAAAGTGCAATCTCCACCTTCAAGACTGTTACATGAATCCCAAAGCTTTTTACCCTTTGCCATCTTCTTCCCAATTCTTGGCCCTTCTGGACAGAGTCATATGTCTCAGAAATTCAGCATAGGGTGCAACATTCAGAACTAAGAACTCCAGGGGAATCGAGAGATCAACTTTCGTGATCTTTACATGAAGGCACGTGCCCAGTTGCACAAGAGCTGACCCATCACAGAGTCATGGAGGAGGAGGGTCTGGTTGGACCAGCTGAGCACAGGTACAACACTGGACCCCAGGGAGAAATGGCCACATGTCAGGGATGTTATTGACCCATGATCCCAGGTATTACCAACCCCAGTTTGGAAATTTGCCCGTAGAAATTTAAAGGACTGTAAAGAAAACAATTATTTCAACAGTATTCAGTTGCCTCATCTGATGAAGCCTGGAGGTAGATTCTTATAAATCCATTGCACTTCATCAGTTGCCCATAAATTTTAGACATGTCAGCTGACAATTTCAAGGCTGGACAAGATATCTTGGCTCCCATCTTGGTAATCCAAACTGTATGTGAAAGAAGGTAGAGATATAAGTCAGAGGCAATATTTGAAATATTTTAACAGCCGGCATGACATGACTATGAACCAATCAGGCATGAGTCCTGAAACAGAAAGGACACCGTCATTTTCCACAACCCTAGTCCAACAGTACCAGTGCATGCTGGCTGAGTACCCTGAATGGAATTAATTTTTCTTCACACTGGTAGTAAGAATGCGCGTTAACCAGCTAGCACCAGCTTTATACAAAAACTTGAATACCAAGTTTAATCCTGTGTGATTGAAAAAAGCTGAGCCCCACATCCCCCCAAACTGGGCTTAAATGCAGAACTCAACACGCTTGTAATTACATGCAACACCATGATCGAGCATGACTATAATACCATTTTACTACACAAAGGAGAATTATTGAGTTCTATTCACAAGAGAAAATACTACAAAGATTCCTCTCTCAGTGGGATAAAAAGAGCGTCACAGCAAATATTTTTCCCATAATTAATTTTTATGAAACCAAGCATAAAGGATAATGCACCTGATTTCCGTATTTTTTAATGTACCCTGGGGGAGTTCTAGCAAACCAGGAGAAGCAGGAATAATGATGGGACCTATCCAGATTCCAGCAGATGAGTAAGCAGTAATCCCAGTGTGAGAAGTAAATTTATTTTGGTATCCTTGACTCTTCTTCCTCCCCTATCCCCTGTCCCCTATTCCCCACCCAAAATGGGAACACCCAAAATCCACCCCAAATAGATGAGACTTTCCTATGTCAAAGGCCCCTAGGGAAGTCTACTGGTCTTTATCTCAATGACCCTGTGCCACAAGGAAGCCTTCAGTTAAGGAAATGGCCAGCCTTTCTGACTCATCCACATTTCCAGTGGGCACTTTCATGCTTCATCTTCTCTTCAAAGTATCGTGGTCACTTGAGCCCCCCGCCCCCCAACTGAGTTAGTGGGTATCACTGCCTACAAGGACTCCTGAGAGCTTAGGGAGCAGAGCCCTAGCCGGTGGGAGGGACAAGCCAAGAACACAGTGCCACGTGGCAGGATGCCCATCATCACAGGACTCTCTTTCCACATCCATCCTCCCCCACTTCCTGGTCTGAAAGCCAGCCTTAGAATTAAGACCAGATGGGCTCAGCTTTCACTGCCTCATAGACCCAGAGCCCCAGGCACCTTCCCTTCCTCAAGCTTCCTCCCAGTACATTATTCATTTCTCCTCCCAGACCCTGGCCCCAAAATGTCTGGTCAAACTTCTTTTCTGGAAAATGGAACTACGCATCACCTTTCTCAACGTCTACAGTTGTCCCAGAGCTCATGGAGGTGGGGTGGGGGGAGGGGTATTTTTAGTGATTCTCCTTGGGATAAGATTTATTCCCCTTAAAACAACCAAGGTATCTTTCTGACCCTCTCTTGCTAAAAGAGAGAGAAAATACAGATTTAATCTCCAGTACAGCATACTGCTATAGTATTTTTTTTCTCTGTATAGTGGATGTAGAATAAAAGTGATGAGTCTTCTCCATGTAATCCTTGAAAATTATTGTAGAAAACAACCCCATTATTCTTTTTTCTCAACTTAGAACCTAGGTCCTTTCCTTCACATGCCAGATAATTCAGATAAAACCCCATTAGAGCAAATACAATTAAGTAAACATTTTGCATAAAGCAATTTGGTTTTCATTATAAAATGCCAATTTGAAAACAGTAAATTTTTATTTCAGCAGCTTTATATTCACACCAGCTATGGATGCATGTCTCATTTAGAACTGGTAGCAATTTACTAATTAATTAATTGCATTAGAGAGTTTACAAGATTGCTCACTGCTATTCTTGTCATTATTGGTCTTTTATGAGGGGTATTTGAAAGCACAAATATACTGGTACTTACAGGATGTGGGTTTCCACTAATAGATTTACTCTAATCTAAGAAGAGGGGTTCTTTTCAGTGCAGAGAATTATCAAATTTACTGCAAAACCCTATAACCTAGACATCATTTTTGACTCCCCAAATCACACCATCTCCCTTTTCTCCCTACTGAAAACTTCTTTCACAGGCTGTCGATTTTAAGATTGAGATTCCAAATGGCATATATAATACCAAAGCAGTAGCTGTAAACACAAGATCTGCAAACACTGCACTCTAATTTTCCAATTTGCAATTGTTCTTCACCCCTGACCTTGGCCTCTACATTTCTCCTTGGAGGCTGAACCCTGTGCACAGTTGAGCCCTTCCTGCTCAATAGCAGCACAGAGCCAGACACACAAGCTCAGAGAAACCAAATTGTGGGTTTAATGGGCATTAGGCTCATTACTGGAGCATCTGAGACCTACTGAATCAGAATTTCTGGAGCCAAAACCCAGCAATCCACATTTAACAGGCATCTCAGGCTGAAGTTTGAGCACCAAGAGGGACAGAACAGAGGATCACAATGCTGTGGTTAAAGGGCCTCCAGCAAATGTCTCTGCAGGAGGTCGTTGTGTGATCGTATTGATTAGATTCCCTTGTGGGACCACAGTATGAGGCCATGCTGCTGTGGCCTTTAAAGGACAGGCCCTTCACAAAGCCACTGGTCCCAGAACAGGATCTTAAAACTCAGTAGCTAGGCTTGAAATAAGAGGCAGGGACTTCCTTCCTATGTAGCTCTCTTAGGCTGGATTCTAAGTCATGTAGAGATTCAGGAGGCTCCTGGCTATGAGATGGGAAAATTGTCTTTGACTAGGGCCACCAGCTGGGGACTACAGAAAGAGGCACCAGAGACAGAGCTGCTCCAGCCTCAGCCACAGCTGGCCACCCACCATAAGCAGCTGTGTGTAACCCAGCAAATGCATGGTAGTGTCTGAATCTCATACCAATCTGGTCTCAGCTGTGCTTTAGAGAGAGAGCTGTGTCTTCTCTTGGTAATCAGGGAAGAGAGCCCAAGGGCTAGTGGGTGATGATGCAGTGAGAGCCCCCCAAGAGGGAGACAAACCTCCAGAGAGAGGAGTCGGAACTAGGAAGTCCAGCCGTTCCTCCCTCCAGAGGGAATGCCGTCTTCTGATAAACTTAGGGTGTGAATGTATTAAGAGACAAGTTAGGGTAAAAAAAAACAAAAGACAGCAGGGGATAGGGCCTTGAAATAGAAGATTTATGTGGCCATGTGAAACACTCCCTCCTCAAGAAGGGATCATCTAAAAGCACTGCGAATAAGTGAGATCTCACCTTCCACAAAGAACTTCCAAAGGAAAGGAAGGAGAAAGATTGAGAGTTAGCAGAGCAAATGGAAGATAACTACAGTGAGAATGAAGATCAAAGCAAGGCATGAAGCACCAGCTTCCCACCAGTGAGGAACCACGAAAGAGCATGTACATTGACTGGGCCTGCTCCCCCAGCATGAGCTACAGGCGTGATTTTCTTCCCCCCAACACTGGGTGCGTAAATAACTGCAGGTGAACAGTTGATCTTAAACAAAATTATCCTACCAACTAGTTTAGCTGGTGCCTGGGGAAGAGAAGGGAGAACATAGTTATCAGGGTCCTGACCAGTCCTAGGTGGGGCTGCCCAGAAAGGCGTTCCTAGGTGTGGTGTCCTGGGCAGAAAGGAAAAGGACAAGGCCCCAGGGGGATAGCTGAAGTTACAGACGGAGAAGGTGATACAGGTGCTCCTTTTCACCCCTCAGCTTAACCAAATGATTGCAGTATCTTCCTAAGTGGTCTCTCTGCTTCCTTCTCCTCCCTGCAACCTTCCTCCCCAGGCAATTCATCCCATCTGCTAGAGTTGTTTTTCTTCTTCATCAATCTGACCATATTGCTCTCCATGCTAAAAACTCTTCAGCGGCTCCCCACTGCCTTCAGGATGAAGTCTGACCTCGGCACAGCACTCAAGGCCCTCTGCAATCCTGCTCCAGCACCACAGTCCTCTCCCCAGAGAGGAGGCGGCTCTCACTGGCAGAATAACTCTTGTCTTTCTCAGAGAATTAACATGGCGCCTTCAACGGCAGGAAGGCATGGAGGGCCCGAGGCAACAGCAGCGACAGGCCCTGTACAATGAATGGCCTTGTGGGCAACAAGGCCCAGCAGCGAAACACAAATGCCTACAAGAGTGTCCCCAAGACAGGAAGCATCCACAGCCCAACACTCAAGCCCTTCTTGAGGAGGGAGTGTTTCACATAGCCTTTTTTTTTTTTTCCCTAACTTGTCTCTTAATACATTCACACCCTAAGTTTATCAGAAGACGGCATAAAGAAGAGGCAGACCCAGAGGCAGATATTGGTCAGTGGCATTTGGCTTAGCTCTGCCCATTGGCTCTGTGGCAGCCATGAGAAGGACCCTCACAAACCTCTAACCCAAGCTGCGTCATTGGCCAAAGGCTCAAGCTGCTGTGCTCAGAAAGATATTGCCACCTTTGCACCAAGGCCCCACTTCCCACAGGCTGCTCCCTGCCAATGACTGAATGCAACCAGGGTGCCAGGGCAGGTCCCTCCTAGCATGGCGGCTGACTTGGCTCTAAGACTCCCCAGCATCCTTGCTGAAACTTCTTTTGTCTGCCCAGCAGTCTAGGACGTTACTACCCACCTTTCTCCCTCCCGCTCCTTTACTCAGGAGAGACTTGCAACACTGCCTTCCCAGACTGCCCAGCTCTATCGCCATTTCTTCCAACATAGGCGCTTCCCTTCATGAAATCCTCACATGTCTAATCCTGTCTCAGAGCCTGCTTCCCCCAGGACCCAGATAAGCACAACTCTCAAGAAAGGAGAGACAACTGTGGTGTGTTTGGAACCTGGGACACTCAGCCCCTCATTCTTTCATGCTTACTATGCACCCGGCACTGTTTGGGGTTGGCGGCACAATGGCAGAGCTCCCAGCAGGGGGAAGGTGGGTAAAATGTGCTCAAAGTCAGGTCCAAATCCACCAGCCTGACCAGAAAACCCTGACCACTGCCAAGAACTCAGCAAGGCTTTACCACAGAACCTAACAGGAGGGAAGACAGAAAACCATTCCTGATACCACCCCTTTTGGGGAATATTCTACACCATTAGTGGAATGGCAGACATGCAGAGAACACCTAGCCAAGTGTGACGGACAGGACCCAAGCACAGGTAAGGCAGAAGAGGAGGCTGAAGGATTGGAAACCATAAAAGAAAGAGATCCCAGCATAAACCCAAATGTAAAATCAAGCCAGAACATTTGAAACAGTTTACTTATAACAGGCCTTCATCATGAAAACCCATAAAGTCACCGTCAATCAGGTGCTCTTGCTGGAATTTTTTTTTTAATCAATTTAGACTTTTAATGAAAATGAATCCTGTGGAATGAGAAAATGTTGTTAACCATCGATGTCGCCTAATCATGGCTAACAAGGATTCTCATGCTTATACTTGACTGAGGATTAAGATGCTGACGGAAGTTTATTAAATGAAATCATTGTAATAACACACTCAGCTAACCCTGCAAAGCTCTGCTTTGTGGTTCGTGGTGGGTATCATTTAACTAAGAGCATGGAGCCAATGGGCCTTGATAATCAGGCTAATCAGCCTCTGCATTATGATATGGGGGGTGTGACAGAAAGGAATTTCAATATAATCTGAAGACACGCTGGATCAGATGAGTGACAGGAGAAGAGTCTCTTTATGCCATCAAGAAAATCAAGGGGCCTGAAAGTTGTTAAATCTCCACATCTGTCACTAGGTGGTTCAACACCCCAAAGAGCTTTCACAAACACAGACTGGGAAGAGAATTAACAGAGAAAAATGTGGGGCTCAGGCCAAGCTCATCAAGCAGACTTCGTACTGCAGTGCGGTTGGCTTAACCAGATGTTGGAAGCCAAAGGAATTTTTAAAGGTCTTCTTCCAGTTGGGGGATTATTGCTAACAGAGCCAGCTCCAGGTGAACCATGAATAAGGCAATCTGCTCTCTGCAGCTCCCTCCCTTCACTTTTCATGTCCTGAAATACCCTCCTCCATCTCTGTTCTAATATTCCAGGACCTCACAAGGGAGAGGGGAAGAAAGGGTAGCTGTTCCGTGAAGTCATCCTTCTCCCCATTACCACATACCCACCACAGGGCGTAAATTTATTAGTGACAAATTTCTAAGAACAGTGATGTCTGAACTGAACTTGTCCCTTGCCCTGCACCATAATCACCCCTGATACCTGCAAACGCATCGTGCAGATCTGCTCCACCTGGCCTTTTTCACCGATACATTGAAGGAATGAAGGATGAAGGTTTCCAGCAGAGGATGCAAGTGAGAGGTGGCAGTCCCAGGAGCAAGCACAAAGGTGAAGGGAGAACAGGGAAGATAAAAGAAGGTGTCGAGGAGGCAACCTCTATTTTATATCTGAGATACTTCTAATACATGCAGAAGAAGAAGGCAGACACTTGGGTAACATGTATACACTTAATTTTGTAACTTTTTTTTTAACTTAATGCTATAGCATACATAATTGAAAGGAGGGCTGGTACTTTTCTTACATTTTGGTTTATACATTCCAAAAACATCTGGCCTTCCCAGATATCCCCAATATCTAAATTCCATAATGTTTGCTAAAAATCCAAAACATAAAATTCAGACCACCTAATGGTAAAGCAAAGTTTTCAAAAGAAACTTCTTAATCTTAAAAGTAGAAATCTTGGGGCATCTGGGTCGTTCAGTTGGTTAAGCATCTGCCTTCAGCTCAGGTCATGATCCCGGAGTCCTGGAATCAAGTCCTGTATCAGACTCTCTGCTCAGCGGGGAGTCTGCTTCTCCCTCTGCCTCTGCCCCTTCCCCTGCTCATGCTCACTCTCTCTCTCTCAAAGAAATAAAATCTTAAAAAAAAAAAAAAAGTAGAAAGCTTTACCATGGGGGAAAAAAGGGTAGGGCTGGAAAAAAAAAAGCCTCAATAAAGGGACCAAGGCTCAGAGAGGTTAAGAGTGTTGTCAAAGTTCACACAGCGGAGAAGAGGTTTTAGGAGCCAGGTCTCCACCCAGCCACTATAATCCGGCCTGAGGGTGTGTCCTTGGTTGTCCTCTTGGGGGAGGGGCGAGACTCACTTGTCAAGTTCTCAATATTTTGACAGAAGTTCTATAGGACAGTAAAGCCTTATTTAATATTTTTTTAACCAAACTGTTTTCCCGCAGGAGTCAGTTCTGGTCTTCTCCCTTGCCCCTCTCACCTCCATACTTGATGCAAGCCTCTGGATTTATTTAGTCGTAGTCGGGGTGGAGAGAGAGGGGAGGAGATGGTTGGAAGAGCATCTCTAATAAGCATAAGCTGGCTGGCTGCCAAATCCTTTTCAAGAATTGGAGCTTTTGCTGTCTCACTGCTTTTCAGTCAAATTACAGTGAATGATGTTTGGGATGATTAGGTCTGTGATGAAACTGGTTATAGAAGCTATTTCAGAACCCTCAGTGGTTCCCACTTAAATCAGAACACGAAGACCTGCCAAAGATACTCTATCTAAAACTATTTCAACTTGTTACGGTTTTCTACACATGTCAATATTCTCTCCTTCACAAAGGTAATCAATAGCTAAGGAGAAAAAAGCAAATCTTGGTGAAGAAATGTATTTGGCAATCTTTGGCTATATAAAATACTTGCTTCAGTTCTGCAAACTGCCATTGTATTTGTTGGCCCTAATTAGTTGGGCTTTGTTCTATGGATAAGCTGTCCTCTGAACTATTTTTGTTCTCTAACTGTGTTTACTTTTGAAATTGAATCTTTTCTTTCCCAAGCGTGCCAAGGATGCTACCATAGACCATCCAAGCTCACGCAGCATAGAGCAGAATTAAGATTCGATAACAATCTTATTTACTTTGATCATCAGGGAACATTACATCAGTTCCCAAGTGCCCATTTTCAGGTCTGAGAGAGCCCGTGTAGCCCTGAAACTCAAGTTATGTTAACTGAATAATAACCACACTCCCAATGCCCTGTGTGTGGCAGAGACCTCACCTAATTTTTGCTAGCGGGCATGAACTACTACAAATGAGTCGCTATGTGCTTTTGGATTAATTCATACCTTACTCTATGCAGAATTTTCCAGAGCAAAACTTACAAGCTATGATGTTGATCACATCAACAAAAGAAAATAATTGGGTCGGATGGTGTTTTCCTCCATCGTAATGAAAGCTAAAACAGGTACCGTATTAGCAAGTGGTCAGGGACTCTCTCCATAATCCTTGAGGCAGGCAGCTGCTTGTTGCCTCCGTACTCCCCTCGTATTCCCGATACCCTTCCTCACCCTCCACCGTCCACCCCGGGCACAGAAACAGATTCAAAGGCAACCACATCATACTTACTTCAGCAAGTGGGATTACTCTTTCCACTCGAACCGTTAATAACCCCTTAAGGGGGTTTGTTTCCTGCCCTGGATCCACTGCAGACTGGGTGTAGTAAAGAGTGTAGGAAATAGCAAGTAAACACCTTTAATGCCACGTCCGAGAGGGAGCAGCATCCTGGAGGGGAATGAGCTAACAAGCGTCTAAAGCCGTGATAAAGATTCCCCTCTCCAGCGGCCTATGAATTGCTAGAAACAGAGAACTGTTTAGAAGTAGGAACTAAGCTAATAAATGTGCATGTGCTTTGTAAATGAGAAAGCATATACACCCTTGTTGTTATTGTTACTTTGACAAACGTATATA
This sequence comes from Mirounga leonina, assembly GCF_011800145.1. Taxonomy (NCBI): domain Eukaryota; kingdom Metazoa; phylum Chordata; class Mammalia; order Carnivora; family Phocidae; genus Mirounga; species Mirounga leonina. The sequence continues at coordinate 17,449,944 of NW_023270377.1, forward strand.
CAAAAACTCTAAAACACTCCTACGTGACAGACAAGGCATCCCACTTGCAAGAGACCCAAGAACGCTAACTCTGTCCTCTCGCTGTTCCAGTTCTTCCTAGCAAAGGCCTCAGATTGTAGGGAAGTCGTTTTTTGGCCTTTTGGACTTCCTCTGCTAGAGCAATTTGATGACTTCCAGGGCTTCCTGTGAGTGAGCAAGCCAAAGGTAAGAGGAAAGTTGGTATTCTCAAGCACTCAGATAATGAAGAGGAAAATCCCCCAACTTCTTATCCATAACAGGTAAGAGAGTGGTGGGACTATGCCTCTGCTGGTGAGGATTTAACTGCTTCTGTCATATGCGTGCCTATGTAAGTTTAATATAAGTTCTACAGATATACAGGATACACAGCACTCAGTGATCAGTAATAAAAATTATACAATATTCTTTATTATAACTTCTATATAGCCAGTGGACTCACACAATGTTTTTTCTTAGAGAGAGTGTGGGAGAGGACCAGAAGGAGAGGGAGAGAGAGAATCCCAAGCAGGCTCCACACCCAGCGCAGAGCCTAACGCGGGGCTCAATCTCACAACCCTGAGATCACAACCTGAGCAGAAGTCAAGAGTTGGACACTTCACCGACTGAGCCAGCCAGGCGCCCCCACACAATGTTTTATAGATTTTTGCCAAATTCTTGTATCCATAATCAATGTATGGTCACAGAATACTGCCCAGACCCTTAATTTAGGGTTTGACAGAATCTACCTACACCCCCTTCACTTCCACAGTTTAGGAGAAACACGAATATCAGAATTAATAGAAGTCAGAAGCAGTCTTATTTGTGGGCTTGGGAGATGGCATGACTCTTTGATAAGACCCAAGTCCCCATTGGGTAAGCAGGTCCGGTCTCACACACAGTTTAGGAAATCCTCCTGAGCTGGTGCCCTACAGTTTCAAAAAAACTATCAATGTCTAAACACCCAACAAAAGGCAAGTAGTAATCATCGTCAAAAGTTTGCTAAACTTAAGGCCCTAGAGCCAGAGAGATTAGGGTTAAAATCTCTGCTCTCCCACTTACTAGCTGTGTGACCTTGGGTGAGTGGCTTGATATCTCTGAGCCTCCGTTTCCTCATTAGTAACAGGGGGATAATAATTTTACCCACCTTTTAGGGTTGTCTGAAGATTAGGTTGTCTGAAATGTTTTAATCTAAAACAATTAGCACATAGTAAGTATCCAATATATTAGCTTTTTTAAAAATGTAATAAGGGGCACTTGGGTGGCTCAGTCGGTAGAACATATGCCTTCTGCTCGGGTTATGAACTCAGGGTCCTGGGATCGAGCCCTGCATTGGGCTCCTTGCTCAGCGGGGAGTCTGCTTGTCCCTCTCCTTCTGTCCTTCCCACACTCCTGCTCTCTCTCTCTCTCAAATAAATAAATAAAATCTTTTTAAAAATGTAACAAGAGGAAGCATCTATAGTTAAGTGGAAAACGCATAAAATAAAATTTTATTTCTATTTCTGCAATATATTGAAAAAAATGGCCACAATATTTTGTAGCTCCTCTCATCAAGATATAGAGATCATTTCTTCACTTCTCTTTTTTTGAAGATTTTATTTATTTATTTGAGAGAGAGAGAATGAGAGAGAACACATGAGAGGGGATAGGGTCAGAGGGCAAAGCAGACTCCCTGCCGAGCAGGGAGCCTGATGCGGGACTCGATCCAGGGACTCGATCCAGGGACTCCAGGATCATGACCTGAGCCGAAGGCAGTCGCTTAACCAACTGAGCCACCCAGGCGCCCCACTTCTTCACTTCTCAATACAAGCTCGGCATGTAACTGGCTTTGGTCAAGCCACCATTAAGCAAATGGGACACAAGCAAATGCTTGATAAGAATTTGCACAAGTTCTTGAGAATTACTTCCCCTCTGGCTGATGGGAATTCTTCTGCTATCACATGAATTGCCTACTGGATAATGAGAGACAGGACACCATCATCCCAAGGTCATATCAACCGCCAGATTTGTGAGTGAAGCCCTCCTAGACGAGCCAGTCCCAGCTAAGAACAGAAGAACCACCTATCTGACCCACAGAAGCATGAGCAGATAAAATGTTTGTTTTTTTAAGCTACAAAATTCTAGGATTATTTGTTATACAACAAAAGCTAGCTGATAAAGTTCTAATTACAGCTATCTAAAAACATTCATACATTTATATTTTTAATTTAAAATCAATTAATTAACACACAGTGTATTATTAGTATCAGAGGTAAAGTTTAGTGATTGATTCATCAGTTGCATATAACACCCAGTGCTCATTACATCAATCCTCTTCCATTGCCCATATATTCATGCATTTAAACAAGATGTAGGGATACTAAGATAAAAGACTCTTGCCCTCAACTGCTCATCATTTTTTTTTTGAAGTTTTATTTATTTATTTGAGAGAGAGCGCTTGAGCTGGAGGCCGAGGGAGAGAGAATCTGAAGCAAACTCCGTGCAGAGCACAGAGCAGAGCCTAACAAGGGACTTGATCCCACGACTGCAAGATCGTGACCTGAGTGGAAACCAAGAATCAGCTACTCAACCAACTGAGCCAACCCAGGCGCCCCTGCTCATCATTTTTTAAGTGAAAGAGACAAGTCACAGAAATAGATACTACAAAGCAGTATAATAATGGTCAATATGTTAGGGTGGTGTTAACTATGAGTAATTTTTTTAAATGTCCTCTTATATGATGATCAGTCTGTTACTATAATTTTTTTTTATTAAACTTAAAAGGAGTGACTTAAAATTGTTGATTCATCATCTGCCTAGACTAGAAGCTCTAGGAAACAGGAACAGGTAAAGTCTTCCCTCGTGTACCCCCCTGAATCTGAAGGAGAAAGCCAGTCTCGCAAATTGTTTTCATTACCTTGAACAACCCCATATCAAAGTCAGGATTTGTGGATTTACCCCAAGTTATCTGCATTATCATTTCAATTAAACATATGGCTGAGGAATCTAATGAAGAAGGCCTGAGTGATGGCCATGGAATCAATAAAGTCTTTCTGGACTTATCGATTTAGCATTCTCCGTGCAGTAGAATTGATTTATGTCCTCAGATTTATTTTTGATAACTCAATGATAACTCCACTGTTCCTAAATTAATGTCATCTTTTCTTTAGGCCAAAATTTTTTCTAGGCAAGGAAAATATCTTACATCAAGCCAAGCTGATTTTGCTAAGTAATTCCATGGTTAACATGATGCCGTAAATCAAAGAGAACCATGTATTACTATATTTGCAAGTCACCGTTGGCATGGAAAAGTACAATGGCATTTATTTGTCAGATTTGTGATTGCATCATGCAGGGTCTCTCCCCTGTCAAAATTAATATCTTCCAATATAAAGCCTATTGTCTAATGTGCAATTTCCTAAGTGCAATAGATTGTTTTAAAACTACATTAATTTCTGTCTCCCACACCTTAAGTTTCCAGAATGTGTGAGATAGGTAAGTCCCAATTCCTAATTAGCCTGATCTTACTGAATGAGATAAACCATCATCTTGGGGCAAGGAATATCCATCACAGGCTTACACAAGCAAAGCAATTAGTCAATGCCACGTAAGGGGGAATATTTGCAAATGCTTTTTGAAAAGAAAAAAAGAAAAACAAACAGCACTTCCCAACCAGATCTATAAACCAAAAGGAAAAACAGAGAAATTTTTCAAAAAAGGAATACCCAAATGAGACAGTCCAATCGACCACCAAGTCCTGCCAAGTTCACCTCCCACATATATCCAATATCCACCCAGTAGTGTCCATCCGGTCCATGGAAGACTGCGCTGCTCACCAGATTACTGCAACAGCCTCCTAGCTTCCTGCCCCGCTGTCACTTCTGTTTTTTCCAACTCATGTTTACACTGCAGTTAGAGGGATTTTCTGTTTTTTAAAAATGCAAAGAAAGGGGCGCCTGGGTGGCTCAGTCGTTAAGCGTCTGCCTTCGGCTCAGCTCATGATCCCAGTCTCCTGGGATCAAGCCCCGCATCGGGCTCCCTGCTCCACAGGAAGCCTGCTTCTCCCTCTCCCACTCCCCCTGCTTGTGTTCCCTCTCTCGCTGTGTCTCTCTCTGTCAAATAAATAAATAAAATAAAAAATAAAAATAAAAATGCAAAGAAAAATAAAATAAATAAATAAAAACGCTCAGAATAAAGAAAAATAAGTTATCAAAGTGGTCTACAAGACCCTGTCTGCATCTCCCACCTCCTCTGCCCCCGCCCCCTGCCCCTGCCCCAGCCCGGCTGGGCTTCTCTCAACACCTGTTACACACTGCTCCAGTCCCCCCAACACACGCTGGCCCCTCTGTCACCCTCTTTGCCAAATTAATCCCACCATCCTATAGCTTTGGGCTCAAATAGGAAGGCTTCCCTGAGCCTCTAAATGGGTTAGACCCTATGACACACTTCCTTCGGCCACCAGCACATCCCTGTGACAGCCTGTTGTGATTCTCTGTTTGCTTTCTGTCTTCCCTGTTAGACTGTAGCTCTTTAAGGATGGGGACACATCTGCTTACTCTCCACTCCCCTATCCCTGCCGGCCCCTGGCACATACTGGAGCTCAGCCCATGTTTGATGATTCTTAGCTGAGATGGGACAGACTGGGGGGGGGGGGAGGGGGCGGGGGGAGGGGGAGAACAGTGAGCAGAAGAGCAGAAGCATGTGTGGGGGCAGGGCGGACACCCTAGGGAGCACTGTGGGGAAGGCGGGGCCAGGCCGGCAGTCTATACATGTCTCAGGTGCTAGGATTACCATTGATCCACTATCTTAATTAATTAAACAATTCATTCACAAAGAAATTCAGACCAACAAAAAAGTTGCGAAAATACTACAAATGAACTCCCATAAGCTCTTTACCTAGGTTCATCTTTCATCATCTTCCATTTACCTAACTCATCATTAACATTTGGCCATTTCTGCTTTATCTTTCTACATATATGCATGTGCTTATGCAGGCCCTATTATACACATTATATATATTATATATATGTGTATATATATATATATATACACACACATACATACATACATACACATTCCCAAATGTAAAATATATATACATATTTTCTGAACCATTTGAAATAAGGTGCCAACATCATGACCCTTCACCACTAGATCCCCCAGCGTGCAACTCCCAAGTACAAGGACATTCCCTTCCATAATCACATTGGCAATTATCAAATTCAGGAAATCTATTTACCACATTATCTAATTAATCCATATTCAAATTGTACCAATTTCCTTTGTGTATTTAAACATCTGAAACCATCACCAAATGAGAGCGGCTAAACATTTAGTCTAGTCCACGGGGCCGAACCTTGTCTCAGAAGTTCTCCAGAGTGGCAAATTGTGAAAACCCAAGAAGACCCCAAAGCTTGGAAAGTTTTAGGTAAAGTATCATCCCTGAGTTTTTCCTGAACAGAAGCAAACCGACTCTGAGCACAATTCCAGGATCAGTGTGGCCTCTCAAAAATCCTCCAGAGACAACTTTCTTGGGCTTGAAACACTGACAATCCTATCAAATCCATCACTAATGCATGGCCATAGGGAGGTCAGTGGCAGAGCGCCAGCTAATTCCCAAACGTAGGCTCTGCTTGTCCTGACTGGACCAAGGTAAGATGTGGAAAGTGAGTTTAAAAGGGCAGGAACGGTGTCTGGTCATGGGACAAGCACAGCCAGGGGACACCTGGTAAATTAAGTGGCCCGTGGGAGGCAGTTCACACTCGAAAGAGCAATTTAAACTATTTATGATCGCTGATGGGCCCTGAATTAGTTATAACTTCGTAAGGAAAAGATCTTGAAATTATCACAAAGAGCGTCCTGAAGACAGCTGCTCAGTGTTCACTAGAGGTCAGGAAGGAGAATGAGCTATTAGTCTGTATTAAGGAGGAGCAAACACCATGGTAATGGTGTGCCTAGTATGTAATACAAATGTGGGCAACTTGACCTTGACTGCCATTCGGTTCTGGGCACTTCATCTCGAAAGGAAATAGGAGAGGCCACAGGAGGACCACAGGAAGATTAGATATCAGTGAGGGCTCCCAACCTCTAAATGGGGAAACATTTAATTAGATAGTCGGCTAATTAGGAAGAATAAAGAAGGAGATGAACGGAAGTGTGGACATGGAAAGAGAAGGATCCGGAGGTGACAGAGTGAGGGCCCCGAAGGTTTTAAATTAGACTTTTATAAAACATCCGTGAGGTTGTTTTTCAAACAGAACTTGCGGTGGATCAACCAATTCTTTGGAGGAAATTAAAAGCCAACTCGGTCAAGCAGTTCAAAACACCCACATAAATATGTGCCTATTTGGATTTGACAAAAAATTTTAACCACTTTAACCATGAATTGTATTTTATCCAGACAACTGGAGAGAACAGAGTCCTGAATCCAGTTGTTTATGGTTGTCAGAAAAATTGCCATCAGCCAGAAAGGGGTGAAGGATTACTCACCCTAATGCAAGGGTCAGCAAACAATGGCCTGCCGGCCAATACCATCCACTAAGAACGATTTTCACATGCTAAAATGGTTGGAAAAAAATCAAAAGAGAAATAATATTTCATGACACATGGAAATTATGTGAAATTCAATTTTTGTGTGCAGGAAGTTTTATTGGAACACAGCCACACCCACCCTTTTCTGTATCGCCTGTGGTTGCTTTCTCACCATCTCAGCAGAACTGAGTGGTCATGACAGAGACCATCTGGCCCATGAGTCTAAAATATTTACTTTCTGGCCCTTTTTAGAAAAAATCTGCCACCCCTGCTCTAGTGTGTTTTGAGTGTTACGTATTTTCAATGTGGTCAAGGCTCCGGACAGTCGTCAGGGTGCGGCAATGTCTGGTCTGCAGCTGGAGGATCTTTATGTCTACTGCCAGAATCCAGGGCCTGTGCCCCTGGAGTTGGGGGGTGGGGGGGACAGCACCAGGTGGAGATGCTCAAAGGAATGAAGGTAAAGGGGAGGAAGGAAGTTCAAGCAGGAGCAAAGAGGACCACACACCGCAGCTGACCCCAATCGGGGCTGCCCAACCACCTGCCGGACTCCTGTAGACGTCCCCTAATAATCTGGAACCAGATGCTCAGAATCCTTGACTTCATGGCAGCATTTGGTGAGCACGCAGGCTGTCTGTGCACCACAGCGGTGAAATACATTACTGGTCAACATGTAAAATGGCCCAGTGTGTGAGACACATCTCGATTTTACAGAAAGTTTTTTGAAAAAAATACACAAATTGTAGGGGGGGGGAAATATCTTCATGTAAATATAGCATACGGTATTGTGACTCCAAAAACAAAAAAATACATTTTTGATATGCAGTGATAGTCTATTATCCCTAAAAAGAAGACTAAAATCACAGAGCTCAAGAAAAATATCTTGGTATCTGTGGATACAAGTTGCAGTGAAAATACAGGTAACTCTATAACATAAGGGAAATAACGCAAATTCTGTGTTCATCTCTGTGGTCTCTAGATTTTGGTTTTTGGTAGGAAGATATAAAACTTCTCCCTGTGCTGAGATGTGTGTTGCCAAGCTCTGCCACTAGGCGGCAGCATGACCCACTATTTTATCTCTTTTTTTTTTTTTTTTTTTTTTTTCACCTTTCCAAGTATCCTTAAAACCAAAGTGTTAGATTCACAGGAAAGCCTGTACATACAATACCGCATACTGTGTGTATTCTATGTAATATATGATATAACATAATCAGCAATATAATATAATCAGCAATATAATATAATCAGCAATATATTGCAAATATAATATACAATTTGGGAGAAAGTGAGGAACGTATCCTATGCGCAGGTGAAGAAGTCTCCCTGGAGCACAGAGAATTCAGTTGGAATTCACAGGTTTAAGTTAAAAGAAGGAGAGTTGTCCTGCTTAATGTTAAGGGAAGACTCGCTCTACGAGAGCCTTCCCACGAGAAAGTTCCAGAAAGAGCTTGGACCATCCAAAAGGTGGAGTGGCCACTGACAGGCTTGTGGAAGGACACACAGGACAAGACTCGGGGGATGTACAGTCGCCAAGGAATCTGAGAGATGCCAAATCCAAATCAGAAACCAAGAAACCATAGGGGGTGGGGGGATGGGGTAACTGGGTGATGGACACTGGGAAGGGTATATGTTGTAATTAGCACTGGGTATTATATAAGACTGATGAATCACAGACCTGTGCCCCTGAAACAAATAATACATTATATGTTAATTTATTTTTTTTTTAAGATTTTATTTATTTATTTGACAGAGAGAGAGATAGCGAGAGAGGGAACACAAGCAGGGGGAGTGGGAGAGGGAGAAGCAGGCTTCCTGCTGAGCCGGGAGCCCGATGCGGGGCTAGATCCCAGGACCCTGGGATCATGACCTGAGCCGAAGGCAGTTGCTTAACCAACTGAGCCACCCAGGCGCCCATATGTTAATTTAAAAAAAAAGAAAAGAAAAGAAACCATGACATACAAAACCAGAGGCCAGAAATCCCAGAGACATGAGACAGCCTTAGGGTCTTCCAGTGAGTTCCAAGCTGCAAGCATAGCCAGGTCCAGAGCCCGGGGTTATAAACAACAGCCCAGGGTTATAAACAACACATTCAGAATCTCCAAAATGTGACTTTAAATCCATTTCCAAAATAAGGCTGGGAGTGGTAGGAGAGAGACTGAAGTTCCAGCCTGTTCAGACACTGGGCAACATAAAACCCCGAATGTTTGGCGCAATTAATTCAGAAAACACCCCAGGCAGCTTCTAACATCTGCCTCTGGGGCAAGGGCAGGAAGCGCTAGAAATGAAGAGCCTTCCCAGTTCTTGAGACCTGGGCTTGAAGGACGGATCCCCCCATGCTTGTGAACATCCCTTTGCTGCAGTCAGCACGAAAGTGACCTTCTGCAGAGCACATGAACGAGAAACACGTGCACTGTGCTTTTTTCAGTCTTTTCATTTAATTCCCGGGAAAGACTTATGGAGAGAGGTGTTAATATCATACCCATTGTACCGATGAAGAAACAGGCTCAGAGAACTTAAGTAACTTGCCTACTGTCACGACAGTGAGTGATGGCTCCAGGACTAAAACCTGAAACTCTTCTCACTCCAGAATTGCCTGTTCTTTCTGTTACATTTGCTGCCGCCAAACACAAGTATTCCTCCAAGAGCCAAGAGCAACCTACACCAAGAGTAAGAGATTTGTACATATTAAAGAGAGAAAGAAACAAACATAAGCAATGATTTTTTTTTCCAAAGGCTAATGGAGAGCCAGAGGTCTTGGAGAGGAAAAGAACAGGAACGGGAGAAGGAAAAGACTGGATTCAGAGGCAGGAGGAAGGGCAACATGGGCAGTAAACTCAAAAGTGTCATTCCAGAGCAGGGAAAATGGGTGCCTACTGCACTTGGTGGCCAAAAGTTCTGGGGGAGTCTCTGCTTGGCCAAGGAATGGAACCAGGAAAAGTGGCTGGGACATAATGAGAGCCTAGTAAATGGTTGTGGAATGAATCATTTTGTCGTGTGAGAACAAAGAGCTCCCTATTTATCGAAGCTGCTCTAAGTCAGGTTTTCTACTCCCCGCAGCTGAATGTCATCCTGAGGGACACAGAAAAGTTCAGATGACAGATCAGGGGGCTGTCAAAGTGGGAGAGGTGAGTTGGCAAAGAAGGGGGGCAGAAAAGTCTTCATGGAGGAGGTGGTGATGGCCTTTGAGTTGGGACCTAAAAGCCTTTCGGTTCAATAGGTAGAGATGGGGATGGTGAGCAGAAGCAGACGCGGGAGGAGGAAAAAGCTGGGAAGAGTAGTGAATTATGCTGTTCCTGCAAGTTGCAGAAACCACACCCAGACCAGATTGAACAACAGAGGACGAGATCTTACCTCCGTGATTGGGAAGCCCAAGAGTAGACACCCTCCAGGTCTGTCTGGATCCAGGAACAGAAATTACATCGTCGGGTGTTTGTCTCTTGTCTTTTCTGCTCCTTTTCTGCCTTTGTTCTTGGAGAGCTGTCTTTAAGTAGCCGACAAGATGACCAACAGCAGGGTCAGACTCACCTTCTCCCAGCATAGAAACCTCCAGAGAAAGGAAAGGAGGTTTGGACTCTTACCATGTATATATCAGGTCTGGGCAAGCACACCATGGGCCTCGCTTGGTCGTTCCTGCTCAAAGCAGCACAGACCCAGAATCTGAAAAGCAGGATCTCTCCAAAAGATCTACCTGAGCAGGACCCCACCTGTGATGTCCCACCACATACAGGAAGAAGGCACATTTTTTGACCCGTTTAAAGGCAAAGGACTGCCATGGGAGTAGAGGGTTCTAGGAAGTGAGCAGAGACAAAGAAATCTAGAGCATCCAAATCAGGTTTCTGTCACAAAGCTCCATCCTTTGCCTGATGACCTTGGCCCGGGGTCTCCGCCCTGAGAGATTTCCATCCGCTCACATAGCACGCGGTTTGGTTCTGCTGGTGCTGCCTTAGTCCAGGGAGGGGCTACAGGCAATTCTAGAGGCCAGGCCCCCAGGCAGGGTTCCTCAAGAACCCCAGGGAGACGAGGAATGACAGGGGCCTCTGCCCAGCACACTGGACCACACAGAATGCTGGATGCCACACTTCCTGAGCCACATTTGGTTCCATTTCAGACCAGAAATAATGACACCAGCCTGGGATTTGCTGCTTTGCCCAGCTCTCCTACTACTTTCTTTGCGTCATTGAGAGAGAGACAGACAGACAGGCAGAAACCTGTGTCTTTAACAGTAGGAGAATGGTCATGCATCCAACTGGAAGGCAGATGAAGGAAGGAGAAAAGATAAATGTGAGAGAACATTCTGGCACAGGCTGGCCTCTGAGGTGTCCCCTAGAGGGGCTGCTGGCTGCACAGCATGGCAAGCCCTGCCTTAGTCCATATTCTTCACAGTTTCTGTCAAGCAGGGAAGGCAGGTGCCTCAGATCAGGTGGCCCTGAGACACACGCTCAAGAAGAGATCTGTGCCCTGCTGCTCCCCAATCTACTTGTGCCCAAACAAACCGCGTATTGAGGCCTATGGTCACTGCGGATTTTGTCTACCCGCCATCTTCTGATTCCTTGGGGAACTTGTCCCTCACTCCCTGTGGTCCCCTTGGTGCTGTCACGTGGCAGGACTTCCCACGTGGGGCCCTGCTCAGGTGCTCCTTGCACAGAGATCCCTCCTTTTAGATTCTCTTCTGTGCTGCATCAGTCAGGAAAGGCCCAAGAAAGGGCAATGATGCCTTTACTGAGGCCAGATATATGCATATGAAGAGTCTCAAGAAAGGCAACTCCAGACTTAGATCTGAAGGCCTCACAACATCAGGGACAGCATCTCTACAGGGCCTTTGTCTTAGGCTTGTTGCCTCATGCTTGCAAGATGGCTGCTGAACATCCAGACATCATATCTGCTTCCAGGGAAATCATTATCTGCTTTCCAGCGTTTCGCCTCTTTTCTTAGGAGAACAAAAGTTTTCCTGAAACCCACCAGCAGACTTCTGTGTGACAATTCATGCCCCTAAACCGCATCACCAACCTCTTCTAGCTGCAGTAGAGGATAGGAAATGAGAACAGAACTCCCCCAGTCTCTAGAGCAGAGGAGGGAAAGGAGGACGGTGCTAATTCTGCTCTGCTGCATCGGAGGGCCCTCGTCACAGTAGTATCTTCCATTATACTTTGTCACATGCTAAACCTTGAGCTCCTCCGGGAAGGGACTGAGTTCTCAGTCTCCGTGCCACTCACGGGCCCCAGCACACAACACATTGATCAATACGTGTTCGGTGGATGTGTGTTCTGCTTTCCAGCTCTCGGGGCCTCCTGGCAGGCGGAGCAGATGTGTGGCTGCACCGGGGTCATTAACCGTGCGTCCTTCTTTGATCTCTGAGCAATCGTGTTTGAGATTCCAAGTGGAAAGATACCAAGTATGTGTGTCCCTGTGCCTTGTCTAATCATCAGGATGGGTGAAATCGTTTCTATTTCAGGTCTCCTATGATCAAGAAAGGTTCCCTGGCAGGAGTGTCTAGGTGGTGCCTTCAAGGCAAGCAACCGTGGGAATTAAGAATTAGTGCTCTCTCTGACTATCCCCTTGATACAGTTAGAATAAAAGAAGCAGTGACTTTGCCAATGACCCAGATGTTGAAGAGACCTTGGATTAAGCCACAGAGGCCCTCACCTCCAAATCCTATAATATTGCATTGACATGGGCTCAACCTGCAGAATTGGATTTAAATCCAGCCCTTGAGTGCTCACCCTGCCTCTCCCCTTCCCCACAGCTAATCTCATTTTGTCCTCAGAGGGTTGAAAATAATGGTAATGCAGCTGCCGCGGAAAGTGACTGTGTGAGCATTTTTTACGTTAGAAAGACTCTTGATAAAGTAAAAGTGCTTTTACTTTTACTTTTTAAAAAGTACAGCATTCTCCTCCCTCCCATTCCTCCTGCCTGGATAATAAATGGCATGGGACAGTTCCCAACTCCTGTGGCCCCACCGTGATAAAGGGGCTAGGATCACCAGGCTGCCTTTCCCCCAGCACCACACAGCACAAGCACGTCCAAGTCTACCCAGAAACACAGCGCAGGAGGGAGTCAAGACGGGGACATCTTTATGGCCCAAACACTCTCCTCCACCTTCACTCATACATGTCATTAAAATAATTAATAATAATAATGGCAGTTACCCTTGACTGAGCACTTAAGATATGCTAGGAGCATCCAACACCCGGTCTCATTCAATCCTCTCGAACTCCCTAGAGGCTTAAGGACTAGCATTACCCCCATTTTACAGAGGAGGGAATGGAGGCTCAAAAAGGTTAAGCCACTTAGCCAGCGCCCCACAGCTAGCCGGCGGAGGATCCTGCACCCAGACACATGAGCGCCCCCATGCTGCCTGGGCTCCCTCTGTGTTAGTGTTGAGCTGTGGTTCTCAGCCAGGGGCAGTGGGAATTTTAGGGACCCCAGCGCAGGCTAATTAGATCTGAATGTCTGGGTTTGAGGTCAATGCATCCGGTGCACTGCATTTTAGCTCCCAGCTGCGCTGCAGGTAAAGTGGGAAAGGAACCTTCTTTACGGTCAGACCTCCAGAGTCAGGCATTCTGGTACAACACTTGACCAGCTATTTAACTTCAGGATGTGATCAACCCACCTGCCAACCTCATGAGCAGAGGAGCTACCCTGTGAATTCTGAAGGGCTCTGTGTAACACATGACAACACGGGCAGACCCAGGCTTAGGGCAGCAAGGTCCAAGGCTGAGAAGCGCACCAAGAGCCGTGATCCTGTGGCTGGTCGCTTCACCCATTCATTCGGCAAACATTCAATAAGTAAGTAGGTATTACGTGCAAGGCTGTCAACTGGACAAGGAGGAAGATAAACGTTTCCTTCCATCCAGAGGAATTCTCTCACAGTTCCCTGCCCTTAATCACTTATGATCTAACTGAGGAGAGCAGCTAGCATGAGAAAAAGGACAGCCACATATGTATCCAGTGCCAGATGAGTGGCCCGGACCAGGAAGGCTTCAAAAGTTCTCACGAGGGAGTGATCCCCAAGGTCAAGAGGCTTTGTGCAAAAGGAGGGACCTGAGTGGAGCTTCACTGGGCTGCAGAAGCCATATGTACCAGCTGCCCCAGGAGAATCCACCTGATCCCATATCGGTTCCAGCCTGAAAAGGGCTGGTAGCTCATCCTGGAGTCCGTGACCCAGTACCCACCATGAGCAGGAGAGTGCTGGTGGTGGGGAGGGACACCCAATCAGGAAGGCTGATGGTCCTGGGCAGGTGGGTGATTGCAAGGCAGCAGGCATCTCCTGCCCCATCAGAACCCCTTCAGCAAAAGTAAAGACCCGGTTTTTTCACCTGATAAGCCAAGGTAACAGTACCTTTCTCCCAGAGCCATGGGAAATCAACCATTACAATGACCACCAGCTCTACTCCCATTGATGGAGCTCCCTCCTTGAACCAGGCACTCCGTTCACCACTTCACCCACTTCCTGATCTCAGTGAATCCCCCCATTGATGATGGGAAAGGCTGTTATCATACCCTATTTTCCAGAGAAGGAAACTGATATTCAGAAAGTCTAAGCAGGGGTGCCTGGGTGGCTCAGTCGGTTGAGCTTCCGACTCTTGGTTTCAGCTGAGGTCCTGATCTCAGGGTCCTGAGATTGAGCCCCGCCTTGGGCGCCCCACTCAATGGGGAGCCGACTCCCCCCTCTCTCTCTCTCTCCCTCTGCCCCTCCTTCAGCTTGTGCGCTCTCTCTATATCTCTAAAATAAATAAATAAATCTTTTTAAAAAAAGAGAGAGAGAGTCTAAGCAATTCTGTCAAGGTCACATAACTAATCAATAGCACAACAGACTCAAGCCAAGCCCCATCTGATTCCAAAACCATACCCTGAACCAGGACACATCACACAGCAGGAGTAACGTGGAGTCAGAGACTGCCAAGGGATCCGTGGGTAGCATTCAGAGGTCTGTGAAGCTGGTTGGGGAAAAAATGATACCTTTATTCAGTGGCATACTGGGGTTGAGGAGCAGTGGGACTCTTTGGCCATGCATTTTATCAGTGACATTGTTTAAAGCTGATGATGCATGGTGATAATAAAAGCAAGACCAACTTCAATTTTGTTATTGTTTTTAAATTTGTTTCAGGCCATATACCCTTTTTGCCAGCAACTAACCTCTAACTAAAATATAGCATTTCCCGCAACTACAAATGTAGGCGCCCCCCACCCCCAGAAATATTAACAGTACATGGGAATTCTGTCACCAAGAGAAATCACAGATGTTTTGTACCATGTTACAGTTGTTGCATGTATCTCCTGGGCCCCAGGAGATAGTTTATACTTATCACTTCTTCAAAATTATGGTGGTTAGAAGACCAATGTTAGATCTTGTTGCTTAATGGGTTAATACAGAAGATTAGCTGTAACTACATTCACAAATTGGTTTTGGCTGTTAGTGTTTGCATGGCCATATCAATGTGTTTGGTTTGCTTTGTAATCCTATGTACTATAAAAGGGGCCCCTGGGTAGCTCAGTCAGTTAAGCATCTGATTCTTGATTTCCACTCAGGTCATGATCTCAGAGTCATGGGATTAAGCCCCATGTCGGGCTCTGCACTCAGCATGGAGTCTACTTGTCCCTCTCCCTCCGCTCCTGTCCCTAGCCTGTTCACGTTCTCTCTCTCTCTTTCTAAAATAAGTAAATAAACTGAACGGGACATCATCAGAGAGGGAGAAATACCATGAGACTCTTAAATATAGGAAACAGTGTTGCTGGAGGGGAGGTGGGTGGGGGGATAGGGTAATTGGGTGATGGGCATTAAGGAGGGCACTTGAAGTAATGAGCACTGGGTGTTATACACAACTGATGGATTCTTGAACACTACATCTGAAACTAATGATGCTATATGTTAGCTAATTGAATTTAAATACATAATAATAAAATAAATAAAATCTTTTTTAAGAGTGGGGAGTACCTTGGGCTCCATAGACTCACAAAGAAGAGTGCCTGCTACCCACTCTCACAGATGAATATGCTACTTAAATGCTGGAAATATTATCATCTTTGGGCTATTTTACTTTCCATGTTTGTCTTATTTCCCCAAATAAATTACCAGCTCTTGAGAGTCATAACGTTCTTAATTTTTTCCGCAGGCCCTTACAAGGAGTGGTTATTCTAGTTTGTTGACCAACTGGCTGTTAGAACTCCTTCAAGCTCTAAACCTGGTACCACATTCACTGATTGGAAGATGAACAATGTGACAGGAAGAGGAAAGTTATTGAGATCAAATCTTTCACATAATTGGCAAACCCTGGGGATGGGGTGTCGGAGCTTGCTTCTTAGAAACTAAATATAACTGTAGGAGGAAAAGGTCCACTGGAATTTTCCATCAAGGCTAAAAGAGTAAGGCAGAGTACCCAAATGTCATGGGAACCAAAGCAGACTCCAAGCTGGGAAAATACTCCTGGGCAAGATGGCATCCTTTTGGTACCTACTAGAAGGCTTATAAAATAATGCCAGACAGCCAGGGATCCTAATTTTGGCAAAGAACTCTGCTCTGCCCAGAACATCACACAACTACTAACTCTCTGCCACCCAGGAGCTGAAGAGAGTTCTGGTGCCCTTGGTTGTAGTTGATATGAAGAATCTCTGACTGTTCCAGTTCGCTTTGTTTTGTAATAAACACCCAAGCCTGCATGGCATAAACCAACCACCATTTTCTTTTGCTCACCAATTCTGTGGGTCTGGAATTCAGGCACCGTGGGGGTGGCTCTTAACTTCTTCATGACATCTGGGGCTTCCAAGCTGGCTTCTGCACACACGTCTGGCACCTGAGCGGGGATGGCTGAAGGACAGGCCACAGCACATACACGTGGCCTCTCCCTGTGGGTTGAGTTTCTCACAATGTGGTGGCGTCCCCAGAGGGAGTCTCTGGAAGGTGAGCATAGTAGAGAGGACCAAGTGGAAGCCACATGGCCTTGTCTAGCCCTTCTGCTTTACTCCGTCGGTCAAGGCTGTCGCAACCTGCCCATAATCAACAGGAAGGGCACGGACCCCTTGACAGGACGAGTGCCAAAGAACTTTAGAGTCCCATTTTACAAGCACCACACTGACCAAGCTAACATTCCTGCTCTTGGGCTTAGAGAGAATACCTAAAGCCACAAGTTGTCCAGACACAGGGTAGTCACTCATCTGGGTGGAAGAAGAGGGGATAGTGGGTGGCCCCAGCAGAACCCCTAGGATTGTCTCTCAAGAGTGAGTCCACCCTGCCCCAAGACAGGAACCCCAGAGCAGCTTCAGCTGCCAGCGGCCTTTGACAAATGAAAAGAATCCTCTCATCTCCGTAACCCACCACCCCACCTGATTGCAATTCCTCTTACACATCCTTAAACCTCCAAATCACCCTCTGGCGAAAAACCTGCTCCCACAAAGGGAGTTCTGCACGCTGGTGTGTCTCACTGTTCTTCTATTAAGACACATCATTCACAAACACTACGTTTCTTAAAAGATACCGTCAGCTGTCACTTACCTAAGAGAACTTGGCAAAACAGACAGAGTGCAGTATATGCTAATATCCTGGCCCAGGCACCTTGAACTACTTTGCTTCCCAGCAAAGTTAAATCAGCTGGAAAGTTCGAAGGGGCGAACAAGATCGTGGAAGAAGCTTTTCCTCCCCCCACCCCCCGCCCCGAGAAAATAGGACTGCCTTCTCATCAGTCAAACTACTCCCCAAAATCAGCAGGAAGGGAGGAATCTGGATGCTAAATAAAGAAAGGTACTACACAGAGAAGGGGTCTGTTGGGGCGCCTGGGTGGCTCAATTAACACCTGCTTTCTGCTCAGGTCTTGATCCCAGGGTCCTGGGATCACCGCCCCCACAATGAGCTCCCTGCTCAGCGGGGAATCTGCTTCTCCCTCTCTCTCTCTCCCTCTGCCTCTGCCCCTCCCCCACCCCTGCTCGTGCTCGCTCTCTCGCTCCGTCAAACAAATAAATAAAATCTTGGGGCGCCTGGGTGGCTCAGTCGTTACGCGTCTGCCTTCAGCTCAGGTCCTGGGATCGAGCCCCGCATTGGGCTCCCTGCTCCGCGGGAGACCTGCTTCTCCCTCTCCCACTCCCCCTGCTTGTGTTCCCTCTCTCGCTGTGTCTCTCTCTGTCAAATAAATAAATAAAATATTTTTTTAAAAAAGAAAGAAAGAAACACAGCTGATTTAAAAAAATAAATAAATAAAATCTTTTAAAAAAATAAAAATAAAAAGAAGGGGCCTGCTACCCAAAACTTAGGAGAAAAGGACATTTCAGAGTGAGAGAATGGCATGCAGAGATGGGAGGCAGGAATGTGCCATGCTTGTTCCCAGAACATCAAGACAGCTGGCCTACCTGGGGTGAAGCCCAAAACGCCACCCCCACCTTCGTGGGAACCCCCTCTCCCCCCTTGGTTCTCTATAGCCCTGGAATGGGCCTGCGACCCAGTCCATGCTAATCATAGTAACGGGGCCCTTTGACATCAGTGATTGGTCCAGGGATAGGCAAATGCCCGAGGCCAGGCCAATCAGAGCCCGCGCTCAGCAATGTTTCCAACTGGACTTCCCCGAAGCAGCTCGCTTTTCTCTCCGCTCTGGAGCTGGGAGGCTGGAGAGTCTATGGGGCTTAGGAGCTCAGTAGGAGCTCAAGTACTTCCATCAGAATAACTCCGAATCCCAGTCCTGCCTCCTTACTGGCTTTGTGAGCTTGGGCCAGTTCTCCACGAAGGCGTCAGCGCCTCATCACCACATCCACCCCACAGGGTCGGACAGAGGGTTCCGTGAGAATATACGCCTTTCACTTAAAGTAGTGTCTGACACCCACTAAGAGCTCAGTAGGTCAGTTAGTAAAGACAACACCTCCAGGGCTGCCTCCACCAGGGTAACCTGTTTTAGTGGTAACTCGGCCCTCCAAGGAGGCAGGAATGAACAACCCAGCCTTCCTGCAGTTTGGTTCTAGGAATCAAGAAATTCTTTTGTGATGTAAGCTGTTTGATTTTGATTTGTCACTGGCAACTGAAAAGTGCTCGAGAGGTAAGAAAAAATGGGGGGGAAAGGGCAAAATATCCTTAGAAATACATCCGTGAGGACACCTGGGTGGGTCAGTCAGTTAAGCATCTGCCTTCATCTCAGGTCATGATCCCAGGGCCTTGGGGATCGAGTCCCAGGGCCTTGGGGATCGAGTCCCACGTTGAGCTCCTTGCTCAGCAAGGAGCCTGTTTCTCCCTCTGCCTGCCACTCCCTCTGCTTGTGCTCTCTCTCTCTCTCTGACAAATAAATAAAATCTTTAAATAAAAAAAAGAAAGAAAGAAATACATCCAAAATATGGTTGCTTAATGACATAACCAGTCCACTGAAATAATGTTAGTTTATTATGACTAATTTTTTTTTTTTTGGTCGTTCCTTTCCCCTACAATTACTTGCTGAGCCCCAGAGAACACAAGTCAAAGCGGAGGAGGTTCCAAGAAGAAGCTGGGATGTGAGCGGGGATATGCATTGCAGATGTGCAGAAGGTTAAGTGGTCCATCCGCCTTGTGAGTTCCAAGCCCTGAGAACCCCCTGACCCCTAACACCCCTGAAACCCACTCCCCAAAGCAATGAGAGCCCAGGGCGCTAGGTCAGAATTCGGGTTCAGTATCCGGGACCCTAAGTGGAATCTGAGAGGCAGAATCCTCATGAGAAACCAAACCGAAAAGCTGAGCAAACAGAAAAATACCCATTCTCACATTGCTATGAGAGAATAAAGTCATAAACATATAGGAGAAAAATTTGTTATTTTTGGCTGGTGTCGACTCTATACCTGGAAACCAAAGAGAATCAAGTGGGGGGGAAAAAGAGAGAGAACTGCTAAAATCGATAGGAGAATTCAATAAGGTGACTAGCTATAAAAATTTATATATGGAAATCAATAGCCCGCTACATACACACAACTAATTTGAAAATATAATGAAAGAGAAAAATCCCATTTAATAGGCAGCAACCAAAAAAAAGTCAAAAAGTCAAAACAAAACAAACAAAAAGCTAAGGTTAAACCTAATAAAGAATGAGCAGAACCTTTATGAAGACAAACTTTAAAATTCTAATGAGGGCCTTCCATAAATTTTTAAAAGCTGGGCAGATGATAAGGCAGATTGGGAGAATACACGAAAGGTGCCGGGGAATAGAAGCCAGAGAGACCAGATGAAAGAGAAGATGGAAGAGAGGTGAAAAGGTAGAGCCTGGGGGGTGTGGAGGTGTGGGCCAGTGGGGGTGTGGAGGCAGGTGCCTTCCTGGGGGACCTGTGGCTCTGGGCATGGCCAGGAGGAGCTGACCAGCGTGCCCACCCTCATCTCTCAGTCACCCCTTCCTCCCTGGGGACACGTTGCACTCCAGGCCTCCAAGATTTAGGGGCAGACCTGGGGACAGAGTAGGCCAGCAAAAGTGGACACTGGGCGGCTAGAGGCATTGCTATGCATGAGGCGGCATCCCATCCTAGCTAAATGAAAACCACGCCCTCTCTTTCCAAATACAGATTTTATTATTATTCAGACATGGGGGGGCCAACAGATCAGGAGACAGCCGCCATTGAAAAGAGAGCCTGTGTCTTTAAAAAAAAAAAAAAAAAAAAACGGTGCTGAAACAATTGGACAACAACATGCAGATGTTACACACTTCACAAAAATTAACTTGAATTGTATCACAGACCTAAATGTAAAAGACAAAACTCTAAAACTTCCAGAAGAGAACACAGGAGAAAACCTAGATGACTGTAAGTTTTTAGATACAACAGTAAAAGCACGATCCATGAAAGAAATAATTGATAAGCCGGACTTCATTAAAATTAAAGACTTCTGCTCTGGGAAAGACAATATCAAAAGAACAAGAAGACAAGCCACACACTGGGAGAAATTATTAGCAAAGGGCACATTGGACTGTTATCCAAAATGTGCAAAGAGCTCTTAAAACTCAACAGTAAGAAAAGAAGCAACCTGATTTTAAAATGGGCCAAAAAGGGGCGCCTGGGTGGCTCAGTTGGTTAAGCGACTGCCTTCGGCTCAGGTCATGGTCCTGGAGTCCCGGGATCGAGTCCCGCATCGGGCTCCCTGCTCGGCGGGGAGTCTGCTTCTCCCTCTGACCCTCCTCCCTCTCCTGCTCTCTCTCTCATTCTCTCTCTCAAATAAATAAATAAAATCTTTAAAAAAAAAATGGGCCAAAAACCTTGACAACTCCCTAAAGAAAATATACAGATGGCAAATAAGCCATCAGGAAAATGCAAATTAAAACTACAATGAGATACCACTCCACACCTATCAGAATGGCCAAAATCCAGAACACTGACGGCACCAAATGCTGACAAGGATATGGAGCAACAGGAACTCTCATTCGCTGCTGGTGGGAATACAAAATAGAACAGCCACTTTGGAAGACAGTTTGGAGGTTTCTTACAAACTCCTACCATACGATCCAGCAATCATGCCCCTTGGTACTCCCAACGGAGTTGAAAACTTACAGCCAAACACCTGCGCACATTTTTATAGCAACTTTATTCGTAACTGCCAAAACTTGAAAGCAACAGGATATCTTTGAGTAGGTGAATGGATAAATAAACCATGGCACATCCAGACAATGGACTATTACTCAGTGCTAAAAAAGAAATGAGCTATCAAGCCATGAAAAGACATGGAGGAAACTTACAGTCATGTCACTAAGTGAAAGAAACCAATCTTCGAAAGCTCCATACAGCCCAATTTCAACCATGTGACATTCTGGAAAAGGCAAGACTACAGAGACAATGAAAAGATAAAGATAAAGTTATCAGGGCTTGGGGTGGATGAATAGATGGAGCAGAGAGGAATTTTAGGGCAGTGAAAATACTCTATACGATACCGTAATAGTGGATACATGTCATTATACATTTGTCCAAAAGCACAGAATGTACAACACACCAAGAGTGAAAGCTAGTGCAAACTGCAGACTTGGGGTGATTATGATGTACCAGTGTGGTGGGGGATAGTGGGGAGGCTCTGAATGTGTGGGAGCGGGGAGCATGTATACCTTCCCCTCGATTTTGCTGTGGACTCTAAGCTGCTCTAAAAAAATAAAATCTTAATTTAAAAAATAATTAATTTTTAAAAGACTGTGATATTCACAGATCCCAAGAGAAGAGGGCATGCCACGCCATGGAGGGCCACACAGGGAAGCCCTGGGCCCCATCAAGAGGCAGGGGGAGTGAGGAGAAAACAGGGGCAAGAGCCCTTCTTGTGGTTTGGGCTTGAATAAACAGGTGAGGTAGGGTAAGCAGGTTAGTTTGAATAATTTCAGAGGTCTCTAAGACAGGGGCTGTCCCTAGTTGTCTGGTACCAGGCCCTGGGGCAATAAGGACAAGAGAACAGTGGCGTAGGGCTAAGAGGTTGCTAAAAGGGTTGGGTTGGGGGTATGGGCTCTATTGGTTAGTTTGCAAGTGAGTTGTTTGCTATCTCTAGGAATTCGCTAACCCAGGCAGGGGCAGTGTCTGCAGGGTCAGCAAGGCCCCAAGATATCAAAGCATTAAAAATACGGAATAAAAAGACATGATTAAGACACCCTTCTAACACATCTTCCCAGTTCACAGAGTATTTCACTTTCATGAGCCTGTATCTTGTTCATGACTTCACTGAGAGCAAAGAAACCCAGGCAAGGGCGCCTGGGGAGCTCAGCTGGTTAAGTGACTGCCTTTGGATCAGGTCATGATCCTGGAGTCCCAGGATCTAGTTAGTCTGCTTCTCCCTCTGACCCTCCCCACTCTCATGCTCTCTCTCTCTCCGTCAAATAAATAAAATCTTAAAAAAAAAAACAGAAAAGAAAGAAACCCAGGCAAAATGTGTGCAGTTTCCTAAACTGCTCAGCTTGCATAAACCAGTGACCCAGGGTTACACGTGGCTCTTTGATGGCAGATGTAGGATGAGAATCTGGGTCTTCCAACTACCACACCAAGGCACTTAGCTTTTCCTCTACAACACTTAATAAACAACTTCATAAATACCCATCCACTTGTTTGATATAAAGGATGGGGCGGGGAGGGGGTGTGAGGAATCACCCATCCTGATTCAGTTGCCTGAAAATCCCTGTGAGCTAAGGATTAAAGTTATTGAAGGTCTCCTTGAAAAGGTAAATATCATCCAGGTAAGATGATATAAATCACCATCTTTTGTTAACCCCACAGGCCAGAGCAGTTTATCCATCACTGACTGTTCTCCGTGCCACTCCGAGAATGCTAACTTGGGACTAGTCTGGACCAGATCCTGACTGGGGTGGGGACCGGGTCTGGCAGGACTCCTGGGTTCTGGCCTCAGTGTCTTCATCTGTAAACCAAAGAGGGCTGGATTCGATTATCTATAAAATCCTACCCATCAGAGTGTAGACTCTACTGCACACGTCTTGGGAATCCTGGAATAGAGTCCTGCCCAGCACCATCTCTATTTGGCATTTTAATCCAAATCTCTTTGTTCTGGTAGGCAGGTGTTTAGGGCTTTCTACTCATTTAACAAGTGGATCTTTTTGAAGTTCTCATTTAAAATAATTTGGTATTCAAGCAGTATGTGTGTGGTTCAAAGTCATAAAATTATTCATTTGAAAGACTTCTCCTTTTTTCTCAGATACCAATTGAAGTGTGTAACTGTTCCCCCGAGCAAAGCTCACTGCCTGGAAAGTCCTTTTTCAGCAATGCTTTGCCACCATCACTAAATTGAGTTATTCCAACAGCCTTTGATGCTCTGGGTTGTTGGTTTTTTTTTTTTCCTAAGTGTGCATAGGAAAGCTGAACAGCAACATAATTTAATTCTTCAAGATTTACTTTTTAATCACCAAGGTGGTTCTTCAAGGGTACAGAGAGTTGACCCCATTTTCTCAAGTTGAAATTGATTTAGGTCAAATAATTCTTAGAATTTGAATTAGGTATTTTTCTTCTTATCAGGTTGAACTTCAAGCTTCATTTTCCAACAGCCGGGAACATCTGTGCTACCTGTGAATCACAGATGATTTGAGAAAACCAAATGTGGGCAAAGAAGGTATTCACAACTCACTGAATTCTATCAGTAAAATTCCTCATGACAACCCGAATTGGTGTCAAGGTACAATTGTGTTAGGTGTCTGAATTCCTTTTACAAAGGGAAAATGAGACCATTACCAGGGACTAAGAATGTAATCAAAATAACACAACCATGTTGCTGCTGAATAAGAAATGTCTCTGTAAATACTGTGGCATATTATTCTGGAATAAAAAACATTTGCCACAAGGGAATTCTATTGAAAAAAATGTGTAATGGAAAGTTAAGGGCTGTCTTTCTCTTAACTCCAGTGGGCATCCCCTGCCTAAAAATCTGATTATTTATTCAATGAGCAAGAGAGAAATCTATCTATCTATAATAAAGCATCCTGCTTACATCAACAAGATGTTTCTCCACACAGGGATTGAGTTTGAGTATATAAATATTTCCATATGGTTTGTTGGTTACTTTTAGTAATAAAAATGCTAACTTGGGTTTCCCCCACTCCCCCACCCCCGCTAGAAAAGTATTCTCCAAAAACTGATTAACAAGTGAAAGCGGGGGTGGGGGCGGTTAATATAAAGATCAAGGTCCTAAGGCAGAGCATTTCTGGTGACATTCACCCATAGCTCCACCTCCAGCCACCAGCAGATTCACACCTTCATTTATATGACCATCTGGGCACCCAGGGAATTAAAACCTCATGGCTGTCCAGTTGTCCTTTCATACTCCCAGGTTAGGAGGACAAAGAAAGGCTGAGCTGGATCCCCGGACCTGACCCCCCCACCTCCACCCCGGGAGGATGTCAGTTTCAGGGAAGTCCCAGGGATTCCAACAGAACCAGGGTCTCATAAGAGTTTTTGTTTCCCCACCAGGCCACAAACACTTCTCCAGCAGGAGAGAGAAGATCGAGACACCTTCACATCAATTCAATAAATAACTCCTGAGCACCAGTTACGGGCACGACACTGCGATCAAGGACTCAGGCATAACAGACACAGATCATGCTCCAGCACACATTAAGCACTTGGTATTTACTGCATGAAGAGTTGGCTGAAGAAAATGGTGGTGGACACAAAGACATTGAGCTTGTAGTCATGGCACAGAAAACATTTGAGGAGCTGATGGTTGGGTGGGAAATCAAAGAGAAGGAAAATGAAACTGTGGCCCTTGGGGCCTATAGAACAGGAATATCACGATTCCAAGTAGGGGATTTGGAGGAAAGAAGTCAAGGATAATCTCGTTTAAGGTAATAGGAGGACATCCTAGTGGAGGTAAGTAGCCTACCTCTCCTTGTACAGAACTAGTCCAGAGCCGGCAAAAACTGTCCTAGCATGGATCCCCAAGGCAGCCCCAAGGTGGGGATTCTGGAGGTCCAAGGTACGGGGTTCTAGAAACAGAAATTCTCACAGTTGTGTGTTTCACAAAAGGCCTTTATTTCAACCACCCCTATGATCCACTCATGTAAGGCTTATGTTACCCAGATTTTCCTTAGCTGAGCCCCAAATCTGCCTCTCTCTAATAACTCAGTTAAATCATGTCATTTCTAGAATGTCACAATTCCAACTTTTTAAATCTATGTGTCCATGGCATCTAAAAACATATGTTCGGGGCACCTGGGTGGCTCAGTTGTTAAGCATCTGCCTTCGCCTCAGCTCATGATCCCAGGGTCCTGGGATCAAGCCCCACATCAGGCTCCCTGCTCGGCGGGAAGCCTACTTCTCCCTTTCCCACTCCCCCTGCTTGTGTTCCCTCTCTCACTGTGTCTCTCTCTCTCAAATAAATAAATAAAATCTTTAAAAAACAAAAACATATGTTCTTCAGATCTTTCTGCCTCCATCCAGTGGTGCCCAGTCTTCTCCCTCTCTGGACTTCACTGTGTTCATTCACTTTGCTCTCCTAAAACCTGGCAGATCTGCTCTCTCTAATTTAGGAGGAATGAGGGATCCGGCGTCGGGAAATCTGGTGTCGGAAGCCAGGGATTGAGGCTTCGCCAAACCGTATCAGTTATTCACAATTAATCAAAATGATCAGTTTTTCACAATTCCACTGTCCAGCGCATTCTCCCCAGTAGCCAGTGCTGATGGTCACAGTCTGCCTGCTTTCCCTGGAAGCCTCTATCCCAGTGGGCAGAGGGGTAGGGTCATGGAGAGGGGGCGGGCGTAGGATGGGGCAATCCCTCCACCAGCCCAGTGACTCACCTCTGTGGCCACTCACAAATGGAAAGGCAGAAGGAAGCCACGAGGAAGCCAGAGAAAACTTTCCTGCTGAAGCACCTTCACCTGAATATAAAAATGCCCAGAGTGTCATCACTCTCGAGATTTTTGTGCTGGAAGGTTCTTTTAGACCAAGATTGCCTGGCCTCCTACTGTGTCAGTCATGCCCCACCTTTATAATTTTGCCTTGTTCATTTTCCACTTATATCTGCCAGTTTCTTAATATTTTCTGTTTAAGCAACTCACATTTTATTTAAATAAATCTACCTTTAAAATTTTTTATGTCACTGTTGGGGCCCCTGGGTGGCTCAGTCAGTTAAGCGCCTGACTCTTGGTTTTAGCTCAGGTCCTGATCTCAGGGTCGTGGGATCCAGCCCTGGTCCAACTCTGAGCTCAGCGTGGAGTCTGCTTAAGATTCTCTCTCCCTCTCCCTCTGCCCCTCCCCCTGCACTCTCTCTCTCTAAAATAAATAAATAAGTCTTTTAATTTATTTGACAGAGAGAGAGCACAAGCAGGGGGAGCGGCAGGCAGAGGGAGAAGGAGAGAGAGAAGCAGTCTCCCCACTGAGCGGGGAGCATGATGTGCGACTCGATCCCAGGACTCTGGGATCATGACCTGAGCCGAAGGCAGACACTTAATCGACTGAGCCACCCAGGCACCCCAATAAATAAATCTTTCAAAAAAAATTTTTATGTCACTGCTAAAAAGAGAAAACCAGTTTCACTTGCCATGTAAATATGAGGTAACCATAAAAGTAAATATAATGAAAAACAGTATGATTGTATTCTAGCTAACTCTGTAACTAAGACCCGCTCTCTCTTGGAGGGAGATTAGCAAGCGCAGAGAGGTTGTCAGAGACGGATCAGCACCAAATTGAGACCTTCTCTTTAACTAATCATAATTATTGAGAACGAATTTATCATCATAACAACAAACATTTATGTAGCAGGGACGGTTCTCACAACAACCCCAAAAGGCAGGCATCAATTCTATGCCCTCAAGAAATGTGGAAATAGGCATGGAGAGTTTACGTAGCTTGCTCAAGGTCATTTACCTAGTAAGTGGTGAAGCCAGGATTCCAGCCCAGCCAGTGTGACTCCAAACAGAACCCTGTTCTCATGATGTTACTTAATGTTAGGCATTCATCAGCTAAAATCCCCACCCCTTAGCAACCACTGATCAAAAGCAGCCTGAATCAGAAGGGAGACATGCCAGTCCCCGTTCACAAATTAAGAGTCAGGATGAGTATTCACGGCACGGTGGTGACCTTAATAAAAACAAATCCTGCTCTCAAGGTCAGTCTGCCTTATTAACTTGTTGCCTTCAACAAGTGTTCCTTTTACAGCTGGCTGGTCATTTCAGCTTCTGGGTGAACTCTGCCTGTTGTTCTGCTTCCTGTTCTAGAAACATAATCCTTCTTAAAAGGAATGGGCACGTTTCAAGACATTTGAACAGTTTGCACTTAATTTTAGCTTTACCATCTTCAGGTTTTGAACCTTATCACACGATTCCTGGAGGGATGGGGGGGGGAAGAAAAGAAAACGACTTCCCTCTCCATTTTTTTTTTTAAATATTTTATTTATTTATATGACAGAGAGAGACACACAGAGAGAGGGAACACAAGCAGGGGAGTGGGAGAGGGAGAAGCAGGCTTCCCGCTGAGCAGGGAGCCCGATGTGGGGCTCGATCCCAGGATCCTGGGATCATGACCGGAGCCGAAGGCAGACGCTTAACGACTGAGCCACCCAGGCGCCCCTCCATTTTTTCAGGGAAAGCATGAGGGAGGCAGAAAAAAAGGAGACTCTCAGCCTCCCCAAGCTTGAGACCTGATTAAAGAGGCAACAGCAGCGCCAACCATTTTCGAATGACTGACGACGACGAGGTGTCTTGGTAATTGCTGGAGGCCGGGGTTGGTGACTTAATATACTAGTGTTTGGATTAGTTAATAGTTCAATCCCAAGAGGTTATGATCATAATCCCCAGGACCGCTGGGTTGGCTCTAACGTGCAGCTCAGCGCTGTCTATGAAGCTGCCATTCCCAGTCAATTTCCTCAGGGAGAGGGGGAAAGAGAGGGAAGAAAATGAAAAGAGGGACTATTTGAATGTCAAGTGAGCGCTTTCGATGGCCTACGTTAGTCCCGTGAGAATTATGGTGAAGTTGACGCGCACGCTCTGAGAGCACGCGTCACCCGCTTTGAAGTGGCGTCAGCTCATTAGAATTAATGGGTTGTGATGGTGGAAAATGTATGAGCTTGACCTCCATCCCCGTGCGACTCCCCGCTTCAGCGCTCACCCCTCAGGGGCCTCCCCCACCTCTGGCTCTTCTCTGCCTCTCTGGCCAGAATCCTGCCCAAACCTCTCAATTATGCCTCTAAAGCCACCTTGATCATATTGATCTGGTTTTAAGGACAGACCAGAACCCGTTTCTGGCATAGCCGTCGGCCCAAATGGGCACCAGGAAAAAGACTTGTCTACGGAAGCTACCTCCCTTGCTTTGGTACCTGCTACATCACTTACAGAAAAAGCCAGGTCCTTGCTGAGGCTAGAGCCAGGTCACACCCTGACCAGACCATGTTTACGAAAAGTGTGCAGAAACAGGCTGAAATAGGCAGGAAGCCAGCGAAGGGGAAGGATTGGGGGTCATTTACTGCAGCCCATGGCAGCCTGTGCCTGGGACCCCAGCCAAATGAAAGCCAGCTCCTTTTGGGAGGCAAGCCAGCTATGCGAGTCCCAGCAGACAGCAGTGGAATCCCCTACCTACCGCCTTACTCTTTAAGACACCATTATTCTCCTAAATGAGGCAAGGTAGCGTTTTCTTGCTCTCTCCCAAGCTAGAAGGATAAAAAGTCACCCCAAGGCTTTGCTGAACTGAGAAAAAGAGATTCCAGGAGGATCATATGCTTGACTTTTACTCTAAGAGGAGATGGATATTAGCAAGAAGAAGATGTTTGTCTTGTAGACCTTCCACTCTGGCATGGCCGGAGAAAGCAGGCCCAGACCCAGAGGCAGGTTTTCTGAGAAGCTAATTAGGCCCCTTCCAAGCCCTGGGTGTGGGGAGGGAACTTGTCAGAACTCACAACGTCAATGTTTTTTTTTTTAATTTGCAAAAGCAAGGCATTTGTGTATTCATTTTCTTAAAGAAGCCTCCCAAGATAATGTAAGCTTCACACCCCAAAAAGCCCTATTCCCCCTGCGCAGACTTGGGATGAGGTCCACAGCCCCCTCCGTCTATTTGCACCATTCGTCCCACCCACCCATGCAAATTGGCCGACACACTGACCACAAAAACCAGAGGGTAGAGGACAGAGTCAGAGGGAAAGACGAAGGATCCAGAAAAGAGGGACATTCTAAAGCATCGACCACCACCACACCCAAGAGGGCCTCCAAAGGGACTAGTGGGCAGAAGGCCGTGAACTGTTTCCCAAGGTCCTTTGTGCACAGAGTGTAGTAGAAGCAGCAGAGTATAGCGGAACCAGATGGCCTGGGCTCAAATCAGGCTCAACCACTTAGTAGCTGGGTGATCTTAGGCAAGTTATTTGACCTTTCTGTGCCACAGTCCCTCATTGGTCAAATAAGAGAGTAGCTACCTCCTTGAATTATGACGATTGAATGACCATATGCGTGTAAAATGCTTAGGACAGTGTGTGGCATATAGAAAATGCTAGATGGTGATGGTACCATCTGTTCTTTTTTGTTTTGTTTTAAGATTTTATTTATGTGTCAGAGAGAGAGGGAAAGCACAAGCAGGGGGAGCTGCAGGCAGAGGGAGAGGGAGAAGCATGCTCCCCGCTGAGCAAGGAGCCCAACGTGGGACTCAATCCCAGGATCCTGATATCATGACCCAAGCCGAAGGCAGACATTTCACCAACTAAGCCACCCAGGAGTCCTACTATGCAATTTCTACAGCGACAGTAGAGACCTGTCCATTCTCCAGCACCATCCCCTCCTCACATACACACGGCCCTTCCGGCCTCCTGCTCTCCCCCAGGACCAAGCCATGCTCCCTTAGCCTCAAGCCTTCACTTTCCCCACAGGAATGCCTTCCTCCTCTCTAAATCCACCTCCCTGAATTCCTGTGACACTTGGGCCTTCCCTTCTCTTTTATTCTTCCACTTAATGATTGCCCATCTGGCTCAATAAAGAAAGAAAGCATCGCTTTATATTCTGAGCTACATATTGCCGGAGCTTTTGCCAAGGAACAGGCACCATTCACACGAGCACTACACGGATCCCCTCATTCACTCATTCATTCATTCAAGCAACAGTCATCAGGCGCCCACCAGTGCTTGGACTCTTCAGAGGGAACAGTGTTATAGAACGGGGAGGGTCAGGATCAGCTGGCGGGCACGTTACAGCACAGATTCCCAAGTTTGGGGGTGGCCCCAGGAATCTGCATTTCCAACAGGATGATTCGGATGTTGCTGGGGCAAGACCAGCGCTGCCAAGGAAGGCTGCCCCCTTGATGCCCGAACTGTGATGACTGATGACTCGGTCATGTCTCATGCACTGTTAACTCGTCCTTCCGTGCATCGGGCCTCTGCTCAGCCATTTTCCTCTGGAATACTCTTCAGCCCCTCCCTGCAACTGCCCCCCTCCACTCTTCTTTACAAAGCTGGCTTATCCTCACCAAAAAGTCTCCCCATCCTGATACACACACACATGCACGCGTGCACACGATATTCTCTATTCCTGCCATTTCTCTCTTTCATAGAACGCTTCAAAATTTGTATTGGGGGGGGGCGCCTGGGTGGCTCAGTCGGTGAAGCATCTGCCTTCGGTTCTGGTCATGATCCCAGGGTCCTGGGATCGAGCCCTGCATCGGGCTCCCTGCTCAGCAAGGAACTTCTTCTCCCTCTCCCAATCCCCCTGCTTGTGTTCTCTCTTGCTATCTCTGTCTCTCTCTAATAAATAAGTAAAATCTTTTTTAAAAAAAGAACTTGTATTAGGTATTTGCTTGTTTACTTGTCTCTATGACAGCAGGAACAATGTCTATTCTATTTTCTATGTATCCCCAGCGCCTACCACAGAGCCTGGAACACAGCAGGTGCTCAGTAAATATGTTGATCCATTAACTAATTCCTTCAACCAATATTCAATGTGTATCTATTCTGTGCTGTGCTAGGCACTGTACTAGATGCCAAGGACACAGCGGTGGCAAAAATTATTCATTTTCACGGGGTGGGGCGGTGGAGACTGACAATAATCAATGAGTATAATAAATAATTGAATTCTTTAATATGCAATAAGGCGTGAGGTGCTATAGGAAAAACAGTGAGGGGAGCAGGAATGATTGGTGGGGGAACCAGGCTGTGGGTTGAGATTTTAAGCTGGGTGGTCAGAGTGGGCCTGTTGGAGAAGGTGACATTTGAGCAAAGGCTCAGGGGTTGAGGCAGTTTGCCATGTGGACATCTTTGGAAAGAGTCTTCCAGCCAATATAAATTCCCTAAGGCAGCACGGTCCAGTAGAACCTTCTGGCGATGTTGGAAATGTTCTATCTGTGCACTGTCCAATACGACCGTGGCTAGTGGGAAGGGCACTGGGCAGTGCAGCCTGAAAGTGTGAAAATGTGAAGGACATTGAGTGCAGGTGCAGGGGAGGGACTGGGGGAAAGGAGGAGCAGATGATCTCAGGAAGGTAAGACCAGTTCGGGTACCTGACTGGTCATCTCAAGGACTCTGCTTTCATTCCGAGTGAGGTGGGAGCCATTAGAGAGTTCAGAGAAGGGCAGTGATATGATATGATTTACGTTTTAAAAGATTCCTCTGGCTGTTGTGTTGAGAATTAACTGTAGAGGCTAAGGTAGATGCGGTGGGGAGGGGGGGAGGACAAGTGGGGAGACTGGGCAAGGCGGGCAGGCCAAACATGATGGCAGATCAGAGCAGGATTGTAGCAGTTAAGGATGTGCTAAGCGGTAGGTTCCAGATATATTTTGAAGATTGAGCCCAAAGGATTTCCTGAGAGGTGCTGATTAAAACATATATTAAGCTTTGAATATACACCAAGCACGAGCTATGAACTTCTTCTAAGCCAGATTTGCCAAAGAAACGTCACCCGTGTTTTGACTGGTACCAGCTTTTCCTAAGACAGATTGCTCTTGGGGGCATTTCTCACTTTCAGTGTCCTACAATTTGGTCTTCAAACAGAACCAAGAGAGCCTGCTGGCCCCATGAAATGTGTTGTTATTATTCACTCAGCATCACCCCATGGTATGTACATTAAGAAAATAGATGACTCGAGTCCTACATAAATCCTTCATTCTCCTGTTTTATTCCCCTGTCCATCACCTCCTCATTTACTCTTAATATTCGGGTTTTGCCTTCAAGGCTGGGTCAGTTCTCCGGAGGACTTCCGTCTTCTTCCTCTCGCATCTGCCAGGTCCTCTCCAGGGACTCACACAGCCTGAGGATGGGAAATCGAGTCATCCGTCTTCTGTAACCATATGGATAAGATGTAGTCATTACCGTTGTTGGCATTGTTGTGCTTTGGAAGCTAATTAAGACCATTAGCTATTAAATACCAAAAACAATTAAGCTAATTGAAATAAACCATGTGCAGTTTGCACCCTTGCGTAGACAAAACCTCAGCATCTGGCTGGATCGTGGCACTGCAGATGTTCCGGTGCCAAAATAAATCAGGGAATACGGGAGCCGGAGATGGAGGTGCCTCAGGACCCAATCAGTTTACTGCCGCAAAATGCTTCTCAGAAACATTTGGCTTGATTTGGGGAGGTTTCTTCCGTATTGAAAAAAAGAAAGAAAAAACAACGTGTATTCCTGCCCAAATATTTCTTTCAGTCTATAGAACAGCCGAATCGTGCCGTTACCCTGTCTCTGACTCAGCTCGGTGGCCGGTTGCAGCATCCAGACATGGAGGGGACCTCTGGAGATCGCCACTTAACCAGATGTCTAGGTGGAAGGGGGTTTCCCAGGGTTTTAGGCTGTGGCTGGCAGCTCTGGACAGCAATGAAGTGGAGAAGAAATAGCCTTAAGAAGAGCTCAGCTTTGGGGCTCCTGGCTGGCTCAGTTGGTGGAGCATTTGACTCTTGATCTCAGGATTGTGAGTTTGAGCCCCACATTGGGTGTACAGATTACTTAAAAATAAAATCTTAAAAAAAAAATAGTGCCCACCTTCTTCCTCTCATAACTGATCCAAATCATTATCCATTTTTTTGATGGACATATTGCAGAGGGGGTGTTTCCTGAGTATCTAAACCCACTTCCTATGTTTTGAAAATCCCTTACCTTATAAGCAGTGGTGTCCTGATAAAAATTGATCAGTCTGCTGTTAAGGGATGGGAGACCTAGTCTGCAGTGTCTGCTCATTTCTGTGGTGTAGATACTCCCACTATGGCTGATCAACATGATGCCACTGAATGCAGAATTGGGGAGAGAGATACAGCAGCACATTATTACATAATATTTCCACCACACAGGTACAACAGGCATAAATAACTTCAAGGACACAGATAATAATGAAAGTAATAAAATAATTAAGGAGGGACAAGTTTCAAGTATTTAATACCTTTGCTCTTAATGTAATGTATTTCATTGGGTTTACAAAATTTAGTTTTTCAAATTCAGCTCTTTATTCTGAGATCAATATCACAACTCGGATATTGACATTGACACAGCCAAGATACAGGACATCCCCATCGCAATAATGACCACTCACACTGTCCTTTTATAGCCACCTACTTCCCTCCGACCCATATCCCCTCCTTAACCCAGAAAGCACCAACCTCTTCTCTAGTTCTATGATTCTGTCACTTTAAGAATATTACATAAATAGGGGGCGCCTGGGTGGCTCAGTTGGTTAAGCGACTGCCTTCGGCCCAGGTCATGATCCTGGAGTCCCGGGATCGAGTCCCACATCGGGCTCCCTGCTCGGCAGGGAGTCTGCTTCTCCCTCTGACCCTCCTCCCTCTCATGCTCTCTGTCTCTCATTCTCTCTCTCAAATAAATAAATAAAATCTTTAAAAAAAAAGAATATTACATAAATAGAATCATGCAGCGTATAACCGTTGGGGATTGGTTTTTTCACTCAACATTATTATCTAGAGATATAGACAGGTTGTTGTGTGTACCAAAATTTCATTCTTTTCATTGCTGACTAGTACTCCCATTTGTTTAACCATTCACTCATTGAAGGTCATCTGGGTTGGCTATTGCAAATAAAGCTGCTATAAATATTTGTGTACAAGTTTTTGTATGAACATAAGTCTTCATTTCTCTAAGACAAATGCCCAGGAGTGCAACTGCTGGATCATGTAGTACTTGCAGGCGTAGGTTTTTAAGAAATGGCCCAAACTGTTTTCCAGGGTGGCTGTCCCATTTTACTTTCCCACCAGCAGTATATGAGTGATGCAATTTCTCCACATCTTCACTAGACTTAGGTGTTAAATACACTATTTTTTTTTATTTTAGCCATTCTGATAGGTGTGCAGTGATATCTCATTGCAGTTTTAATTTGCATTTCCCTGATAAAGCTAATAAGGTTGAACATCTTTCATGTGCTTATTTGCCATCTATATATCCTCTTCAGTGAAATGTTTCTTCATGTGTTTTGCCTATTATTCAAACTGGATTATTTGTTTTTTGCTATTGTTTTAGAAATTCTTTATATATTCTAGATATCAGTCCTTTGTCAGATATATGGTTTGCAAATATCCTCTCCTACTCTGTAATTTACCTTTCTATCTTCTTGGGGTCTTTTTTTTTTTTTTTAGAGATTTTATTTATTTATCAGAGAGAGAGAGAGCATAAGCAGGGTGAGTGGCAGGCAGAGGGAGAAGCAGGCTCCCCACTGAGCAAGGAGCCTGATGAGGGACTCCATCCCAGGACCCTGGGATCATGACCTGAGCTGAAGGCAGACGCTTAACCATCTGAGCCACCCAGGCGCCTCCATCACCATTTGTTGAAAAGTCTATCTTTCCTCCATTGAATTGCTTTTGCACTTTTTGTCAAAAATCAGTTGCACATATTTGTGTGGGTCTATATCTGAGGTCTCCATTCTGTTCCATTAATCTATGTGTCTATCCCTCCAACAATACCATACAGTCTTGATTACTCTAGCAATGTAATAAGTCTGGAAATCAGGTAGACTGATTCATCCCATTTTATTCTTCTTTTTCAAACTTGTTTTAGCTATTAGTTTTTACACCTTTCCATATAAATTTTAGAATAATCTTGTATATATCTACCCAAAAATCTTGCGTAGATTTTAGTAAAAATTGCATTAAAATTGTATGCTGTATATCAGCTTAGGGACAGTTGACATCTTTGTGATGCTGAGTCTTCCAGTTCATGAACCTAGTATGTTCCTCCATTTATTTGACTTCTTTCTTAAGTGTGTTGTTTGGTTTCCAGATGTTTGTTAATTTTCCCTTTATTTTTCTTTTATTGATTTTCTAGTTTGATTCCACCATAGTCAGAGAACAAACTCTGACGGTTTCAGTTTTTTAAAACGTGCTGCAATTTGTTTTACGGCCCAGGATATGGCCAGGATATGTTCCATGAGCACTTGAAAAGAGTATATATTCTAATGTTGTTGGGTCACCGTTCTATAAATGTCAATCTGATCCTATTGGTCGATGGTGTTGTTGAGTTCTTCTACCTCCTTGCTGATTTTCTATCAACTGTCCTATCGATCGTTGAGAGGACTGTTGATGTCTCCAGCTATAATTATGATTTGTCTGTTTCTCCTTTCAGTTCAATCAACTTTTACTTTGCGTATTTCATAGCTCTATTGTTGGGAGTTTTCCTAGGGGTTGACTTTTTATCATTATATAATATTCTAATCTGTCTCCTACTGCCGGGCAATGGTTCTGACTCTCCACCAGGACTCCTCTGACACCACCCCCTTGGGGGTGGGAGAATGTGCCTCCTTACTAGTAAATGGAGGTGGAAGTGTAGGCCCCTGACTTGGCCTTCTGTGACACAACCCGAGCAGGGTGTTGAGGTCTCTGCAGGTTAGAAGTCTAGGCTCCCCACTTAGCCTTTGTTGGCATGAGTAGGGATAGGGCCACAGTTTTGTCTAGTGTTTGGCAGTTTTTGTTGAGAAGATTTCTATCTTGCTATGTTGCTCCTCTCCTGGCCCAATATTGGCTAGAGAGAGCAGATTTTTGTGGGAGCTTTTTTGTATGTACCCATTGGCAATTTCTGGGCTTCCAGCTTCTTTATAGCTCCCTATTTGGGAAATATGAGGCAAGAAGAAATCCCAAGGAAATCACTGATATGTTCAGGTCTCAAGGTCCCTAGCTGGTCCGCCTTCTTCTCCCCTTTCAGAGTCTTCTTTTGTTTCTTTTATATATAATGACCAGGGGTTTTAGTTGTAGTTTGCAAGAAAGGTAGGGGAAAGTACAGCCACTGTAATTTATTTTTTAATAATGGCTGTGTTTAACAACCAGCTCACAAGTCCCTGAAACTTTAACAACGGAGTCTTGTAAACTGGCTTCAATACACCAGTGTCATGAGTCTCAGAGGAAATCAGAGCCCATCTCCCACCACAGAAGCCTGAAATGCCATCTCTCCTCATTCCAAGCCTTCCCCGCAGTGCGGACACAGGCATGTGAGGTCAGCTTGGAAAGTCAGCGGCGGCCACCCGGGACGTGGGCCAAGCGCCGGCCATGCAGGGAAGTGGGGAAATGGGGAATCCTTCCAGTGGGCAGTCCAGGAACAGCTCTGTGGCAGCAATATCAGGTAAGGCATCCACCATCAGGGGCTCAAACTGTGGCAACTCATGCTCAGCCGTGGCCACGGCATTCTCACCCAACTTTTTTCTAAGCTTATTTATTTATTTATTCATTTATTTTTAAGTAATCTCTACACCCAGCGTGGGGCTCGAACTCAAAACCTAGAGGAGTCACATGCTCTTCGGACTGAGCCAGCCAGGTGCCCCTCACCCAACTTTTTCTATGGCGTGTCCTTGACAGTGGCTGTGGCCAATATTGCATCTGAGTTGGGTTCTCCTACCTTCCCAGTGGCTCTATGAGTGGCTTTCGACAGCTGTTTCTGCTTAAATTGGCTGGAACTTGCTTCTTTGAGGTCCATACGAGCATTTTGATTGATGCACATTCACTGGCCCTGGGCTGCAAACACCCCTGGAAGACAAAAACCTCGGCCTCTCCCACGAACACCTCCTGCCCAGGGGAAATCACTTGAGGAATAACTTACACCCAAGAGAGCAGGGCTCTCTAGAAGGGCTTTCTGAGGGGGCGGCGAGGGGCCCAAGGCCAGACCTCCCCCGCTTCGTTGCCAAACACCTTGGTCAGCGACTCTGACCCTGCACACGGTACTTACTTAGTGTCTCCCTGCGACCTGAGCAATTTGGCATTGGGTGGGATAAACTAACTAGCCTGACCCTGGGAACGAGACAATCCTGATGACCCTGAAATCTTAATTCCCTTTCTCCAGTTCCACTCACCCTGCTCCCTTCGGCATCACTGAAGACTCACTCGCTGCTTAGAGGAGTTTTTTATTCCTTGAAGGTAGCTCTGGTGCACAGAAAAGACCATGCATAGCTCTACTTGGGTCTTGAAAATTAGTATTTGATTTATTGAAAATAGAGATTCAGAAATGCATTGCCCTTCCTTCAGCTTTTAAAATCAGCTTAGGAAGCTTATTATCCTATTTATAAGTCTAACAAATATTAACAATCACTCTGAGAGGGATTTTGATTAATGTTTGGTCCCATTTATACACTTAGTTAATTAAACCTCTTTAACATTTTAAGCAGCATTTATAAATTTAATATATTCCATTCCTCTTCAAGTACTTTATCTGACTGACAAGCCTTCCCAAGTACTAAAGTGACTCTCATAAGATTCAATAAATTAAGCATGCAAAAACAGTCAAGCTTATATTCTCTTAAATTGTCAAACTATATGTAAACTTAGAAAGGTTTCAACTTAGGGGCACCTGGGTGGCTCAGTCGGTTGGGCGTCCTGACTCTGGATTTTGGCTCAGGTCCTCATCTTGGGGTCCTGGGATGGGGCCCCCGTCGGGCTCCACACTCAGTGGGGAGTCTGCTTAAGATTCTCCCTTTCCCTCTTCCTCAGCTCCTCCCACCGCTTGCACTCTCTCTCTCTCCAAAATAAATAAATCTTTAAAAAATAAAATAAAATCACGTGTACATGAAGTATCCTTGCTGCAGGCTGAATGTTACTGTCCCCCAAAATTCATACATTGAAATCCTAGCCCCCAGTGCGAAGGTATTTAGGAGGTGGAGCCTTTGGGACATGATCAGGTCATGAGGGCAGAGTCCCTAGAAATGGGATTAGTGCCCTTCTAAGTGACCCCAGAGAGCCCTCCCACACCCTTTCTGCCCTATGAGGACACACTATGAGGACAGGCAGTTATCTAGGAACCAGGACCTGGGCTCTCACAGACGCCAAATCTGTAGCAACTTGATCTTGGACTTCTCGGCCTCCAGAACCGTAATACATTTCTGTTGTTTATAAGCCACCCGGTCTGTGGCATTCTGTTATAGCCGCCCAAACAGGCTAGGACAATAACATGTGCACAAATTCCTTTCACTTGAAAATATTATAACCACAGTTTTCATTCCCTTAAACATTTCTGTTGCTGAATTTTGTATTTTCCCTGGACTACTAAAATGTCTATCTATAACAGAGATAATTTCCTTCTTTTAACTAAGGTTGTTCATCAATGAGAACTTTTGGGTAGATGCTGACTGGATCCTCACTGGTGACCCTATGGACCAGTCAAGCCCTATTTCCAGTCTTTAACTTCCTAACTTAAAGATGGGGACAGCCAAGGAGACCACCCCCTTAGAGACTGGTGACTGATGACTAGTTTTCAAACCAGAGTCTAGTCCGTAACCCCCATCCAGGGCCCACACCTGATTTTGCATTTATTTGACCCTTAAAGAATGTAACTATAAATTTTCCCATCCAACTCTAAAGAATCTTGTATTCTAGGAGTGCCTGGCTGGCTCAGTCAATGGAGCATACGACTCTTGATCTCAGGGTTGTAAGTTCGAGCCCCACGGTGGGTGTAGAGACTACTTAAAAAATAAAATCTTTAAAAAAAAAAAGGGGGGGGGAGAAAGAAAGAATCCTGCATTCTTTTCATATGCTTTTTATGCCTTGGGACTGCACAATCCTCATGGATATTAAACTTTCATCTAATTGCATTCCAGTTATCTCTCAGAGCTTTGTCTGATTATTCAGCCGTGACTCCCAAAGTCATTCTCCAAGATCATCATTCAGCCCAGCTCCTTACCCTACCTCACACCCTGTGCTCCCTGAGTTTGTAATTCCCCTGGGAATGGAAAAGCGGACTCCCCCAGGATCTACTTTCCTGGCAAGGCTAACGAAAATGCTCTTAAGCTTAGTAACTTTGCCCAGTGGTTGTCTGGGGGGTTACCATGGCCTACAGCCTCCTGCTTCCCACCCCTCCTGAGGCAGCCACCGCAGTAGTCAAGGTCTGTTGGAAGAACGGTTCCACAGAAGAGACACTGGAGCCAAATCCCTAATCTCCCAGAAGGATAAGGGGACATAACCCAAGTCATCACCTAATGCCTGAGCCGAGCTAGAACCCAGGACTCCCAACTCCCAGCCTCATGTTCTGGCCATGGAAACCCAATGCCCCCCAACAATAGCAGGGCCAGGAGAACCAGGAAGGGCCCCACAGATCACAGCCCCCAACCAATCAGCCCAAACATTAAAATACGCTACACACTGCCTTCCAGGTGCTTGGTAAACAGAATAGAAATAGGCATGGTCCTGCCCTTTCTAAAATAAATAAACATATCATGTATTCGTCTTTCCACGCTAAAGAGAAGCAATAATGAGAAATGACTTTCAGCTATAATGGGCATGGGGGTGGTGAGGGCTGGGCCTCAGAGAGCAGAAGCTGGAGGAGAGAAAACAGAGCCTGAGGGCAGCCTCCAGGGGTCCTAGCATTGGTGCAAGCTCTTACAAAGAAGCCCTGTATCCGATGGGCCCTCCACAACCAGCAGGAAGAAGATGCTCGGGTCCCTCGGTCATTAGCATTTTGGAGAACCACAGGTGGAGCACGAAAGGGACGGCTAAGCTGGAACATGAAGCTTCCTGCTGACTCGAGCCCCAGGGCCATCTCTCCGGGGCTCCCCGTCCAGCCCCCATTTGGCTCCTACACCTGCTGGGGCCCCCGATGGCACTTTCCTACCCGCCACTGTCTGCTCATCAGCCTGGTATGCAGGATCCCCAACATCTCCCCCTCCAGCTGGCTCAGAGAGAAACCCACGATGCCTCTTTGGACCTTGAGGATATCATCATAAATGGACACCAAGAAAGTGACAACTATACATGAAACTAA
Organism: Mirounga leonina; assembly: GCF_011800145.1. Classification (NCBI taxonomy): domain Eukaryota; kingdom Metazoa; phylum Chordata; class Mammalia; order Carnivora; family Phocidae; genus Mirounga; species Mirounga leonina. Next base: position 17,489,963 of record NW_023270377.1, read on the forward strand.
CAAACATGAGAACGAAAATATTGTCAGAATTTTTTTTAACAGTTCTCCTGGTGTCACCCTTGGCCTTCGCTGGATCCTAAATGGGGCAGAATCCTTGCCCTCTTGGCCCTTCTTTCTCTGTCACCTGCTCACCCGAAGCCCTCCATGCACCCTGTGACCAGGCACTGTTTGCTGTTGTTAGGAGGGGCACAAAAAAGGCTCAGGCTGGGTCTCTGCCCATTTTACGGCCCAGAGGGAAGACAGACAAACACGAGCCACAGAGGTGCAGTGGGAGAGGTGCCGTGGCCAGCACGCCAAGGGAGCCTCAGTTCAAAGTCTCCTGGACATGCTCCTCAATGCCTTCTCCTCAACACTGTCGTCCAGGAGCTTCCAGACCTGCTCTCTCTCCAACTGGACCACCTCCTCTCTGTCCCACACCTCCCATGATCCTGGCAGCCCTGTCCCAAGAGCTCCCTGCCACTCCTCCAGGCCCCCCCCAGATCCAAGCAGGACCCCCACCCCCACCCCCGGAGAACATCTCAAAGGCTGTCTGCTTGGTCAGCACCTGACAAAGCATTGTTCAGTAAAAAGAAATATTTCTAACTAGATTAAAAATAATCCCAGCAGAGGTCTCAAGTATGAAATCTTCCTTCCAAAACATAAACCCTACAGATATTGGCGTTTGCTCCTTGCACAAGTGGGGAGCCACACGACCCATCAAGTCCTCTCTCTCAGACAGTTATATAATTCATTTATCTGGAAACCAAACGCCTCACTTTGGGTTTCCCGTTTGCCACACCGGATTCAATCCACCGTTCAGTGCTTACCCAGAACCTGCTTTATTGTTTTCAGCAGTAGCTTCGTCATTCGCTGTACGGGGAGTGCTCAGCACAAGGGTCCTTGAGTTCTGCTTTGCCTTTCCATTGCTACTCAGAATCCCCTTTAGAAGCTCTAAGTGTCAACAGGCATGATCATTATTTGAGTCACCTGATACAAGAAGAGAGGGTCACACAGGCTGCCAAATGGGACACATTATTGCCAGGTTCTATGCCCTGAAGGAGGGGCTCAGGGCAGTTCAAGCAGATGGTCTCTGAGCCCTGACAGCCAGAAGCTTTCACGAGGGCATAGACATCTTGAGTGAGCTGAATCCTCGGCACGGAACGAGGACATGCCAGCCACCCTCTCTGCTCAAAGAATGAGCAGAGAAAATAAAAGAATGAGTTAGCACTTCGCTGGACCTGACGTGGGCTTGAACTTGTCCGAGAATGAAAGCTTTGGGCAGCTACCCAGGATGTGACCATAATCCCACGCAGAAAGCTGCAAGGGAAGGGTAACAGGGCAATGGGCCCACAGCTCTCCTTATTAGAAGGGTCCTGTCCCACCTTGCACGTGCCCACTCGCCAAGCTGCTTCCAGTCCAAAGCAGGCAGCAGTGGGGCCTGTCATTCAAAATACCTCTAACCCCATCAGAGTCCCCCAGAGCTGTGCCACCAGATGGGGCCAGATGGGGCTCCCCTCTGTGGTTCCCTCTCCTTCCCCTGGAAGGAGACATCCTCAGTCAAGCTGCCCAATGCCCCCGGAGGATGAGGTTAGAGGATCAGTAAAGAGAAAGTCAGAGGAAACACAGAGGCTGTGAAGGATTCAGGACCAACTCAAATGTCCCCCAATGAAATGAACCCTAATCATCCAGGCCCCAAGCCAAGCCAGCTGCCTTTCTATGGGTTTGCCACTGTTCCATCATCCCTTGTCTTTCTCTCTTCCACACCTAACCTGGCCACCACTGTCACTCCTTCCTCTGCCTCCCTCAAGGCCCCTTCCCTGGCAAACTTCCGGGTTGCTGCAACCTCCTCAGGCCTCTCAGAGCCTCCACAGGCTACTGTTCAGAGGCCTTGGTGCCTAGTTTTACTGAAAGCCACCCTGACATGCCAGCCAGAACCAAGACACATTCCTTTAGAAAAGCCCGCACCCTCTGGTTTCTCATTTTCTAGTTGAGGAACACCCCCAATTCTCAGCTACTGGCCAGAGATGACTAACATAATCTGTGTCCAATGAAGAGCCAAGCTTTCCTGGCCCAGGTCATCACTTCCCCTCAGGGGCTCGGGAAGGAGCTGGCTCTGTTCTGTGGGCTCCCGGCATCCCCCAGACCAAATGGGGAAACCCGTCCCCCACCAAGGCTATCTGATCAGGGCTCGGGAAAGAAACAGAGTCCTGCGTACAAAGCCTCTCAGCCAAGGCCATCCAAGTGCGTGGCCCCTGCCATCTCGTTTATCATCTGCTCTGCACTGGTCTGTGTTCTAGGTTTTTGCGTTTAACCTTGACTTTGCTCCTGGCACAGTTCCTCTGAAATTCCACCTGGACTTGGCCAATGTAAAGGAAAAGGGATTTTGTCTTCACATAGGCCCAGGGAGCCAAAGGCCAGATGAAGTTAGAGGCCATCGTGTTGCCAGAGACCAAAGGGGCCGACAGGAATGAAATGCTCACACCTGAATGACAATCTGGGACATCTAGAAAGGCGTATCTCTTTCCTATGAACACAACAAACAGCCTCGCAGGGGTCTGTCCCCTCTCTGCTGACCAGCTTCAGGGCACTAGCTGTTGGCCTGAACACCGGGGAAGAAACTGGGAAATGGATAAGAAGCAGGGCCAGCTAAAGTGGGGCTGAGGGATCCCGGCTCTGGATGCTCAGAGCCACCCGGGGCTGTGCAACTCCGCGGAACCTCTCTGTAACCACCCCCACGCCGTGTCTCCCAGGGAGGTACGGAAGTTGCTTGAACGGGGTCTCTGACCAAGAGATCCAGTGCGTCCACCAGATGGCAGTGCTACTCCTGCCCGGAGGGGACAGAGCCTGCAGTGTGCGAGACTGGCCACCAGAGGGCAACACAGGGACAACCGGCTTCCCTTCGCCACTGGTTGCCTAGCAACTGTGACGCCGTTGGCTCCCAGTTTGCACCCTCTTCAAGGCCTCCCAGGTTATTTCTGGCAGAACAGACTGTTGCACAGGGAGTGGCCTCAGGAATCCCCAAACTGCCACTCTTAAGCCGTGAGAACCTAAAATGGTCCAGGGACCCCAAATCCAGCGCCACCCCGGCGTCTAGGGGACTGGGCTACCATACCCTGCTCCTCAGAATGCCAGGGATCAAGAAAACGTTTTCCATTTCCTTCTATAGCCCCACAGCCACTGGGGACACTCTGATTTCTCTAATGGCTAAAGCGAAGCCACCTCATCCCTCACCCCTCCCCCACAATCTCCCTTCCAAGCAGAGGCTAGATTAGCAGTATGTGACCTTGAGCCAGACCTTGAGGCTCCTGCTCCCCAGCTGTACTTGCGAGGGCTCCAGGGGGTGACGATAACGTCCAGCTCTGACCTTCTGTGGTCTTGATTCTCTCCCTTTCCCCCAAGAATTCTGTCCTTGCCTCAAACCTCTCCCTGGTTTTGATGGCCCTGAAAACAGAATTCTTCCAATTCCAGTTGGATAAGCGTGACCGGACAGACCAGGGGTGGAACCAAGAAAGTGAGGCAGACACAAGACAAGGAGTGTGGTTATAATGAGCTCAAAGCCTGTGCCGGTCTGGTCTGTGAAAGGGCCTGGGTGAGCCCAGGTCAGTGCCCGGGGCAGAGTCAGCGGGCCGCTCTGGCCGCGGCGTGAGTGGCTCCAGGCACGTCTCTGGGTTGGGAGGCGCCCACTGGCCCCGGGGCTGGGCTCTGCCTGGGGCCCAGGGGTGGATCACTAAGGTGTCAGGGTCTCTGAGGGGCACCACGGCAGAGGGTCACACAGGCATGTGCAGCTCGTTGTACTCATCCTGGCCGTCCTCGTCAAAGTTAGGCTCAGCATCTTCCGAGTCCAGCTGCAGAAAGGAGAAGGTCGGGAGGGGCGGGGAGGGGGGCACTTGACCAACAGTTCCCCCCAGCAACTCCTCCGGCCCCGCAGCCCAGACCTTCTCAGGCCTCGCTGTCTGCAGGGACCATCAGGGACTGCGGCCCGAAGCCCTATCCCTCCAGCCAAACTAGCAGGGGGCACAGCAGCGACTGCAACCCAGGCCTCCCTGATTCCAGGGCCCCTCCGGCCGAACATGGCCCCGAGCAGCATCCCTTACCGCCTGCAGCTCCCTGTCCTGGAAGAGCCGGGGCAGAAGGCAGCGCCTCAGGGGCACCGTGAGCAGCAACAGGAAGGGAAACGCGAGTGAGGCCGCTGTGGACTTGACCACCCAGAGCAGGGCGATGCAGCTCAGCTGGATGCAGGTGAACAGGTGCATCCGCCACGTCTTCACCTGGGGAGTGAGCCTCAAGTCTCACGGCACAGCGCCCGGCCTGCTCTACGCCCCCCCAACATCTTCGGGGACGGAGCTCCCCGGGTCCCCAGACTTCCCCTCCACAGTCACTCTGTCCATCTCCCATCCCGGCATCCCTCGCACCCCCTCCCGATCACCCCATCTCCCCACCGCCATGCTGCCCGGCCCTACCTTGGTCACATAGGGCTGCTCGGGATGGTGTTTTGCCGGCATGAGGATAAGCAACAGACGCTGGGACAGCTGGATACCCGACAGTGACGTGACCCCCATGTACAGGAAAATCCCAAAGAGCACGGCCAACGGGATCCGGCGCAGCACCGCCCCCATGACGATGGACAGGCCTGGAGGAGGTGACACGGACCTACCTGACCCCTCGGACAGCCCCCATGAGGATGGACGGGCCTGGTGGAGAGGGGACCAGCTGGGCCTCATCACTACACGCGAGAGGAGAAGGAGCCGGACAGAGGACCCGGAAAGGGCTCAGGGTAAAAAGGCTCAGAGTGTCTCAAGGCAGGCTGGGGTGAGAGCGGGTGCTAGACATGATGCATCTGGTGACCCAGACGGGACTTGAGGCAAGCCTGGGATAGAGCGCGGACTAAAGGCCACAGGGCCCGAGGAGGCAGGTCTGTGGAGCGGGGGCTGGGGCCTTGCAAGGTGGGTGCTCTCACCCACGAGGCTGGCGATGAGCACTCCAGTGACCCGCTGCTCCCGCACCTCCTGGATCTGGGGCTTGTCGCCGGGTGCGATGGCAGTGCGCATAACCGTCAGGGCGTTCACGTGAGTGACCGAGCGGACAGTGGCGGCTGTGAGCCAGGGCAACCCAAACAGCCCGCAGAGCCCACCCAGGGAGCCAATCAGCAGCAGGTCCAGGTGGAAGCCGGAGCCCTTGAGCAGCCTCCGGGCCTTCTGGCTGACGATGAGCCTGCAGGACGGGAAGCAGGGCTGAGCGGCGGGGAGGGCAGGGGGGCCGCAGGGCCAGGCATGCGCAGTGGGGAAGGGCCAGCGCGGACTGAAGAGCCTTCCCCGGGATCTGCCAGCTTCCTCTGCCAAGTTCCCAAAGCGATGTTCTCACGTCAAAGTAAATTTGGGCTAAAACCTCATATTATGGATATTTAAGACGCCACAAAAGCCAGATGCCAGATCTCACCACGTTGTGGTTTAACCAAAATGAGACACATGTGAGCATCAGTGGGAGAGCATAGTGCCAGACTGTTGTGAGGACTGCCAAGTGCCACCCTGCACATGGTGGTGGGGACAGATGGATCTCCTGTCACAGCACCGGAGGGAAACTGTGCCCCAGGCCATGTGCCGCCGCCCCCCCGCCCGCCACCAATCCCGCTGCCTTCCGCTCCTCCCCAGCCACCCCCACCCAGGGTCCCCCAGCCCTCTCACGCAGTGATTTGTGTCTCCATGAAGATCAGGATGAGGACCAGCAGGGCGGGGACAGCAGCTGCTACCATCATCCAGGGCGGGAAAGGACGGGCACTGCCCAGGGGCGGGATGAACCACGTGCGCTTATGGGGGGACGTCACTGAGAGCCCTGTGGGCACCGTCAGCTTCTGCATGGCAGGAAGGAAGACGGGGTTCAGGGACACAGCCTCCCCATGCTAAGAACCCCACATAGCAGCTGCTCCCAACAAGCTCTGTGTTCCCAGTACCAGGGCTCCAGGAAACCTGGACATGAACAGCTTTGGGGGAAATTACTTTTCCATCTTCCAGAGTCCCTCCAAGGATTTGGTAGAGGACAGAGAATGACATCCTTTCTCCCTGAGCCCCAGGCACATCTGTCATTTGGCCCCCAGCCCCATATCTGCTCACACATAGCCTCAGAAGCCCTGGCTGGCCTCATCCGCTGAACCACTCAGCTGCCCCCAGCCCACCCACCCCAGCATGGTCCCAGCAGGTCACCACTCCACTAAAAAAGCTGAATTCTGCCCATGATCGTAGCCACTGCGGCAACGGGAACGTGTTGTGGCCTCCCTCCCGAGACTCTGGGGTGAGAACCCACCATTGGAGGGAGGTGGGGCTTGTTCACCTGTGTGTAGGTGTCTGTAATCGAGTAATCCACTAGGACCATCACCAGAATGGAAATGGGGATGCCAAAATCCCCAATGATGCGGCGAGCCTTGAGGGGCCAGTGGGGGAAAGGAGCAAAAGAAGTGAGGGTCAGGAGACTAACATGGGGGATTTCTGGCTCCAGCTCTCTTGGGTCTGATTTTCTGAGCCAGAAATCCCCCAACCTGTCCCTCTAAATCCCATGGGTGCCGCCCAGCTCAAGAGGGCATTCCTGGCCTGATTAAACTTCTCTGAAGTTTCTGACCGGGAAGGGACTGCACAGATGTGCTTTAGGTCCATGGGTTGACCGGGAGAAGGGGAGAGTGCCCCCTCTGGAGGGGAGACTGGCCCTGACAGCAGGAACTCCGGGGAAACCCAGGGGGGCCCGCCTCTCCTCAGCCACGCACCTTGCCTCCCAGGAAGCGGCTGTTCCTGAACTTTCGCAGGAAGAAGGCAATGAGAAAGGTCCCAAGCATGAGGATGAGGGACAGCAGAGCCGTGTTGGGCTGGTTCCTCGGGCCAGGCAGCCCCTCGGTGGGGGGCACAGCACTCCCGTTCAGCTCCAGCCCAGCCTCCAATGCCCCCTCGGGGGGGTAGAATGGCAGCAATGGGTGCTCCGTGAACACCTGCGTGGGTTACAAGTTTGCCCTAGCAGTCACCTGGGCAGGTCACCCTGATTTTATCACCCTGATTTCATACGGCTGTGAGGGGGAGTGCTGACCCCTCACACACCTGACCGGGCAACAGTATCACAGGACGACGAGATACATCACACACACACACACACACACACACACACACACGGAGCCCCACGGCACTGACCGTGCCCCACACCATCACATACTGGTTGAATCCTGCTAGAGATCTAACCTGCACCCTCTGGGTAGGACTCCCTGCCTGGCAGCTCTGACCTAGCCCAGGGTGTCCTGACCCCCCACGCCCACACCCAGCGGAGCCCTCCTCCTCATCCCCTCTGCTCCCAATGCTCCCTGCCAACCCCTCCCATGCTCCCCTCCCCAGGGTGCTGCCCAGCCCCCACCCATGCCCCCCCAAGACCTCTCTGGACCTCCACCTTGTAGAGCTTGTGGAAGGTCTCGTAGATGAAAATAAGCGAGATGAGGAAAGCGAAGATCTCCTGGGTGAAAGGTGAGATATAGCGGACCAGGAAGCTGCCTTCAGCGGCCACCAGGGCAAGGACAAAGACCACCAGCCAGAGGCCAACCCACACCCGGCCGGTGAGGTACTCCAGGTCCTGGGCTCGGCAGAACTAGAGGCCAGGAGGGAGGCTGTGGTTACCCCCAGCGGTCTGCCCTGGACATCGGGCCCCATGGGATGGGCCGGGGTCGGGGCGGAGGGTGAGCTCTAAAGGGAGAGGAGGGGAGAGACTGCAGGGACCCATCACCTGGGCCGAGAGATGGGACATGAGATCCCTGGGGAGGGGCAGGGGAGGGCTGTCACCTTGAAGAAGGCTTCTTCGAAGACCAGCAATGGCCCTGAGAAGCCAACCACAAGCAGCGGCTGGGCCCCCAGCAGGGAGAAGAGGACGCCGAGCACGGCGGTAGACACGATCAGCTCGGACACGCCCATCAGCCCCTCAGTCTTCTCTCCTGGTGCAGGCAAGGGTCAGTGGGAGGGCCCTGGCCTGGCTCCTTCCACCCGGCCCCTCCTCTTCATCTAGCCTACCTTGACCTGGGGACCCAACTAGAACAAAGCAGCCCCACAGAGCAATAGATAGGTCCCGCTCCCCAGCCCCAACCCTCCCACCTCCGTCACCACCAGCCCCACCCTCCCACCCTACCCCCTCCACCCCCCCAGTCACAGGCTCCCCCACCCTTTACACCCCCCCTGCCCCCTCTCACTTTATAGCCTCCCTGCAAAAGTGATGCCTGGGATCCCCTGACCACAGACCTTGCAGGTGCCCCTGGGTCCCCCGCCCCGGCCTCCCTTCCCGCTCACCTAGCAGCCCCCCAAAGGTGATGGCAGGGCTGAGGGCGGCGAAGTAGATGAAGAGCACGGCTGCCACGCACTGGGAGTGCAGAGCGTCTCGCAGGTCACTGGGGTAGTGTGGGTACCGACGCTTCACATCTCGCACCAGCCCCCCAAACACCGAGCCAGTCCGCAGCAAGGGGTCATCTTCGGGGGTCGCCTCGGAGCCCCCCAGCTCCACTGACAGCTCTGGGGGAACAAGGAGCTGCTGGAGCACAGACCACCCCCTCCTGCTGGGGGGCCCTGGGCTCAATCCTTCCCATCAGGGACTGGAAGCTGGCATCCAGGAGTCAGGGAGTCAGGACAGGCTGGCCTCACAACCTTAGGAGCTGCAGGGGGAGAAGGGGGGGTACGGGCCCCAAAGGGTCTGACCTTTCCCGGGGGCCACATAGCTTCCCTGGGTGGTCATCTCCACTTTAGTCTGTTCACGCTCCCGCCGCTTCCTCAGCAGCTCCCTCTGGAAGGTGGCCACGGAGCGCAGCAGGTCACGGCCCTCCACCTCAGATGGAGGGATCACGATGCTGCCATCCAAGAACTCACTGATGGCGCTCAGGAGGTCCTGCCGGTCGTCCGCCTGGTAGGCAGCCTCATGAAACAGCTATGGGCAGGAGAGGCAAGGGCTGAGCCATGCTGAGAGCCCCTGGAAAGGCTTCAGGGAGGAGGTGTTGGGCCATCACCAAGCCGGAGGCAGGATGGGTGTTTGGCCACATATACAGGTCCGGTCCAATCGTCAAAATATTCACTTATGTCCTTGCTGGCCAGCAATCGGCCACAGCCCTGAACCTCCGAGTGCCTTCTATTCCCCTAGGAGCTTCCAGACTTTTCCACGATGCAACAACTAAAGGGGCAACGCCGGGCATAGCAGGGGGCCCTAGAACCATCCTGACCAGAGAGTTCTCACCTGCTACAGTTCAGTCAATTAGCATTTCCAACATCACCCCTGGCTAGAGGACCTTCCTGTCCCAGCCAAGGAGAGGCCACAGCAAAGACCAACATATCCAGGCCTCCCTTTCCAGTCTCATGCCACATCTAAGACGTGGGGGTCTGGGCTTTTACTCCCCCTTCAACCACCTCCCCTTCCCACAGCTCCAGCCCAGGGCTCCCTTTTCTCCCTCTACCATCGCTCCAGAGCACTGCCTCCACCCAGAAGGGCCTCTTGCGCCCCTGCATCCAGGGCCACCAATGTAGGCAGTGAGCAACAAGGAAAAAGGAGGGCCCTGGCGGGGGGGGGGGGGGGGGACAGGCCTAGAGCATCCAGCCCAGGACCCACCTTGTCAGACATGAGGGTGGCAATGGAGCGCCCAAGCTCATGATAGTCAGTGCTGGTGTGGCTGGGACCCAGCATCACAAAGAGGAAGCGAACGGGCACAGGGACCTCGAGCACAGACTCCAAGAGCACGGCGTCGTTCAGGCGCACAAAAGCTGCTGCAGGCTGCTCCAGGAAAGGCACACAGCCTGGGGGAAGAGCAAGGCACAGGGCACTGGGCAAAGAGGAGCCGTCCAGGCTGGCCCTGGAGAAAACACCTGGGGCCATCATGTACAGTTGAGCAGGTTGCGTGCTGCACAAAGAAACCCCTGATCTAAAGAAACCCTATTCGTTTATATATTCGTATATTTATTATAATTTACCAATAGATGAAAAGTTAACAGTCTCCGAGAAGGAGTGCTTCTCTTTAATTCTCACAAAAGTGCTCTATGGACTAGTGGCAGTCCAAGACAGCGGAAAACTGGACGGGAAGCAGTAAGAGGGCTGAGAAAGAGCGAGCTGGGGGCAAGACAGGCTGTCAGGCAAGGCAGGGACGCGTTGGGGACCTGGTCTGGCCGGGGTTGGAAGAAGGAGCCTGCGGGCCGGAGCTCAGGACAAGCAGAGCACAGGGGAAGCACACACACCCAGGACCCCCTGCCTCCTCACCCACGAGCACAACGGTAGCCTCAGCATCTTCGGGGATCTTCTCCAGCAGCTTCAGACTCTTTCCCCGGTGACTGTCTCCCCCAGGCATGTGGAGAGGCTTCTGAGGACGCAGAACTGGAATAGGGCTGGGACCCTGACCGGAGGCCGTGGCAGGCCCTCCCCTCCCTTGTTCCAGGCCTGGACTCTGCCCTCCAACCCCTGGACCTGGGCCCTGTTTTCTCCCTCCCCAGCCAGGAAAGGGACTGTCAGTGATGCGCCCCACATCGGGAGGAGACCGCTCCAGTTGTGGACCCCTCCTCCCAGCTGCCCGCTACCACCTCTGCCTTATCTGGTTGAAATGGGTCCCCTGGGTCTGCCACGTCAGCCCATTTAAACCTCCTGTTTCTTTAGGGCAGGGGCCCTCATGCGTTATCTCTTACAGATCCCCCCCATGCCTCGTATAATGTCAGGCATCCAAACTTCCCGACCCGCTCAGGAAAGCCAGCGGTGGCCTCCAGCGAAACCAGAAGGCCCCTCAGTCCCCCAGCCCAGGTCCGAGCAAGGCGACTGACCTCCTTGGCATCAGGGTCATGAGGCCAGAGTGGGGCTGGCTCCCCCACGTCATCAGCCACAGTGGGCACTGCGCCATCAGGACCGTGGCTGGGGGTGGGGTGATGATTCCCCAGGACCGAGTTCACACTGGAGCTGGATGGGTTTCGGGGAAAGAAGCCACTGTCCTTGTCATCATTGGGATGGCTATGAAACGGGCAGAGGGGACAAGGCAGGTTAGGAAAAGAGGCCTTTCGTGAGCTGAAAAACAGAGAGTAAGGAAGAACTTTCTAATGACTGCTGCTGTCTGAGCATGAATGAGTAATGAGTTCCCCGTCACTGGGGTTATTCAAGCAGAGGCTAGAAAGCCGCACAGAAGAGTCTGTGCTCCTGGAAGGGCATGGGCACTAGAAGGCCCCCCTCCCAGGCCCCCCACCCTGGCACCTGTGTTTCAGCAGGAGGGTGCGCAGGACGCTGGCCCTGTCCTCCGGACGGATCTGGTCAGACACGATCATGGTCTCCACCACGAGATGGGCGATCCCCGGCAGAGTGGTCTGCTCCAGGTCCAGGAGGGCAGCTCCTGGGGGGTACAGTCAGGGGTAGGTCCCATCAGAGAGGAAAAGCCACCCTAGCCGCCTTGCTCCCCAAGGGCAGGCGGACGCGCCAGGTGAGTCCAGCACCTGATGCACAAGGGCAGATAGTCAGTGCCACTTGGCACAGACGAGCCAGACACAGGGATGTGCCGAGGGAACACGGAGCAAGGGCACAGCCCCTCCAACCCAGGGAGGGGAGTCACTGGTTAGTGTACTGCATGGGGACAGGGGCCTACAGGGGCACAGCCCGGCCCCTCCGAGCTTACGGCTACGCAGGCAGTCGGACTCTACCTCTCCCAGTGGCAGCCAGACCTCGCGTGGGCGCAGGCCCCCAGGGAGTAGTTCCCCAGGGCTGGACAGCTCCTGCCGGCCGAGCTCCCTGGTCAGTGAAGAGGGCCCGCACCCCAGGGCCAGGCCTGCAGGGCCCCTACCATGGGCGATGGTCCTCCTGAGCTCCAGAAGGCTGCGGAAGGAGAGCGAGGCCACGTGGGGCTTCCCCCAGCGCTCTGTCTCTTCCTCCACATCCTCCTCAAACTTGATCCAGCGTGCCGTCTCCCGCCAGTGGGGTTCCTGGCTACGGTCCAGTGTCAGCTCGTTCAGCTCCACAAACACCTGAGGCAGGTGCCAAGGGTAAGGGTCTGGGGGCCGCCAGGTGGGATCGGCGGTCTTGGAGGCATGGCAACCAGGCAAGGCGGGGTGGGGGCGGGTGGGGGGATGGGGAGGTGGGAAAGGGAGGCTCTAGGGAGGAGAAGGGAGGGGAGGCTGCAGGCCCACCCCTCAGTCCCTGTACCTCATGAGGCCTCCGATCCAGCTTCTTCTTCTTTTTCTTCCTGCGCAGGATGGGGGCCAAGCCTCCAGGGCTGCCCCTCCCAGCCTGTGTCCGAGACGGCTTCTTCACAAGGTGCCGCCGCATCCCAGGGTTGTCCTCCAGCCGGTGACCTGCAGGCAAGGCAGGCTTGGTGGTCCTGGGGGTCCACCTCGGGGCCTCATGGTCAGAGCCAAGCCCTCCAGCCCCCTGCTCTGCCAGGGGCCACGTCCACACAACCCTATAAGCCAGCACAGCCATGTCACAAAGACACGAAGGCCCAGAGAGGGGAAAGGACTACCGCACAGTAACACAGGGGACCACTGGCCAAGCCACTGTAAGAAGGCAAACCCCGCTCAGTCCACAGCCCCAGCTGCCTACCCTCCCCCCCGGCCACCGCCTCTCACTCTGGAGCACCACGACCTACATGGAGTCACCAGGCCCTCAATCCTTTCCCTGTGCCCTCTCTCGGCTCCCAGGTCTCCCCCACAGATACACATCTGGCGGACTCAAGCAGAGCTCTAGCCCTTCCTCCCTGCTTGCCCCTTCCAGGCCAGCACCTGCGGAAAGGCCAACAGCCTGGTTACTCACAAGCTGGCCCCCCTGCCATGGGGCTCAGCTGGCCCTGGGTGGGTTCCCACAGGTCACCGTCCTCAAGGTCCAGCACCAACATTTCTAAGTCCTCTGAGGCCAGCGAGTCTCGAGGGCTGGGGGCCGGGGCCATCCAAGGGCCCTGGCTCTCTGCGTTCCCAGGCCCAGGGCTGGGTGCCCTGTTGGGCTCTGTGACCTCCTCCAGCAGGCTCATCCTTCTCCCGGTGGCCAAGCCCTCAGCCTCTGCTCGGGACTCCCCGAAGCCCTGGCTCTCCTAAAAGGTGGGAGCCTGGACCAGCGGTCTTTGTTCAACCCGAGCCTCCTGACTCCCCACGGCCCGGCTCCCTGCTGCTTCCAGCCCCCACCCTGAGTCTGTAAACACGCCCTCCCCTGACCCCCCACCCCCACCCCACTGCTGCCATCGGATTGTTCCTGTCCCTGTCCTCGGGCCCTGGCAACTTTCCATGACGTACTGAGCCCAGAGCCCTCCCCACCAACCCCCGCCCACACACTGTGTTTCCAAGGGGGAGGGAGGGGGGGTCAGTGGTGCCCCCGGCCTGGGCACAGAGCCCTGTGGGTGATGACAGGTGGCACAGAAACCAGGGTGCTGATGAGATGGAAGGAATGTGCCGTGATCACAGCCAGGCCCCGCCAAGGGTGGTGCGACAAGTCGGGGGCCCCCGATGTAGGGAGAAGCAGGACCTGGAAGAGTGGCTCACCCTCAGGGGGCCGGCATGAAGAAGACAAAAAGAGTTTGCCCCGAGAAGAGAAGCCTTGGGGGAAGGGGGACATAATGTCTCCAAAGGTCACATGGGGGGTTGCCTTATTCAGGGGGTAGTCAGAGGACAGAATCAAGACAGAAGCGCAGAGATGTCACCAAGGGAAATCTCAGCTCTGGCAACCAGAGAGGTGGCTTGGCGAGGTAGTGAGCTCCCCGTCCCTGGCCACATTCCAGCAGACAGGGATACTGCAAAGGGGCCTGAGCGCTGGGTTGGGGAGAGCACAGAGCTTCTCCAAGGTTCCCCACAGGCGGAGCGCCCATGGGGGTGGGCCAGGGGGGCTGCCACAGGGTGTCACTCACTCTTCATGTCGTCCAGGTCCGCGGAGCCCAGCATCTGGGCCTCCGCCTCGTCAGTGGGCACCTCCTGCTCCGGGCCACCTGGGGTACCCAGGGCACTGCCTGGGCACAGCCGCTCCCGCAGGTCATAGCTGGCCGACGGGCTCCAGGGCCGGCTCCTCTCCCCAGCGACTCGGGAGACCCGGGCCCGGGGGCTTGAGGAGCTGAGGAGGCACCATGGCAGCCTTGGACTTGACAGGGAACCACGTGGAGATGGGCCAGGTTAGGAGGTTCGTTTGCCCTCCCCCAGCTTGGGGTGGGGCCTGGAATAGTCCCCTGGGCGCTAGACACAGACTCCTTCTGGGCAGAGAAGGAAGCTCACCTCCACCTCCCTGCCCTGTCTCACTGTCCCCCCCACCCCCACCCCCACACCCCAGCCCCGTCTTTCTTCTGCCTTTATCCCTGCCCTCCTCTCTGGTGACAACTGTCTCTCCTCCTTGTCTATCCTATGGACAGAGAGCGGATGCGCCCCTCCCCGCTTCCTCTGTTCCCTCTCCTCTCCTCCCCTCTTCTTCTCTGGGCTCAGAGCTGGGACAGTCCCCAGGGTCAGAAGGGAGCCTGGGGCCCGCTCTGGGCTGGGCTGGAGGCCAGTACCTGACTGACTGCTGGGGGCTCTTGTCAGGGCAAGGGCCCACGGAGGGCAGGGGCTTGCTGAAGGCAGCCCTCCCAGAGAGGCCAGGGCTGTCATCCTCATCACTTCCAATGGAGAACTGTGGACAAACCGGAGTGCCCTGGGTCCCTGCACGGGCTCAGCCCCCCACCCCCCCCCCCCCCCCCCCCCCCACTCCCCCAGGCAGCCCTGGCGCCCTCGGCTGTGTCCTCTCCCCCCACCCGCACCCCTCCCTGAGGAATCAGCCCTCCTTCAGGGACAGACCCCTACCTTTGCTTTCTGTGGGGACTCTGAGGGTGGGGGCTCCACAGGTTCTGCCTCGGATTCCCCTTCCTCTTCCTCCTCCTCTTCCTCCTCCTCCTCCTCCACTCCGGCTCCCCCCTCCTCCTGGATGGGAGGGGTCTCCTCCGAGGGGGGAGCCGAGGTTTTCTCCTTCTTCCTCTTCCTCCTGGTCTGCCGGGCAGAGGTGGGAGGCAGTCGCCGCAGCTTGTGGGGTGGAGGCAGGCGCGCCGAGAGCGGGTGGTGGGTGTGGTGGGATGTGTGCCGGTGAACTGGGGGTGCAGGAGAGCCGGTTGGGGGCCCCCACGGCAGAAGGGGGCCCCTCACCGCCCTAGGGGCACACACCTTATTCTAGCTCAGGGCCTCAAACAAGGGCACCCTAGACCTTCCTCAAGAGCCAGGTTCCCCCCAACACCTGTATCCGTGTCCTGCCATTGGTAAGGCCTGGTAGAGTGGGGGAACGGGAGTCAGGGAGAGGGCAGGTTGTGAAAGGGGGGCTGGGGGAAACGGAAGGACATGGTACAGCAAGGGGGGAAGGCGGAGTCAGAAGAGCTGAGGGAGGTGAGGAGGCAGAGAGAAGGGAGCAGGGCGGAGGTATGGCAGAGCCTTGGGGAAAGTGAAGGTCACCGAGGGAGGCCTCAGGCCCATCTCCCTACGCCTCCCCCTGCGTCTGGGGCCCGGCTCCCCTGGAAGGTGGACAGGCGATGGGTGAGTGAGGCAGGATGACTTAACATGGCATGGTGGCCCAGCACAGCGTCCAGCACAGCGTCCAGCACAAGATGGCACTGGGTGACCAAGCCGGTGGAGAGCACGGTGATGGTGGCAATGAAGGTGATGGTGGTGAGGGCGGCCACACTAGGGGTCCCCAGGCTACCCACACTCAAAGTCCCGCTCGCTGTAGCTGCGGCTGGGCTTCTCAGGGTCCCAGGCCGGAAGCTTGCTGATGAGGTCCCCAAACCTGCTCACAGCCAAGGTCTTGCCCAAGTCATCGTCCTCCTCCTCCAGGTCTGGACTCAGAGGGGGCTCCTCCAAGGGCACCCGGACCTGCAGGCTCAGACAGCCTCTCCTAAGGACTTGACCCAAGAACGCCCCACATCCACCCCAACTCCAAACCCTGGCTGGGGGCGGGGAAGACCAGCGGGCTCCATCTTCAACGACCCGCTCTCCCTGCGCCCCATCCTTGGGTCAGCCTCCCAGGAGCCCAGGGCTTGAGAGGAGAGGGGCAAGAGAACCGAAAAATACCAAAAGGCCCTCCCTTTCCCCCTCCTCTCCAGCCCAGCTCCATCTCCGGATGTGGGGATCCCAAGGTCGGCCGGAGGACTCCCCTCTCCTCCTTGGGGTCCCTCCCCTCCTCTTCTCCCACCCCCGCGCGCGGCAGTCACCTGGGGTAGGGGGGAGGCGCCCCCGGGCGGCGGGATCACTCCGTTGGCCATGGCCGGGGAGGCGGCTCGGGAGCCTCTCGCTCACTGAGGGACCCGTGACCGGGTTGAGAAGAAGGGGGCGCTGCGGGGGCCTAGCGGGGAGCCCTGGGGGAGGAGGGCGGGGTCAGGAGCCTCGCACGGCCGCCCTCTCCCCCTCGGCGAGCCCCATCGTCCGCCCGCCCAGGCCGAGGCCCCGCCACGCCCGCGACACCCCGGGCCCCGGCCCTGGCCCGCCGCGCCCTGCCGCGCCCCGCCCTGCGGTACCTCGGGGCTCCGGAGCGTGCGGGGCCTGCGCCGGCCGCCGCGCCCCATCTCCCTCCCGCGCGCGCTCGGGGGCCTGGCGGCGCGCAGGGCCTCACGGCCGGGGGGTGCCCGCGGCGGCGGCGAGGCGAGCCGGGCCGGCCGGGCGGACGCAGGCGCCGGAGCCCGCAGCCCGGGGCTCCACCTCCTCGCGCTCAGCTCCGCAGCTCCGCCGCCGCCGCCGCCGCCGGGCCGCACAATGGGAGCGGGCGGGCCGTGACTCACCCCGCCCCGGCCGGCCCGGCCCCCACGCGCGGGCCCCCGCAGGACTCCCTCTGCCCACCAGCCCCTTCTCCCGGCGCCCCACGCAAGGCCGGGGGCGGATGCACGGCCCTACATTCCCACAATCCCCAGGTCGCTCCCCCACTTTGCTTTTAGCCTCCCCTCCCTCCCCTCAGGAGCCCTGGAGGCGACCCCTGCACCACCCAAGCCCCTCCAACCTGGGGAACGGAGCTCACAGACACCGGGAAGCACCCACCACCTGCCCCCTTGGTCCCAATATGGGCTCAGATGCCTGGCTTCTGCCACCGGGCACCACCCAACATTTGACCTTGGCACATTACCTCCCCTCCCGGTTTCCCCCTCGGTGGCCCAAGGGGCCTGAAGTAGGAGTGTTCCAGGGTTCCATCCAGCTCTAAGATTCTGTAGCTCAGTTTCCACATCTCCTCTCCCCTCCTCCACTCCCTGGGGTCACATCTCCTTTTCCAAGGGCAAATGTCTTTGGAAGGAACTGCTGGATCCCAATTTGATCCTCTGGTGTCTGGCTGAAACTGGGCACTAGCACAAGGCTACATCCATTACAGCCCCCCAATAATATGTGTTGAAGCCATAGTGAAGCCAGGTCCCTGAATCCTTGGGCAGAGGAAGAGGATGTGGGGGCAGAACCGGGGAGGGAGCTAATGGGCGGGCGGAGGTGAGCCAGCCAGCAGAGAGGGGTGTGGGGGACAGACAGGGTGCTGGAAATGATGGTGCTCTGCGTGGGAAGGAGGTTTAACCCTGTGACCTTGGACATGTAATATACCCTCTCCCACCCCTGCCTGCCCTCATCTGGCTCTCAGCCCAACCCCAAAGAAGATTTTCTACATTCAAAGCCACACAAGGGGAGAGGGGAGGGCAGCTGGGGTCTGTGAACACCGACTGGCTTTGCAGCATGCTAGACCAGACGTCTCCATACCAGCCTTCCCGCAACAGAGACGCAGAGAGGCTTATTACCTGGCCACAGTCACAGCTGGGAAGCAGGCTGCCCATCCGGCATCAGGGGTGTGTACGAGGTGACTGTCAGAGCCACGGCCATTTAACTGCCCCCCACACCCCCACTCCCCCACCCCCGGCCGCTTACACTGAAAGAAATGTGCATGGCCTCCCCACCCTGCAGGGCGTTGAGAGAACAAAACAAGACAAGACGCCAGGGAGAGTCAGCTGTGTGTAAGTGGAACCTGTGAACTATGCTCCAGAACTCGGGGTTCGAGACCCATCTGTGATGGATCGAATTGTGTCCCCACCAAATGTACATGTCCACGTTCTGATCCCGTGACCTTATATGGAAATGGCATAGTTACAGACGTTCAGGTGAGGTCATACTGGGGTAGGATGGGCTCCTTTTCCAATATGACTGGTGCGGTCATAAAAAGGGGAAATGCGGACACAGATGCGCACTCAGGAAGGACCCCATGGGAAGATGGAGTCAGCCTGCCACAAGCCAAGGAACTGCCAGAAGCTGGGAGAGAGGCCTGGAACACATCCTTCTCTGGCATTTTTGGAGCGAACACAGCCCTGCTGACACCTTGATCTCAGACTTGCAGCCTCCAGAACTGTGAGATAACGAATCTCTGTTGTTTAAGCCCCTTAGTTTGTGGTACTTCGTTACAGCAGCCCTAGCCTTTATGCTCCGAGCCAGGGGACTTGGTTCCAAGTCTCTACCTTAAGGATTGTTTACACAGGGCCCTCACCTCCTGAGAGATACTCAAGAGCCTTGGAGCCTTTCCCAGTCGGGAACGTTGCAGAGGACTCTCCCCGGTCTACCTCTGACACCTTGGTCCTGCTCATGGCCCTGGTCCCCGGCTTCCAGGCTACAAACTTGGACAGCAGCTACTTGAATACCAAGACAGCCTGAGGAGGGTCCTGCCAACCTGGGACCCCCAGTGTACTGGGCCCTGAACAACGTTGCCCTAAAAGCACCACATGACTCATGCCTCTGAGGCCCCTACCTTCCCCCAGGGAGCCTGCTGAGCACAGGTCCTCACCTTCCTGGACGCCTCAGGCTCCCATCCTCTTCCCAGCTGGGGACTCCCCCACCCCACCCGGAGTCAGCAGCTTTGGTCTCCAGTCTCAGAAGTCCCTCCCCTTATCCCGCAGTCGCTGGGATGATGATGGGGTGATAGTCCTCAAAGAATCCTTAGATGCTCATGTTCATCTCTCCTTCCAGGGTGGAGCTGGAGGAGATGCTGACGGCCACCAGTTGATTCATGCCAACTCATCCCATTGTTAGACATCGGTGAATGCTTCCATCATGCCCACTCAGATGTCCCAGCCTCCTGGAGGCCTTTCCAGCTGTGTTCTCCAGCACCTGTAATCATCAGTCCCCAGCACAGTGTTCCCGATGGAGTCTTTATTCCTGTGACAAGAGTGTTTCCTCCATACACAAAGGATGGCCAGTGTGTGTGAGAGACAAAGGGGACGGGAAAGGCGACAACAAAAGTAGCAGCTCAGAGGACCCCGCTCACACCCTCTTCCTCGGCCCAGGCTGACTTGAGTGTCCCCACCCTGCATGCTGAGGCCAGGAGCGCTCATCTGACACATGCAGCACCGCCGAGGTCCGTCCCAGATGTCCAAGAGCCCGGGAGCCATCCCACCACACTACCCGGATGTGGAGACGCAAGCACAGCGTCCTCTGGGGTCCTCATGGGCCAGGAGCCCTCTGCAGTGGGTTCCTCTCCTAGCCCTTCCCTGCAGTCGCCATCTTGGGATCAAGCATGTTGGGAATGAGACTGACGTAGAGGATATTCGTCCTCTGTGGCCACCCAAACCTCTGCAAACCCTCTATCCTTTGGTCATGTCCCATGGGTGCGATCTCTCCAAGATCAAGGCCACGTGCCCCTCACAGGACTCCCTCGAAGTTAGTTAGGGCACAGACGCCGCTTGGGTTCCACCCAGCGGACTCGCCTGCACAAGACCTGAAATCGGGAATGAGCGCTGTGCACCTGTGCGAGCCCAGGAGCGGGGGTCGTGTGGGTCCTCTGAGGGCAGCTGTGGTGTTTCCACTAGAGAAGTTCCATGGACATGGCTGGTCATTACTCCTAGCTCTCTCTTCCTCCCCAGAACACCGCCCACTATTCATTAGTTCCTTGAATAAATTCCTTTCCAGCTTAGAGTGGCTGTTGTCCGCAGCTCAGCCTTCCGAAGGAATTGGGGAAATGGCTCTGAGTCCAGGGCACAGGCTGAGCCGGCACCAGGTGAGAGAACGGCCATCTTTTTTTTTTTTTTTTTTAAGATTTTATTTATTTATTTGAGAGAGCACTCAAGAGAGCACAAGCAGGGGGAAGGGGCAGAGGGAGAGAGAGAAGCTGACTCCCACTGAGCAGGGAGCCAGATGCAGGACTCGATCCCAGGACCCTGGCATCATGACCTGAGCCGAAGGCAGACGCTTAACCATCTGAGCCACCCAGGCGCCGGGAGAATGGCCATCTTCTTAGCAGGCCTGGGCAGTCCCTGCCTCTCTTACTACTATGTCACTCCTCACCAATTCCATTCCTTAATCTTTTTTTTTTTAAGTTTATTTATTTGAGGGGACTGGCTGGCTCAGGGGGTCCTGAGTTTGAGCCCCACCCATGTTGGGTGCAGAGATTACTTAAATAAATAAACTTTAAAAAAAAAAAACAGCCCCTCCATTCCTTAATCTTAATGCCAATACAACGATAACTTCATTACCTTAAATGTAGGTAGTGCTGTCCAGGTTACAAACCACTTTGATATTCATAATCTCATTAGTTTACAGCAACCCTCTGAGGCAGAGTGTCTTAATCCCATTTGACGCGAGGGAGAAAAAAAGGCTCAGAAAGTTGAAGTGATTTGCCCATGGTCCAAGGCTCCGTAGGCAGCATGGCCAAGAATTGACCCCAGGGGTGGGCTGCCTGGCTGGCTTAGTCAGTAGAGCATACATCTCTTGATCTTGGGGTTATAAGTTTGAGCCCCATGTTGGATGTAGAAATTACTTAAAAATTTAAAAAAAAAATTTTTTTTTAAATGAAACCCAGGGGTTTCTGGTTTCATGTGTAATATTTATCCCCAAACATTACAGTGCCCCCCAGTCCCCACCACCATGTCCTGGTACCTTTTCCTGCAACTATTGAACTTTCCTTGCCAAGAGCACAAACTGAAATATACTGCTAACTTCCCAAGTGAATTTTTTAAGGAGATTCCATCTTTGCTACTAGAAGCCATACAGAGGAGTGGCTAAGCATGAGACATCCAGAGCCAAGTCGCCTGAGTTCATGAGCAAGTTATTTACCCTCTCTGGGCCTCAGATTCCCCATCTGTAAAATGGTAATAATAATGGGGTTGTTGAAAGAATGAAATGAGTTCATCCATGTAAAGTGCTTAAAACAGTGCCTGGCACATAGTAAGGGCTCGATAAATGTTCGCTAGCTTCCTACTATTAGAAGCCTAAGAGACAAAGAGAGCTGAGGGGCTCAGTGGGTTAAGTGTTTGCCTTCGGCTCAGGTCATGATCCCAGGATCCTGGAATCGAGTTCCGCATCGGGCTCTCGGCTCAACAGGGGAACCTGCTTTTCCCTCTCCCTCTGCCTGCCCCTCCCCCTGCTCTCTCTGTCAAATAAATAATAAAATCTTTAAAAAAAAAAAAAAAGAATTTAAGAGACACAGTACTGAAAAGACCTCAGGTAACTTAGAATATGAAAAATGATAAAATGTACACACATGAAGTAGACATTGCCTTACACTTACAAGGACAATTTAGTCTTCCAGCCAAACTAAAGATACTAGTCATGTGAATTCCGAGAAGACAGAGAGATCCAGAACAGCTTTTACCTCCACCAGGATAGATTCTGACCCTCCTTGGCCAGTGGACCAGTCTTTGCATTTGTAATCCTCACTCCGCAGACTGAAGAGTTTCTGGAAGGTGGGAGGGTGTCGGCTCAGCCCACAGTTGCCATTCAGACTGGCTGAGAATCCCTTCTGGCTGAGAGTATCCCCTCCCTGCTCCCCAGAGCTGAGCACCCAGTGCCATTTGCCGTTGACTGCCTTCATCATGAGTAAGACCTTATTTTTACAAGAGAGATAACAGGGCTTGAGAAAAAGCCCCAAACTCTGGAGTTAGGGAGGCTAAAATAAAAATAAAATACAGTTCAGTGCTTGGCACGGAACAGATGCTCAACAAATGTCATTCTTATTTACTCTTGCCATTGGCCTGCAGTGGTTTATCCCATTCGAACCAGTGTCCCTCAGTAAACCTGGACTCAGATTTGAAACAGATCCAATCTCAGGAGGGCACTGCCTATCCCAGAAGGTTTTCTCACCCCTGCAGAGCCCACCTTTCAGCTCGGATGCACAGATTCTTTGTGGCTGGACTGACATTTTGACATATAAAACTATGTCCTTTCTTTCTGCTCCCCCAACCATCTGAGCAGGTAGCCTGCTTTGAATTTTGTTGGGTTTTTTTGAGAATGGATAGGACAGAAGCCCGCATGTCTGTCTTTTGTTCACCCAGAGCCAAAGTCTCAGGAAACCTAGGGAGATTGTAGAGGAGGAAAAAGAAAGGGTTAGCAAGACATGCAGTATCTTGGCCAGAAGCTGCCCCAGACCCCTTATCTTGCCCCATCAGCAAAGCACGAGGTGCTCCCAAGATGTGGGGGGTGGGGAGAGTGAGGTCAGTGAGTCCTGCCAACCTCAGGGAATGGGGGCTTGAAATAAAAGGTTTCGAAAATGTCATAAAGCAGTATTTCATGCATACCCAAGTGTGTGAACCGAAACCCACACACTCACTCTATACTCTACACCAGCTCTGGGGTGTTCATCAGCGAAAAAACCTGACATGGTCTCTGTCCTTGGGCACCTTACAGTCAACAAACAAGCAACACGTAAACTTGTAATTACAAAATATGGCAAGTGCCAGTTACAGGGAATATTCAGGTGGCATAGTTAAGGATGTGCTCTGTAAAGAGGGGACAATGGAGCGAAGACCTGAAGGATACAAAAGAATCAGCCATGCGATGAAGGGTATGCTGGGGAAGCCAGGCAAGGGAGAGGCTTCCAGGCAGAAGGAAGAGCTTGGGACCCATTGGGTGGCAGGAAAGAACAGGCATGGAGCTTTGGGCGCTGAGGATCTGGATGGTGTTCTTGTGGTGGGAGGTGGTATCCCTAGAACCTGGGGGCACAAGGGGACAGACTGAGGGTCTGCCTGAGGATGGGGGCACCCGGCTAGCTCAGTTGGTAGAGTGTGCAACTCTTGATCTTAGGGTTGTGGGTTCAAGCCTCACATTGGGTATAGAGATTACTTTAAAAAAATAAAATCTTTAGGGGCACCTGGGTGGCTCAGTGGGTTAACTGTCTGCCTTCAGCTCAGGTCATGATCCCAGGGTCCTGAGATCAAGCCCTGTGTCGGGCTCCCTGGTCGGGCTCCCAGGTCGGCAGGGAGCCTGCTTCTCCCTTTCCCTCTGCCCCTCCCCACCACTCATGCTTTTTCTCAAAGAAAGAAATAAAATCTTTAAAAAAAAATTTTTAAATCTTTTTTAAAAAATGAGATAAAAAAAATGACTGAAGGTGAACCAGGGTAGGCAGTCTAGAAGGTCTAAGAGGCAATAAATACCATTTAAGAAAGAGAGAGAGGTCCTGAATGTGAGATCCTGCACCCCCTTGGTGAGACCCTTCACCTGAGCCTCAGCTTCCTCACCTGTAAAAGAGAGATCATGCTTCTCCCTCAGGGTTGTACTGAGCACAATAGTGTCCATGGGATGATCAGTCCAAAGAGCAGCACAAAGTAGGTGCTCTAAAATGGCCACTGTGGCAATATTCTCCTACTGTGGTCTTACCCATCCTCTGTGAGCCAGCTCCGAGGCACCACTGTCCACTCCCTCCCTGGATGGCAAGCTTCTTGAAAGCAGGAGCAGGTCAGATTCACCCTTATATTCCACCCTCCCACCTTCTCACAACAGGGCCGGGCCCATTTTAAGAGCTCAATAAATGTCATGGAATTGAAGACAAGTGCACGAGTAATTATAGTAACTAATAAACTGAGGAATGTTTTCATGGAGGACAGAGAAGTCACTGAGTCCAAGATGATCAAATGACAAAGGATGGGCCAAGAAAAAGCACACCACGGCTTGCTCAGCTCCCGGGGAGCATCTGGGGTTCCCTCTGAGGCACACCGGGGAAATAGCCACTCACAGAGGGACGAGCAGTAAGATGCAGGCTTCCTTCTTCTGCTTACAAAGGGCATTTCGAGGCAACCAAGTAGGCTGTAGTAACTCACGAGCAGTTTTTGTAAACCAGCATGGATTCGATGTTTGGTGGCTCATACAGACCACCTTGTGCATTGCTGCGCGCACAGTTTGGTTATCGATTAGTCCCATCCTCGCTGGAGATGAAGGTGCCACAGATCAGCAAGGGCAACTTGCCTGTGGTTAAATAGCGAGCCACAAAACTAAGGCATAAACGTGAACCTTTTGTGCTCAAAACCACTGTGCCTTTTCCTGTATGACCACCACACCACGCTGACTGGTGAGTGCACAGATGCATGGTCCTGAGGGCACCGAGAGAGACCATAGCGCAGCCCTGCGGCGGGATTTCCAACCACGGCTAACCAGTCTGGGAGGCTCTGCTCAGAAGCCCCCATGGCACGCCAGCAAAGGAGGAAGGATGTCACCCTTCATTCCACGTGAAAAGACTCATCGGCTATCTCTCCCACTGAGAAAGAAAGTGCCTTCAAGCTGACCTACACCCCACCTTCCAAAGGCTCAGGAGTCAACGTTTATACCACTCAGTTTAGGGGGCGCCTGGCTGGGTGGAGGGTGGGACTCTTGATCTCAGAGTCAGGAGTTCAAGCCCCATGTTGGGGATAGAGTTTACTTAAAAAAGTAAAACTTAAGAAAGAATAATAAAAATAAAAATAAGTAAGTCAATATATCATTCAGTTTTGGCCACTGACCGCCCCCCCCCAGGGCCTTATCTAAATTTTTAAATATTACTTTTGAATCAAAATACATTCAGGGAGTTTAGAAATATTTTTAAAATAAAAAGTAACAGAGCCTCAATACCATCCTTGACCCCTTCTGCCCTGTTCTCATCTTCATCCCCCACCACCAATTTGTTTGTCCCTCTGGAATTCATTTATACAAATAGAAGCTAACATGAATATATCCCATCCTACCTCATTTCTACAGAAAATGCGGCAGAGTGCTGTTATGGACAGTTTTAGGGAGTGAATCCTTTCCCTCCACTGCCAGCAAGCCCAAGGCTGGACAGCTGATCCATAAGCATTTGCTGGGGGGTGCGGGGAAGGCCGAACTGAACGGACAGGTCGATCTCTGGGGCAGAGAGTGTGAGAGGCAAGTGCTTGTGGACGGACACTGTGCACAGGCGTCAGAAGCAAAGCGGTCCCATTTGCTCAGTGCGGCAGGTGTCAGGAGCAGGTGCATCCTGGCACCTGGTGAGGTGCACAGCTAAAGGCCAGACACTTCCAGGGGCGGCGATGGCCTCACCCTTGACGGCTTCCTCGGTGGCCGATACCAGTACCTGTCTTGTGGGTCACCAAAGAGCGAGCACCCCCAGGATGAAGGGTGCAGAGGACTTTGCTGCATTGTTAAAACAAAGCCACGTGCAGAGAACTTAAGCACAAAGAAATGGAGGAAAGCTCCTCTTCCACTGCCCGGGCCTCACACCGCTTGGCAAATCATCCTACGACAACTGCGGGTGATTGTGCCCCATCCGGACCGTGACCGGACGGGACTTCTGGGGAAGCGCTTATAAATGGGCCTGGCCGCTCTGAAAGGGAACGCCAGGCCAGGGGCTGGGGAAGGGCTCTCTCAGGGCCAGTCCTGGCTTGTCTGCAGACAGTACAAAAGTGCTGATGGGGAAGGGGGTGTGTGCACTGCCAAGAAAGTGGACTAATATTTTTGGGAAGTTTTAATTTGCTTCAATTAAAAATTCAGGCCAGCTCTGAGCAAACAGAAGTAGGTGAACTTATTTTCCGAACCTCTACACCGATCTTTCTGGGCCCCGCCACCCTTGTGCAGGCCTGTCACCGAGGCCCCCCCACCCTAGCCAGCATTTCCCGACTGGTTCCAAGGTGCACACCGCTTCCTCCCCACTCTCCGGCTGGACCAGACCAGGGTCCTGCTGGGGGTGGGGGCGCGGGGGGAGAGAGAGAGGCCATCTGGCTCCACACATGGGAAGCCTCAGGAGAAGCTCGTCTCTGGGGCCTCAGCACCAGCCTTCCCAGGCTGGGTCATTTCCATACATAGGGCTCTTTCCTTAAGCTAAGTGGCTCTAGATCTTGTGATCAAAGGACTATAAGAAACATTTGGGAAAATGAGATGCTTTTAAACAACGCATGGACCATAGGAAGGGCTCACTGAGCCACAGCTGTTGGATTATGACCTTCCTCGTTGTTTAGAGGTGTGCCTCTATCAGTCTTCCGGGGAGCTCTCAACGGTGGCCCCGCCGTCCCCTCAGCGATCCTGGCCCAGAGAAGGTAGCTGCTTTCTTAAGAGTCGTTTATGAGCCACTGGAGAAACCCTCCTGCCCTGACATACGCTCTAATGGGCTCGGCAGTAGGACCTGTGTCCTACTAATCTCTGTCAAGTGAAGGAATAAATAAACCCATCCATTCAGTATACTTATGAATATGTGACTAATGTGTTTCAGGACAGGAACAATGCTGACCCACATGAGGGTCAGAAAAGGCAGCACTGGGGCGCCTGGGTGGTTCAGTCAGTTAAGCATCTGACTTCTGCTCAGGTCATGATCTCAGGGTCCTGGGACTGAGCCCCCCATCAGGCTCCCCACTCAGCATGGAGTCTGCTTGTCCCTCTCCCCCTCCCCAAAGTCGTGTACTCACTCTCTTTCTCTCAAATACAATCAAGAAAGAAAGAAAAGAAAAGAAAGGAAAGAACAGAGGGGAGGGGATGGGAGGAAGAAAGAAGAGAAAAGAAAAGAAAAAAGAAGAAAGAAAAAGAAAGAAAGAAAGAAAGAAGAAAAAGAAAGAAAGAAAGAAAGAAAGAAAGAAAGAAAGAAGAAAAAGAAAAAGAAAGAAAGAAAGAAAGAAAGAAAGAAAGAAAGAAAGAAAGAAAGAAAGAAAGAAAGAAAGAAAGAAAGAAA
>NW_023270377.1:17516768-17708134 GCF_011800145.1 Mirounga leonina
AAAGAAAGAAAGAAAGAAAGAAAGAAAGAAAGAAAGAAAGAAAGAAAAGGCACAACTAGGGAAAGGAGCGGGCTCTAACCAATATCAAAGGCTTCTCCCTCCTAGGGCCCCACAGTTCCTTCCCCTCTTCAGGATCCAGGGGTTTCTCTATTGTACTTTTGCTCTTATAGGGCAGGAGACTGAGTGACTGTCCTCCAGGGCATTGATTATTTCCCAAAAGATTCCATCCTCTGGGGCCCCAGGGTTTGCAGAGGGCTGGCTGGGTCAAGGGTGGAATTGGGCCCCAGGAGCCCAGTTCAGTCTTCTCTGGACACAAAACACCCCAACCCCAGGCCCCACCTTGGACTTCTCCAAAATAGCTTTACAGTGAGCCCTGACCAAATTTCCAGAGCATAACCCTCCCCCAAGAACCCTAAGTCAAAGGCCTTCTAGTGGGGGGAAAGGAGTAACCCCAGACCACCATAAAGAAACCACACTCCCCTTGCTCTCTAGGTCCACGCCTTCCAAACCCGATATTGACCTTTCCAATGGTAATTGACAGAAATTCCGGAAACATGGCTGTCCTCCAAATTCAGGTATGCAAAAATGACCTTTTTCTTGATAACTCAACTTTATCCTTG
The DNA here is from genome assembly GCF_011800145.1 of Mirounga leonina. Classification (NCBI taxonomy): domain Eukaryota; kingdom Metazoa; phylum Chordata; class Mammalia; order Carnivora; family Phocidae; genus Mirounga; species Mirounga leonina. The sequence goes on from NW_023270377.1 coordinate 17,517,389, forward strand.
TAACAAACCCCCATTTCCAACCAACAGAGAAGTTAATCTGGTAACGTTCAAATCAACTCAGCCTCATCAATGATTTCAATTCAATTGATTCAAGTCTAACTTCATCACATCCCCATTTGGGGGCTGGGCTTATTATACCATCTTCCTGCTGCATTCCTCCAATGACCAATCGGCAAGCTCTCTAGCATGCTCTCAGGTGACTTCCTTGCATGCCAGGCACCCACAGGATCCTCTAGACCCCCTCCTTTCGCCATTCAAGAGAAATCTGGGCAACTAACCTGCCAAGTGCTTCCAAAAGGCCATCTCCATGTGCTCTGGTGGTGTAGGGAGCATCTGACAGGTCACTGGCCTCCCTAATTCCAAACATGGAGCTTGGCCCAGGGCCCCTCCACCCTGAGAGCCCCCAGTGTTAAGGGGAATTGTTCCTACACTGCCCCTAATGCCCTTCTCTAAAAACTCTCCCCCTCCCCATTGTAGAGCTCTTGATATCCCTTTATGGTCCTTTCAAATCTCTTCCTACCCTTAGTCCTTCAACTTAACACCTACAGATTGGCATCTTTGTTCTCTACAGTTCAGAGGGAAGGAGTGAAAATCACCCACAAATTAATCCATCACTTACTATCTCACTACTTCAGATACATACGGTCCATCCAGCTTGCCCATCCTGGACAAGCGGAAGATTATGCAGGGCTGGGTGGGCCAGGCTCCCTCCGTGAGTGGGGCAGGGCTCAGAGGCCCATCAGAGACAGGGAAGGGGAGGCAGTGAGGCTCCCTGGTTTGCAGACTGCCCTGGCTGTGAAGTCACATGAGCCTGGATGTATCAGGGCTCCTCCCTTTACTGATGTGACCTTGAACAAGTCATTTAACTCCTCTAAGCCTATTTCCTATAACAAGATGCCACCCCCTTCCCAGGACCCCCGTGAGCAGCAGAGACCATCATTAGGCACTTGGCTCAGCACCTGGCGTGTAAATGCTCCGTAGATGAGAGTCACCCCAAAACCACACAGCAGACTCAGCCAGAGCCCAGCTTCTGGACTCAAAGGCAGCCTGACTTGAGTCTCCAAGGCTCCTTGCCCAAGCCTTCCTCCCAGGGCCTCTCTACACAAACCTGTAGGTGCCACTCCTCCTGCTATGTTCATTTTCAGGTGCAAAAATCAAATCCCAAGTCAGGCTTGCTCAAGTCAGGGTGGGGATTTATGCAGTTAGGACCCTTTCCATGGCTCACTGTTTGATTCAAATTAGCTTAAGCCAAAAAAAAAAAAAAAAAAAAAAAAAACCAGGAAGGAGTCTCCTTTAGTTAACATAACCTGAAGTCCCAGGGGCACCTGCCTGTAGGCACGGCTGGACCCAGGAACTCCAAAGACACCACCAGGACCCAGCCCTGCGTGCTCCCACTCTGCCTCTCTCTGCACGGCTCCGTTCTCAGGAAAGCTCCCCTGCCGTGGCCGGCAGCTCCAGGCTTACCCTCTCTGCACCCCTCATGGGGAAAGCGTACCTCTTTCTTGGGTGCTCCAGCAACCAAACTGAGTCATGTGAGCACCCCGGAATGGGTCACTGAGGCTGCGGGGACCGAGGTGAAGGCATGGGGTCCACCTGACCAGGCCGCCGGGCTGCATGAGGCAGGGCTGAGAGGAGGCAACCACTCCCTCCACAGCCCAAGTCCACACCCCTTCTCCCCAGACACCCCCTCATTGAGCGCCAGAGGCCAGATGTCCTCACTAGTGCCCAGAACCGAACTGGTCCAGCCATTTATTCGGCAGCGATTTCCTCATCGGGCCCCCGTAACAGGCACAGCTGGCTGAGGCCTGGCACCCATGGGCCCGGGGTCCCACTTGCTCCCATCGGCTGGGGCAGAGGGGGTCTGGAAATGGGGGCTCACAGGACCGACAAGGCTGGGCTGTCCACTGAGGGAGAGCTATGGGCAGGACGGTTTCTGTTAGAAGAGGTGAAGGAATGGCAGGCGGCCTGAGTGACACACGGAAACTCTCCCCATGGCATCCAAAAGGGAAACACTTTTATTGATACCTGAGAAAAAGTGCAGGAGAAACATTCTTACTGACCATGGAGCCTATCCCCTTGGGCCAGACCAGGCCAGGCGACGTCTCTCAGCCTGCCCTTGAGCCGTGGGTCGTCTGGGCCTCCCGGAGAAGTCCGCAGCCAGAGTCCGGGGAGAGAGAGCTTCCGCAGCCATGGCTCCCGAGGCCAGAGCGGGCTCGGCAGGGAGGCCTCACCGATCGAGATCTAGGGTCTCTTGGGTCACAGTCCGGAGTCCGATGGAAAACAACTCCTCCCAGGGCTCCCGGATCCAGGCCAGCAGGGCCGTCAGCTGCTCTGGACACACAACACGAAGGGCCCAGAAACTCTCCAGCCGGGACACCTAGCAGAGCAAGTGGCAGTGAGGGGAGACTCACGGAGGACCCGCCACCCCTCCTTGCCCCAAGGCCTGCTTCCTTCCCCAAGCCTGTGCCCCTCCACAGCAGACCCAGACTTTGAGCTTCTGAAGCACAACACTTACTGAAGTCACCCCCAAACAGAAGGCTTCCACGTTTACTATCTTGTTTCTTTAATCCACCCTGTTTTCTAGAACGTAAGTTCTGGAATCAACTCCAAGGAACTGGTTGGAGTTCGATTCCTGGACTGACCACTTGTGACCCAGGCAAACTGGCTAATGCCCCCAAGCCTCAGTTTCTCCATCTGTAATAGGCCTAAGGCGGCTGGGAAGAGCAGAGGGCTGGCACCGGGGGCCCATCCAAATGTGAACGCCTCCCAGCTAACACAAGCCTGGCCCCAGGCCCGCGGGCTTCCACCGCCCACAACCGCCACCCTCTCTCCCTGCTGCTCCTCCACATCCAGCGAGCACCGCAGCTCCTCACGCCCCACTTCTGTGTTCCTTCCACCACAACTGCCCATCGCAATTCCACACCGCCGCCCCACCTCTCTCTCTCTCTCTCTCTCTCTCTCTCTCTCTCACACACACACCTCATCGTAGAAGACCAGCCGCAGGTCCCCTGGGGCCGTGCGATAGAGCAGCACCGAGCTCAAGCTGCTGAGAGGCCACTGCTCCCTGACACGCACGGAAGGGCCCAGCCCCGAGGGCAGGCGCGTCTCAGAGACTTCGCCAGGTGCTGCAGGAAGAGCGGGCTCTGCCTGGGAGCCTGCAGGGTCCTCCTCTAACAGGTACAGGGTGGACAGAGTCACCAACAGAGACACAGGGCAGGTCACAGGGCCTGGAGGGAAAGAGACAGGGCGAGGCCCAGAGTGGAAAGCCACAGAGGAGCCCAGCTCGCCGGGCAGCCTCCCGGTGTCACTCGAGAGGGGTGAACCACACCCTGCCAAGGTGGTCACAGGAGGCCCTTTTCCAAACTCCAGGCATCTCTAGCCTCCAAAACCTCTGAGGCCCAAGACAAAGGGAACCTGCCCCCCACCCAGCCCATGAGAAAGATCCGCTTGCCTCCTCTGACCGGATTAGGTGGAGCAGACCCAGCCCATCTGCTCCCCATCACAGAAAGCCTGCACCCCAAAGCAAAGGTCTCTGAGGACCCAGGAAACCTACTAGCCCCACTAAGAGAGGCCAGAAGACCGAAGCTGTCACTGGGGTGTGCCTGAGAGAAGTCCAGATTCCAGAAACTGAAAGTGCTACAAGGGCACAGAGAGGCAATGGGGGCACCTAGCCAGGGGCCTGGGGCAAGACAGAAGACAGAAGCCTCACCTTCCACCAGGAACACCCGAAGGTAGAAGAACAGAGGCGGCTCCAAGGAAGTCTCTCTCTCCAGCAATGGCCTGGGGGGAAGGAGTGGTCAGCCAGGGGGTGGGAAATACTGAGAAGGGCAGGGAGGAGGAACCAGGGCGGGAGGTGTGGGCACGAGGACAGGCCGGCCCAGGTGCTCAGGGCCCAACCGTGGCTGGGACTTGCGGAGATGGCCCGGGCTCCAGGAGCGGCTGTCTGGCCACCAACCGTGGCCTCGACCTCCCATCCACTCACCAGAGGCGGTGCTTCGGGGTCACCTCCTCCTCTGTGGCACTGACGCGGCTCCTCCAGCTGGGGGGCAGAGCCTGTAAGACAGCTGGACAGAGCCAGCCAGGGACAGGGAACCTCAGAGACTCCATCTCTTCTGTCCTAACCTCTGCACCTCTCCAGACCTTCCTGACCCTACATTTCAGAAACCTCTAAAGGGGATGTGTCCCATTACCTGTCTGTCTCCGCCGTGGCTGCCGGACGTGGGCAGCTGTGACCCCTCGGCCCCCACCCGCCCTCCCCGCACCTCCCTTCCCTCCCCCTTCCCTCTCTCACCGGTGAGCTCGCCCAGAAAGGCCCGGCAACGCTTGGCATCTCGCGGCAGCAGGACACAGCTGCCCGCCCCGGCCGCCCACTCCAGCCGCAGGCTCTGTCCCGCCAGCCCCAGCTCGATGCCGCTCAGGTCGTGCAGGGCAACGGCCAGGGCTGGCTGGAGCCAGCTGGCTGGAGGCCCACTGTGGAGAGGGAGGGCCAGAGTGAGCGGCGTGAGACCCCCAGGGAGCCCCGCCCTGTCCCTGATGGCCCCACTCGCTCACCATATCTCCCCTGTCACCTTCAACACATAAAGCCTGCGGTCGGACACCACCACGAGACACACAGACTCCCCAGGGTGGCCTGCCAACACCAGTGGCACCTACGGGGAACAGGAAAGAAAGAGGGGACAAGGGAGGCGGCTGCCGGGCTGACAGCAGAGTCACCGTGGCCCGACCCTTCCCACTGCTCATGCATCCGGCCTCGCCTGCCACCCCCCTGCACCCTGACCCACAGGCGGGCTTGGCGGGTTTCCCTGCCTGGCATCGTGCCCCCTCCGACCCGCCCTCCACACTCTGCCGGACTACCGTACAACAAAACCAACCGCCACTCCCCTGCCTCCGGGGCTCCCGCGGCCCTTGGGATCAAGTCCAAACTCCCTGGCAGACACCTGAGGCTGCCCCTGAACTGGCCCCTGCCTGCCTCTTCAGACTCCTCCCAGGGCCCCTGCCCCCTCCCCAGCCCACCCCCTGCCGTCCCGACAGCAACAGTTTCTCCCCACTAGCTAGCCCCGCTCTCAGGCCCCCGACACAGGTGCTGCTTCCTTTCCCCAGACCATCCCCCACCTTCTCTAGAACTCATCCTTCAAGCCCTGGATTAGATCTTAGATCGGCTCCCCAAGAAGGGGAGGCTCCGTCACTCAGGCTGGATCCGATGCCTCAGCCTGATTCCAGAACTTTCCTACCTCACGATCGTCGGGTTTCTCACAGCAGAATACAAGACAGATGGCGAGACGGATTTACTCGAAATCCTAGTGTCGTGCAGATGCTAGGTGCCCGCGGAGGGACCGATAACCCTGGGTACTTAGAGCGGTGACAGGAGGCCCCCTGTGAGTGCCATGGGCGCCCACTGACACACCCCATGAGGTAGGCAGCGCTATCCCCGCCGCGGAGTGGCAACAACAGGCTTCGCCATATCAAGGACCGTGTCCGTAGCCACACTGTGAGTGACCGTGGGAGCTGAAACCGGCCGCCTGGCCCAGGGCTTCCAGAGCCCCTGCGCTGACACGGTTTGCTGTGGGGGACACAGCGGGCACTCTGGCCAGGGAGGGGCGCGGGGCAGCGCCAGGCCAGCACAGACCTTGAGGCAGCACTGGAACTCCTCCTGGGCGTCAGCAAACACCTCGACATCCAGGAAGAGCCGGAGTCGGTGGTCCACAGAGCGGAGGCCGTGGCGCTCAGGGGCTGGGGGCGAGCCGTGGGCCGTCAGCCTGCCCGGGCGACAACCGTGCTCTCCTGCCTCCCTGAACACCACCTGGGTCCCGTTTCACCTCTACTCACGGGGACTGAGGTTCCAACCGTGGCGATCTTGGGAGACCGGCGCCTGAGATGGGGCCCCGTCAGCCCTGCTGCTGTGGTCACTGGGGTCAGGAGGGTCATGGACAGCGCTGGCCGTCTGCGAAGGAACTGGCGGTTGTTCGTCCTGTCTGTGCTCCCCATGGCTGGTTCCCAGGGACCGAGCCAGGAGAACCACATGATCACTACCACAGTTTGGACACACAGCAGGAGATTCTGGAAGGAAGGATGAGCACAGGCCCTGTGAACCCCGACACACAGCGCCACAATCCCCCCACTGTGTTCATCATGCTCCCCACCCCCTCTCAGATTTACCTTGGCCAACATCTCCAGCTTCCTATGCTCCCCACCATTCCCAACACCCCCCTCCCCCCACTTCCTGGGCAGGCCAGTTAGCCAACCACTCTCCATCCCAGTGAGGGAGGAGCAAACCCAGACCCATGGCCCACGACCTCCTCAAAATATACCCCATCTTCTTATTTCAGGCCTTCTCAGAGAGAACCAAACTGTTCTGGGCCCCTCCCACAGTCTCGGGTTGTCATGTGCTCTGAAGCTCCACCAGCCACATATGAAGGCCCCAAATCAACAGATCAGGAAGGCAGGGTGTCAGGTATGGGTCCAATTCCAGGCTCCGTCACTTAATAGCTGTCATCTAAGCAATTATGACAAGTCACCTAAGCTCTCTGAGCCTGGTTCCTCCTCTGTAATAGGAGTGATGACAGTACCTGTCCTATAGGGTCATCAGGATGGGTGAACGGATCAGGTAAAGAAAGAATCCAGGTTGGGGATCGGCAGCGAGAGAGGGAACACTTTGAGCAGCTACAACAGGCATATGCTGGACCCTCTGACAATAGAATTAAAACTCTCTGGATCCCAATTTGCAAATAAGGACAGCAAGGATCAAAAAAACGACACACCCGGGGGGCGCCTGGGTAGCTCAGTCAGTTGAGCACCGAGCTCTTGGTTTCTGCTCCACTTGGGTCATGATCTCAGGGTCACAGGATCAGCCCCAAGTCAGACTCCACAGCCAGCGCAGAGTCTGCTTCAGATTCTTTCCCTCTCCTTCCCACTCTGCCCCGCTCTTGCTCACACGCACACTCCTGCACTCTCTCAAAATAAATAAAATCTTAAAAAAAATATTGGGGCACCTGGTGGCTCAGTCCGTTAAGTGTTTGACTTTGGCTCAGGTCATGATCTTGGGATCCTGGGCTCCAAGCTCAACGGGAGTCTGCCTGTCCCTCTCCCTCTGTTCCTTCCCCTGCTCATGAGCCCCGCTCCCCGCAAATACATAAAATCTTAAAAAAAAAAAAAAAAAATCGGGGCACCTGGGTGGCTCAGTCAGTTAAGTGTCTGCCTTTGGCTCAGATCATGATCCCAGGACCCGGGGATCAGCCCCCCTGTTGGGGGGTCCTTGCTCAGCGGGGAGCCTGCTTCTCCCTCTCCCTCTGCCTGCCACTCCCCCTGCTTGTGCTCGCTGGCTCTCTCTGTCAGATAGATAGATAGATGAACAAATAGATAGATACATAGACAGATACGTGATTTTTTTTAAAGTCATGCATTTCAACACAAATGGTATCGAGAATATTTCTTTTCTCTTTAGGATCTTTAAAGACATTGCTTTCTGACTAATCTGCAGTGGAAAAATCTCTCACTTTAAAGAACAGGGTGTGAGGAGATACCATGAGACACCACTTGATCTCAAGTAGCTTACAAGGTCAGTCAAGGCGGGACCACCTCAGCCAACTCGAAAAGCATCTTACGTAACAGCCAAACATGCTCAGAGGACAGCACTACACCCGATACTGCAGTGAGGGCTAAGGAACTTTTATGGAGTTTCTAAATTATCAGCCAAAAAAGTGGAAAAAGCCTTCAAGTTATGAAAAAATAATGAGTATGTTTCAACAGTTAAAGAGATTGTATTCCCTGACTTTTAGAGAAAAAAGAAAAGGATCTAATTTCTTCTTTTGCTCCTGTCATTTTTTTTTTTAGCAAATGTATCAGACAGTTTTATTTTTCCTCCAGAGAGAAGAGTCGGTCCCCACTCCTTCCTTCCCTGGGGTGCCCCCTCTGTATTCCCTCTCTCAAAGCCATTGTCTCTGAAACGGTGGGAGTCCCATGGACAGAAGGGCAAGGGCAAGGGCAAGGTGCATACCTGTCTTTTGGAACAGAGGCCTCCAGCCTTCCTCACCGTCTAACCCCACCCTGGGCTCCTCTGGCTTGAACTCATGGCCACAACGTAGACACTGGAGTCTGCCCCGTAGCAGGTCTCTCGCTTCCCCAAGCTCATGCTGAGCTGTGGTGGCTGCTGGGGTCAACACAGCAAGCAGCTCCTGAAACAGGGTGGGCCAGACACAGCTGTGAGCAGTGGACCCCGGCCCTCGGCCCTTCAGGCCTCCCCCCCGTGCCCTGGCCTCGCTCTAGGCCCGGTTACCTGGAGAGCTGTGTGGGCATCGGGCTCCAGCACCACATAGCGACGCAGCTGCCGGTCAGGGCAAATGTAGGAGAAGCGCAGAACAAGGACAGGGGCCCCGGGGAGTGGATCTGAGCCCTGCGCACAGAGGGGATCCGAGAGATCTGGGTGATGCTGACAGTAGGGAAGAAAATCGTAGCTCTGGATATCATGAAAATGCTCTTGCTGACATCCACACTCTAGCTTAGCAGCCCTACTCCTCAGCTCAGCCTTCCAAGCTGTCTGCGGCCATGCCTTCGCCCCCCACAGCTCCCCTGCTCTGCTCCAAGTACCAACGACAGACTGGGGGAAACTCACGACCCAGCGCCTGGTACCCAACAGCTGTGCTGTCCCAAGTGGCTCCAGCAAAAGGCCCAGCACCTCTTCCAGGACCCCTAATGCCGCCGCTCACCTCGAGCACTACCTCGTGCTCGGTCTGAGGCTCAGGTTCCACCTCAGCTGCCTCTAGGCTCTGGAGCTCCAGCCGTGCCAGGGTCTGAGCTGCCTGGAGTTCCACCTCGAACAAGTGGCCAGAAGTGACCCGGAGAAAGCATTCCCTGCCCCGCACGCCCTCGGGCCCCTCCAGGGGACACACCAACATGGGGCGACACAGTTCCACTGAGGAGAGACCAGGAGAGCAACCTGTAAGAAGGGAGAGGTATCCCCGACTCCACCCTCCCGTGGGGTGGCCCTCCATCCAGAAGGGGTCAGCTGCCCCAAGTCTGGGTTTTCCCAACTCGCCCAGATACACCACCAGCACCTGGCCCGGTCTCCCTGGCGGTTGCTGAATGAGCGCTCGGTGCTCACCTTCCACTTCATCCTGTTCCTCCACCTCCACTTCCTCCTGGGTCTCTGGCAGGAGCCTGACCTCCTCTGCCATTTCCTGCGGTGACTCTTTCTCTGGGGGTGGAGGGCCGGGCACAGACCCTGGGCTCAGGGGCAGTGTGCTGAGGGCAGGGATCTCAGAGGTAGCCACAACAGAGGTCCCGGAGGTCTCCAGGTGATTCCTATACTGCAGCCAGTCACAGCCAAACCGTTCCCGGAAGCTGTTCATGAGTTCAAGTTCCCGATGCTGCCGCACAAACCTCCCTGGGCCGGTGAGGGGTGCACTGCTTAGCAAGCCCACGCCCTCACCACGACCCCCAACGACCCCAGCCTCTTCTGCAACTGCTCCCTGGGGTGAAGTCTAAAGGTGTGTGATGTGATGGGGGGTGGGGATCAGAGGGAGACTCAAGGCTTCCCCTCAGCAGCACGTCTCAAAGGACGTTCTATGGAATGCCATGCCCACACACAAGTCGGAACCACGCAGCATACGCTGCTGGGGAGATTGGAAATACACGGGAGTGAACTGGAGGTCCTGAGATGTCCTGCAGGGAGGACGCCTACTTAACTCTGGTTAGCCCAGCTTTTCCCATGGGATCCTTTCAGCAAGTGACCTCTCGACATCCCGCACAATTCACGTTCCTTTAAAAACACTTTGGAAAATGCTACCCATGGGTGGTCTCCTTTTTCCTTAAACTAGAAAAGAAGAAAGCCTAAGAGGCCCTCTACAACGCTCTGCTCCACCTCAGACAGAATCCCTCCTACCATGAAGACTGGGGCCAGAGCCTGAAGACAGGACTTAGGGCAAGGGCAGCTGGGGCCACAGAGGACTTACCAGCTGGGGACGGGTCCAGAGTCCGGGGCTCTGGGTCTGTATCGCTGGGTTCCGAGATACTTGCTCGCCTCACACGGACTCGGCTCTGAAGGTGGACACAGGACCGATGCTCTAGAAGAGCCAGGGCCTCCCACCCTGCCGTCCATGGCCACACACCCAACCTAACCCAAAAAACCCCACCAACAAGCAAGGATGAGGCCTTTCTCTTCCCAGGCCATCCACAACCCAGAGCCCCCAGAAAGGGACCCAACCCCAGGCGAAGGTGGCCTAGGACACTGTTTACCTTAACCTTCCGGTGCGGATACTGGGCTACAACGCCCCCTGAGGAGATGCTGTCACTCAAGTCAGGGCCGCCTGAGGTTTCGGCAGTACTCCCCGCTGACCAGGGCAGAGGTGGGGCCGAGGAGCCAAGCCCTGAGGATGTGGAAGTCTGGCGTGTGACAACGGGAAGGAGAGCGAGGCTGGAGCCAGAGATGCACCTCTGCCCTACCGGCCTAGCCGAGGGATGGGCCCTACTTTGTAGCTGCCCAGAAAGACCCCCACCCTGGGACCCCTGTCATGTCCTCCCAAATCATTCCGGGATGGCCTACCCCCAGCGCTCCCCGCACACTAACCTGAAAGTCAGTCAGTGACAAGACTTTCCCATCAAGAAGGAACTGAGCAAAGATAAAAGGGGAGGGGCTGCGTCGGTGGCGGGGTACCTGCCCACCCACCCAGGGGAGCCCTCCTAGCCCTGCAGGGACCAGCAGGCTCGGGGCGGGGGCAGCCTAACAAGCAGGGGGGCCAGGACTGCGGCCCATCACCCAGGGCTGGGGTGGGGGGCGGATGACGGGGCAGGGGGTGGGACAGGCAGGACAGGGAAAGCAGAGCGGACAGGAGAAGATCACTCACACCGCCTGCAGCGTCTCTGGCGCGGGGTGACAAGTACTGGGCAGTGGCCGCTCGGTGCGCAGGGTGGAACCACAGAGGGTTCCCCTCCAGGTAGAGCTGAAGGGCAGGAAGAAGAGACTGAGATGGGCCTTAGGCCTCCCTGTGTGAGGAAGGGCACTCACCAAATCAGCCTGGGGAGGGAGGGAGAGGCACAGAGCTGGCCCTCAGGTCCCGGAAGCACTTAGGACACACCTGGCGGAGCTCAGCCAGCAGCCACAGCGGCGCCAGCTCCCTGTGGCCTTCCAGCAGGTTGTACGCCACATCCAGGTGCCGCAGGTTCCTCAGCTGCTCCAGGCCTGGGGTGGAGGCGAGCAGGGAGGAAGGGCATATTGGGGGCGGGGGGGCTGGTAAGAGCAGAAAGACCAGCCTGGGCACCTCAGACCTACCCGTAGGCCCACCTGAGGCTCTGGAGGCATGCGGGTCCCAGGCTGAGTCTCACACTGGCCCTCTACCCTCCATATTCGCCCCACCCTCTCCTACTCCCTGGCCCCCCACACTCCCCACTCACCCTGCAGGCTCCGGAGCTCATTGCCTCGCAGTATCAGGGTCCCCAGAGCAGCGCCCGAGGGTCCCATTCTTGGCACCAAACGCAGGTGGTTATAGGAGATGTCCAGATGGCAGAGCTCAGACAAGTCCTGAAAGGGGGTGGTGACAAAGATTCTCTCCTTGACCAGACTCTAGCCGGGCTTCTCTGAGCCTTCTTTTCAAGTAGGCCTCAACCTTAGCCTATAAAGACTGCATACTCTCTGCACAAATGAGTTCATCCCATCCTCCACCCCCCCCACCAAACGTTAACAGAATTGAACAAATCCTAGCATAGTTCCTAATAGCTCAAGGCCACGTCCTTGGGAAGACAATTCCAGCCCCTTTACCTTCCCTCCTAGAAAAACCCAAGGCTGCCAGAAGAATATAGTTTGTTCCAGCCAACAGCTGAAGACAGAACCCCCGTCTCCCAGCCTCTGTAGGAAGGTAGAAGGCTAACTCTGGCAGGCACCAGTTAGCAATCCCAGACCCAGACGGATTTCATATGGACCAACACCCCCTTCCTGCTTTTTGTAAATTTCCACTTCCTTGACTTCAGAGGTTTAAAACTGACTAGTTCGGGGTGCCTGGGTGGCTCAGTTGGTTGGGCGACTGCCTTCGGCTCAGGTCATGATCCTGGAGTCCCTGGATCGAGTCCCGCATCGGGCTCCCTGCTCGGCAGGGAGTCTGCTTCTCCCTCTGACCCTCCCCCCTTCATGTGCTCTCTCTCATTCTCTCTCTCTCAAATAAATAAATAAAATCTTAAAAAAAAATAAAATAAAATAAAAATAAATAACACTGACTAGTTCGGTCAAGGAAAGAATCTGCTCAAGTCCCTGCCTTCTCCTGCCCACTCCCTCACTATGCCTTTAAAACATCCAGCAATCTCTGCACAAATCAAATTTGAGTTTAGTTTATGCTAAAGTTTATTACAAATTAAAATGGTTCTACTACTGATTACATACCACGATAGCTTATTACTACTGCAATAGTATATTACTAAAATCTGTTCTCACCACAGCAACTACCATCCAACTTTGTCCCTGACAATAAGACTTGGAGAAGATTCTTCCCCATCATCCCCAAGCTACCTTTTCTGAGCTAGACACCAGGCTAAGTAACATCACACAACCTCCATGACCACTCTAATACTATAAAAACAGGTACTCCTAGGATTTCTGCTTGACCAGTTAAGAAACTCAGAGCTTAGTTTGTCCCGAGTCACACAACAATTTAGGAGTTGAGATTTGAACACTGGCTTCTCTTACGCTACAGTCTGAGCTCCCCAAGAGTACTGCCTCCAGGATATAGCCCTACCTGGGGGAGGGTGGGGGACAGGTCCAGGAGAGAGGGTCAGAGTGGGATGACCAGAGAGCCAAGTGGGGCCAGCCCCAACCAGCCTGCTCACACTCACCATCAGGAAGCCCTCGCAGTCCTGGACTTGATTGTGGCTCAGATTCAGGAAGCGCAGAGCTGACAAGAGATGCTGGGGGGGGGGGGGAGATGGGAAAAGCAGCAGAGAATCAGACACCTCCAGGCAGCCAGCTGGCCTTCCTCCCTAAGGGCCCCCCTGTCTTTCCCCAAACCCCCTTCCCTCTGAGGCACTCACCAGAGAGCTGTCTAAGGAAGTCAGTGCGTTGTAGCTGAAGTTGGCAGAGAGCAGAGCCAGCCAGGGCAGGGCACAGCAGAGGTCACCACCACAGGCTGAGAGGAGCTCCTGAGATAGGGTGCTCCATTACCTCCGCTGTCCCCTCCTCCCTGCTCCAAGCCATTGTCCCCCAGTCATTCATTTGTTCTCTATATACTAAGCTTGGTCTGCAGAAACAGACTGAAAGCAAGCCCAGGGCCCTGCCCCCAGGAGTCTGTTGTGGGAAGAATGTGGAGACGGATACAAGAATACTGAATACAAGATGGCAGGTGTGACCATAAACGACAGACAGGTACACAGCACTACAGGAGTGCAGCAGAGGGGGCAAAACCACTGTCTGAAGGGAAGCGGGAAGCAGGGAAGGCTGCAAAGACAAGGGAACGGCAGAACTTGGTCCTGTATGTCCCTCAGAACAGGGATCTGGACCCAGCCCCCATCCTCCTTACCTCTAATGCCTGGATGCTCCTGCTGCAAATCAGGGTCTCTAGCTGGGAGTAGATGCCACAGAGGCCACGGAGGCAATGAAGAGGGACACCTCGGAGCTGAGAGGGAGGGAGGGAGACAGAATTTCACAAGACAGAGGCTTCACCTCAATTCCTTCTTTTATGGGGAGGGAAAAGATGACAAATCCAACTATGGTTCAGGGAAGCGTTAAATGGAAGAGATGAATGCCACGTTACTGCAGAGCAGTGGACACACTCAGGCCTGGCCCACCCACCAATGGGGGGCCATCTCTTTCCCCATTCCCAAAAGGTTGCCTCAAACTGGGCTTTGTGTGCCGGCATCCCCCAACACTCCATACCTCCAGCTGCCGAAGGGACTTGAAGGGAAAAATCTTGATGGGCCCAGGGAGGCCAGAACCAGGGACGTGGACCAGCTAAAAGAAAAAAACTCATGTCACCGAGGCCAGCACACTTCCCTTTCCTTGGCCTCTCCCCACTCACACAGCCACCCACAGCTCTCACACCCTCTCCATCTGGGCCCTGCAGACTTCTTGCACCCATGCCCCCACCCCCCCAGCTCTTGGGCTCTTCGTACATCCTACTCCATTCCCACTGCAGCGACCTTGAGTGAAAGAGTTTTCTGCAGCACATCGAAGAGGAACTGAAGCTGGAGGATGACAGGGGAGTCGGCAGGGTGAGAGGGCAAAGCCACAAAGCCTGTCTGGCCAGGGCCCCATGGCCCCAGGTGCAGCTCAAATACGTGGTTCAGCTGCTGCAGGGTGGCGGTCAACAGGCTCAGTGTGCTACAGCCAGACAGGACCACGTCACCTGCAGGAAAAGGGGCAGACAGGAAGGAGAACATAACAAAGGGGTCTTTCCCTTTATTCTGAGACTCTGTGAACCCAGGATACACCCACTCCAATCCATATGGTAGATCTCCCACTGCTGGGGTCATACTGTCTCCTCCCTGCTCAAAAGTCTTCCACAGCTCCCCTCTATCTTCACAAAAAGTCCTAACTCTTCAGTCTGATGACAGGAGTTTGCGTTCACTACAGCCAACCAACTTTTCCAAATTTTCTTTCACCATCTGCGCAGGAGAGTCTGGTCTACTCACGGTGCTGGGAATACAGTCAGCTCGGTTCACAGATTCCTCATTTTCTGACACATTCCCTTCCACTCTACCCAGCTCGAGACTATCCTCCTCCAGGCAGGCTTCTCAGTGTGTAACACTGCTGCCCTTTTATGCTATAATCATTCACTTTACGTACAAGTTGGTTGGGTGTTTCACCTTTTTTTTAAGTAAACTCTATGCCCAACGTGGGACTCAAACCCACACCCCCGAGATCAAGAGTCGCGTGCTCCACCGCTGAACCACCCAGATACCCCATGTATTTCATCTTTACTTCTCTGATTGCAAAAGTAATATGCACACTTACAGAAATTTTCAAACCATCCCAAAATGCATGTCAAAGAAAGAATAACCACTCTTTATAGCACTGAGGTATTATTCTCCATCTCCGTGTTAAAATTGCTCTAATGAGACTGTCATCCTTGAGGACATTTTTGATCACCCTGGTACCCACCACCGCACCTAAAACGTACAGCTGTGAGGTAGGCATGGAGAAATATTTTTTTTACTATTTTTTTAAGACAATGATAGAGCCAAAACATGTTACAAAAATATTACAGAGAGGTACCCTATATTCTTCACCCAGTTTCCCCCAATGTTTACATTTTATGTAAATAACAAAGTCAGGAAACTGACTAACGTCAACCACACATTGAACCACTGTGGCTCCACTGTGCCCAGGCCGGAGAGAAGAAACTGTAGTAACAACAGCTACCAATTTTGAGCCCTTACGTATTATGCAAACATTGTCCTAAATGCTTTACGTGGGTTAAAATTAATCCCCACAACAACCTTTCGAGTTAAGTACAATCATTATGCCATTTTCCTGCTGTGGAAAACTGAAGCTCAGAAAACTTAAACAACTTCGCCACGTTTGGAAGAGTTGGGATTCCAACCCAAGCGCATCTGACTCCAAATCTCGTGCTTTTAACTATACTAAGTGCCTTGACAAAGAGCAATGATTATGCCAGTCCCCGGTCTCCAGAGATTTACAGCCAAGTAAAGATCACTTTCCTCTGAGAGTTTCAGAGAACGCATTGAGGAAGTGGCACTGGAGTTGGGTCTCGAAGGATGGCTAAGGTGTGAAATGTCAAAAAACAAAGGACCCTGCAAGCAACGGCACCAGAGAGAAAAAACTTCAGAGGAGTAAAAAAAAAAAATGAATTGACGCCCGAATCCTCGTAACCTGTAACTCTGTTTCCTAAGGGGGAGAGTGTCTCTGGAAGGCAAGGCGCACCCCCACCTTGCCCCAGCCCCAGATCAACCGCGTATCCACTCACCGGACTCCCGCAGCAGCCCCGCGAGCTTCCACACCAGGGAGTCCCGCTGGGCGGTCGTCATGGCCACGAGACGCTGGGGGCGGAGCCTGGGAAAAGAGGAAGCGGAAGAGCCTCAGGTGGGGGGGTGGTACCAAAAGCCCAGGACGTCCGCGCAAACGAGGACTCGCGGGGAGAAAAAAGTGAGAAAGAGAGCGAGGAAGAGCATCCTCCCGGGTACCCTTTCGAGGAGCGTAAGGCCTGGCCCCCCAGACTGACCTCCTGTGTGCTCTCCCACCAGCTCTGCAGTCCGGCACCTATCAATAATGGCCAGGAAGTCCCGCCCCGGAAGGAAGGCGGGTAGGCGGCACAACCGGAAAGCACGGCTGCGATGCCGGAAGTCACGACCTAAGTCGTGCTTACGTGTCCGACGGGGGCGGGGACGGCTTGGTGCGGACGGGGCGGTCCCTCGGCAGTTGGTCCTGCTGGGGCCCGAAGCGGGGCCCCTCCATCCCTGCCCCCACACCCGCCCGGCTTGTGGGCTCCGCTCAGCGTGGGTCTCCCGCTCGGCTCGGCGGGGCCCCTCCAGGCCTGTGAGGAAAACCTGACTCGTTGTTTGCAGACTGGGCGGGGAAGCACTGTTTGGAGCAATGGGCTTTTCTCTCAGGAAAGGACTCGGCCAAAGCGAACACTCGTTTTCCAATTAAAGGAAAGCGTGTTCGCCATGTGAAGTTTTTTGGTATCTGCTGAAGGAGCTGGGGCTTGCCAAGATGCCACCTCTGGAGTCACCTTGAGACTTTTTCCTTAATGTCCCTCCAAACTCGTTGTTCTTTTTTCCTTCGCTAGTGTCAGACTCACACTGCGATTGGTAATGCCTCACGTGTATCCAGTCTTCTGCTTTTTGTGTTTCCTTTCATAACCCCTGAATCCAGAAATTGTTATGCCGGGTTTGAAAATGAGAAAGCATGTTCACAGAGGCGAGGTTCCCTGCGAAGGTCGTTCAATTAGTAACTAACTTCGTCAAGACTGCCGAAGTTTCCTGGTTCCAAGTTCCTGTTGTAGCTTTCACCTGGCTCCCAGTCAAAAAAGGAGGCCAACTACTGAACTAGATTACGTAAAGAAAAATGTAGTTTCTCCTTCCCAACAGGCCTAGGGGCAGCCCTTCCCCAACCCAGTCCCTGTCCAAGCGTCCACCCCCTACCACACCGCCTGTTGCCCTCTGTCTAGGTTCTCCCTCCCAGCCCTCCCGTGAAATAAAGTCTCCTACCCCGAAAAAAAAAGTCTTCTAACAGAATTTGGTTTTCAAGGAGAGTTTTTTTTTTTTTAAGACTTTATTTATTTATTTGAGAGAGAGAATGAGAGAGAGAGCATGAGAGGGGGGAGGGTCAGAGGGAGAAGCAGACCCCCTGCTGAGCAGGGAGCCCGATGCGGGACTCGATCCCGGGACTCCAGGATCATGACCTGAGCTGAAGGCAGTCGCTTAACCGACTGAGCCACCCAGGCGCCCTGTTTTTTTTTTTTTAATAAGTGCCTTTTCTACAGAGGGAAATCAAAATGAATCCTATGCCAGTTGAGGGTAGGAATATAGTTATCTTTATCTCAAGTTGCAAAATTTGAAGGATCTTATTTTCTACAGTCAAAATATGTGAAATGGCAATTTATGTCCCTAAACCACACAATTTAGCGTTTATGGGATACTGTGTGATCTGAGCCAAAATGAAGTAAGTAGAAGCACATCGTGAACAGCAAAGCAGTAGGGGCTCAATATATTTTTGTTGAATTATTAATCCCAGAGCAGTGATGATTGTCGGCCCCTGTTTATCAATCACCTGGAACTAGGAAGGAAGGGTTCTTCCATACCATTTCTGCCAACTCTAACCCTCTTAGGCAAGAGGAGACAGATTGTTTTGAAATTCCTGGCATTACGGAGCTTTGAAATCTGTTTCAGGAGTGTCTCCACAGCCTGTAGATTCTGAGAATTGCTCCATTCATATGGATAGACCCTGTAGCCAGATTTGTTCTACATCACTTTGCTTCCCAGAAATGTGAGAGTGAGACAAAGAGAGCAGCAAAGAAAGCTATAAACTACAGAGGGAGAGGAAAACATCTACTCAGAGAAGCAGCACAGAGAAACTAAGCAGTTGTTTCCAGGCCCCCTTGTGAGGCCCACTCCCCCTTCTGCCCTCAGGCTGCAGAGGACGCCTTGGCCACCTTCCAAAGAATTCCCACCCAACTTTTTTTTTTTTTTTTTTGCCTAAGAGTGTATCTCTGTAAATTGCTACCATAAGAACCTTGACTAATACAAAATCTTTTTAAAAAATGAAAGTCTGAAATGGGAAAAAAAAAATTATCCCATTCGCTGAAACAGGAAAAAGAGAGAGTATATACCTGGAACATTTTGAGAAATGTATGAAGAAAACCCGAGAACTTTAAATGACCTAAATAAATGAAAAGTCAAAATGTTCCTGATGAGAAGATTTGATATTATGATGATGTATATTTAATGCAATTTCCATCAAAATCCCAAAGGGGAGATTTTGGAACTTAACAGGTTGATTCTGTAATTCCTCTGGAAGACTCACATGAGCACAGCCAAAACATTTTGAGGGAAAAAAAGAGTAAGAGGCACTAATAGGGGCCTTGCCTTAGCAGTAGCAAAATGTCCTGTAAAAAAAGCAGCAGTAACCACAGCAGCATGATACTGACAAAGAGGTAGACAAAAATGGTTAGATCAATAGAGCACAATACAGGAATAACCATGATTACATGGATTTTTTTTGTTGTTATATGTGATAAATTGACTTTAATGATACAAATAATGAGTTGTTCAATCGTTTGAGGACAATGAGCTGCCCCAAAATAAAAAATGCTCCACTGCACCTTCCAAGCATATGACTAAAACCTCCCAGCACAGCACAGATCTGGTATTAGAGAGGTACAGCTCATCCACCTCAGGCTTCACTGTCATGTTCATAAGTGTGAGGAGAGCGGTAAAATGTAACCAGCTGTCACTGGTAGCACCCTGACTCCTTTAATTTCCCTGGGGTAGCCTCTGCAAAATGCTTGTGATCAAAGGGGTAAGGAAAGGTGAGCTGGTTACCAGCTTAGGCAGCAGGGGTGGAGTTCTAGAAGGGAGGAAAGAGTCTTCATACAAGAATGACAAAGTCAGAGGGACCTGGATGGCTCAGTTGGTTGAGTGTCCGACTCTTGATTTAAGCTCAGGTCGTGATCTCGGGGTTGTGAGATCCAGCCCCTCCTCAGGCTCCATGCTTGGTGGGGAGTCTGCTTGAAATTCTCTCTCTCTCCTTCTGCTCCATTCCCCCCCCCCCCCAACACACACTGGTGCTCTTTCTCTCCTTCTCCCTCTCTCTCTAAAATAAATGAATAAAATCTTAAAAAAAAAAAAAATGACATGGGCGCCTGGGTGGCTGTCATTAAGCGTCTGCCTTCGGCTCAGGTCACGATCCCGGAGTCCTGGGATCGAGCCCCACATCAGGCTCCCTGCTCTGCAGGAAGCCTGCTTCTCCCTCTCCCACTCCCCCTGCTTGTGTTCCCTCTCTCGCTGTGTCTCTCTCTGTCAAATAAAATCTTTTTTTAAAATAAATAAATAAATAAATAAATAAATAAATAAATAAATAAATAAATAAATTTTTTTAAAATGACATGGGCCCTGGGTGGCTGTTGATTAAGCATCTACCTTCGGCTCAGGTTATGATCCCAGGGTCCTGGGATAGAGGCTCCCATCAGGCTCTCTGCTCGGCAGGGAGCCTGCTTCTCCCTCTCCCTCTGCCTGCCGCTCCCCCTGCTTGTGCTCTCTTTCTCTCTGCCAAATAAATAAATAAAATCTTAAAAAAAAAAAAAAAAGTCATCTACCAGAGAATACAGACCTCAGAGTCCTGGTCCCGCTTGCTTCTGATACCTTTGGAGCATGCAGGCCCCTAGACTGTTGCCCACAGGGGAACAGAAGTAACAGTTCCTTATTAAGACATGAGCCATCATCTTAGATCCGGACCTCACTGCTGAGGTGCTCCAGCCTCCTGCAGCAGACCAGATGATGCAGACCTAAGGATGCCTCCAAAATGAAAAGTTCACGCTTGAAATTGAGTTGTGGGTCGGGAGGGTGAAATTAGATGATCTACTTGTTTCATTAACTAGGTATCTTCATGGAGTGGGAAAAGGGGGCAAATGGAAGAGAATGAAGAGGTGTGAATTATCACCTGCAAAAACAGAGTTGTGTTAGAGGAGTTTGCACTCTAGGGGCGTCCATGTGCCTGGCACGGACAGCCCCAGGACCCAGTGGTCAGAGGCAGTTCTTGCCACATAAGTTACCACACATTGATTCTCTTGGCTCTGCTACCAGACCTAGCCACAAAAGACTGCCCAGGAATTGTCCTGGTTACCAGAATCAAACATATGGAACAAATCAGCAGCATTACAGGAGGTCTGGCATGAGAACGTGCATTAGACTGTGACCAAGTGAGCCCATCAGAGCCTGGTTCCTGGAGAGACTGAACACAAGGCACACGAAGGGAAAGCCAGAGAAGCAGAAGCCAATTTCAGCTCAGGATTAGAGAAGCCAGGGCCTGAGAATGGCTGCCTGAAAAAGAAGCAACAAAATAAGAATATCGCAGTGACCCAGCAACAGCTCGGAAAGCCCAGCCTGGGGAATTTTGCATTCTGCAGAAAATGAACTCAGGGAGTCCCTGGGTGGCTTTATAGTAAACCCAAGGTCATCTGAGAGTGCCTTTAATTCTTTTCATTGTCTCTCCTGGAAACCTCTGGGATCATAAGGGAAGGGGTTTCAGAAGTGCTATAAGAAAGATGGGGACCTTGTGGTTCAAAAGAGATGAACCAAAAGCTACATCCCTCATTCAAGCTGCTTGGGAAAGCACAGAAGCCGGCTGGGGACAGCTGGGAGAAGAGAGGAAAGCAGCAGGATCCTGGAGAGCAAGAAGGCCTGTGGGCAAAGTCGGGTACATATGTGACGCGTGTCTTCCATCCCAATTCTTCCTGCACACAGGGCTGGAGAGGGGAGGGCCACCGTCCACAGCATGGGAGGGAGCTGCAAGTGTAATAGCATAAGACCCGCAATGGGGGACAAGGAAAGCCAAGAAAAGTTGCGATCAAAGGGCTTCGGGTGTCCAGGCCCTGGGAAAGGGGAAAGGTACTGGCTGCTTTGCAATCTTACTTCAGAAAGTGAGAGCAGCGGGGCACCTGGGTGGCTCAGTCGTTGGGCGTCTGCCTTCGGCTCAGGTCATGATCCCAGGGTCCTGGGATCAAGTCCCGCATCGGGCTTCCTGCTCAGCGGGAGGCCTGCTTCTCCCTCTCCCACTCCCCCTGCTCGTGTTCCCTCTCTCGCTGTCTCTCTCTGTGAAATAAATAAAATCTTAAAAAAAAAAAGTGAGAGCAGCCTTTCATTCTCTCATTCATTCCACAAACATTGACTGAGCCCTGACCGGGTGCCAGATCCTGTACTGGATTCCCAGGAAATAAAGGAGAAACAGTATGGCTCTTGTTCTCTAGAAGCTGGGGGTAAGGTGGAAGGACAGACACCCACAATCACATTTCAACATTGTGTTCACTTCCTGTTGTTGCTGTAACAAATTACACTCAACTTAGTTGCTTAAAACAGCACACATTTGTTATTTTACAGCTCTGAAGGTCAGCAGTCCAAAATGGATCTCACTGGGCTAAAATAAAGGTGTGGGCGGGCGGTGTTCCTTTCTGGAGGCTCCAGGGCAGAACCTGTTTCTTGTCTTTTCCAGCTTAAAGAGGCTGCCCACTTTCCTGGCCCCCTTCTATCTTCACCCCCAGCGGTGGCCAGTTGGGTTTTTCATCGCATCAATCCCTCTGACACTAACTCTTCTTCCTCCCTCTTCCACATTTAAGGCCCCTTGTGATTACATCGAGCCCACCCAGATAATCCAGGATAATCTCCATATTGTAAGGTTGGCTGTTTGGCAACTTTAATTGCATCTGCAATCTTAATTCTCCCTTGGTATCTAGCATAACATTTGCACAGGTTCCAGGGATTAGGACACAGACATCTTGGGGGGAAGGGAGGAGGCCTCTTATTCTGCCTACCATCAACATGATGAGTGTTATGGTATAGATAGTTCCAGTCCCAGATTGCAAACAGAATACACACTGTAGCCTCTCCCTTCCATCCCAGCTGGTTAGAAATGAAAACATACAAAAGATATAAAAATAAGTAATATAGAGGCGCTTGGCTGGCTCAGTTGGAAGAGCATATGACTCTTGATCTCGAGGTTATAAACTCAAGCCCCACATTTGGTGCGGAGATTACTTAGAAATAAATCTTAAAAAAAAAAAAAGTAATATAAATTCATAATCACCCTGGACAACAAGGAGAGCCCCTGGTGGACCAGAAGCCATGAGAATTCCCTAAAAGCTGGATGGCAGGTAGAAACTGGTCAGAAAAGAAAATCACGGCCCAAAATGTGCAGAGCAATTGACTGACCGCCGCAGGAGTTGAAAACAGCACCAAAATCACTCCAAGGCTCAAAGAGGGTGGATCCTGGGAGCTTTGGGGCTCAGAAGTCACCAACAAGGCACTGATGATTCAGGGTGCCAAAATAGGCAGCACCAAGCATGTTAACCACCCCCCACACACTCCCCCTTCTTGTCTCCTGGGGCCGAGAAACTCCAGCAAGCTACCTGCCTCCAAGTGAGGGCAGTGGATATGAGATCATTAGGTGAAAGAAAGGACCTTGTTCCTCATAGCTGGTGACACCTAGGAGGAAAGGGAAGCACATTTGCGGAAGATGAGCGGCCAAAATTCTCCCCCATCAGTATATGCCTCCAGCCAGTTATTGACAGTATATCACAACGTGCACCATGCCATTGTCTCATCCCCCTCTTTGCTAAACAGCATAGAAATGGAGAGCACAAACAGTCTAACAGGAAATCTCAGATAAAAGCTGAGTTTCTAATGAGCAATTACCAAACATAAGAAGAAAATCAACATCTTGAAAGAGCTATCAAATCCAGCGTAGAGAAGAACTTTCACCCAGTGAAATCGCTCATAGAGCAAGAACAGGATTTCAGAATAATTATAACATTCTTGGAGGCAAAAAGATAACACACGCATTTAAAAAAAAAAAACTGAAAAACTGCACATGATTATGAGACAACAAAAACACCTCAATAGAATCACCAAAATGGGCACTGTTTTTGTATCACACGGTACAAGACAAAATGCAAACATGATTATTCATGTACTTATTTCATATTCAAAATATAAAAAATTGAACATGATTATGAAACAACAAAAACCCTTCAATGGGACAACCAAAATGAGCAATATGTATTTGTACCACACAGTACAAGACAAAATACAAACATGATTATTCATGTACGTATTTCATATTCAAAATAGGAAAAATTGAACATGATTATGAAACAACAAAAATCCCTCAACGGAACAACCAAAATGGGTAATATGTTTTTGTATCACACAGTAGAAGACAAAATATGGGAAGTATTTATTGAAAGGAAAATCTAAGATATATGGAGGACCAATCTAAAACTTTCAGTATCAGCTAATAAGAGTTCTCAAGTAGAGGGGTGCCTGGGTGACTCAGTCGGTTAAGCGTCTGCCTTCAGCTCAGGTCATGATCCCAGGGTCCTGGGATGGAGCCCTGCACCGGGCTCCCTGCTCAGCGGGGAGTCTGCTTCTCCCTCTCCTTCTGCCCTTCCCCCCCACTCTCTCTCCCTCTCAAATAAATAAAATCTTTTAAAAAAAGAAAAGAGTTCTAAAGTAGGAAATACAATGTGAGAGGAAGTTTTTATTTTATTCTATTTATTCTTAATTTATTTTATTCTATTTAAATTCAATTAATTATAGTGTATTATTAGTTTCAGAGGTAAAGTTCAGTGATTCATCAGTTTTATATAACACTCAGTACTCATTACATCATGTGCCCTCCTTAATGCCCATCACCCAGTTACCTTATCCTCCCCACCCCTCTCTCCTCCATCAACCCTCAGTTTGTTTCCTTTTTTTTTTTTAAGCTTGTATTTATTTATTTGACAGAAAGTGAGCACAAGCAGGGGGGCAGCGGCCAACAGA
This sequence comes from Mirounga leonina, assembly GCF_011800145.1. Classification (NCBI taxonomy): domain Eukaryota; kingdom Metazoa; phylum Chordata; class Mammalia; order Carnivora; family Phocidae; genus Mirounga; species Mirounga leonina. The sequence goes on from NW_023270377.1 coordinate 17,541,356, forward strand.
GGGAGAGGGAGAAGCAGACTCCAGCTCAGCAGAGAGCCCAACTTGGGGCTCTATCCTAGGACCCTGGGATCAGGACCTGAGCTGAAAACAGATGCTTAACCGGCTGTGCCACCCAGGAGCCCCTCTGTTTGTTTCCTACAGTTAAGAGTCTCTTACGGTTTCGCTCCCTCTCTGATTTCATCTTGTTTTATTTTTCCCTCCCTTCCCCTATGATCCTCTGTTTTGTTTCTTAAATTCCACACATGAGTGAAATCATATGGTATTTGTCGTCCTCTGACTGACTTATTTCGCTTAGCATAATACCCTCTAGTTCTATCCACCTCATTGCAAATGGCAAGATTTCATTCTTTTGGGGGGCTGAGTAATATTCCATTGTATATAGATACCACATTTTCTTTACCCATTCATCTGTCAATGGACATCTGGGCTCTTTCCATAGTTTGGCTATTGTGGGCATTGCTGCTATAAACATTGGGGTGCACATGCCCCTTCAGATCACTACATTTGTACCTTTGGGGTAAATACCCAGTGGTGCAATTGTTGAGTTGTAGGGTAGCTCTATTTTCAACTTTTTGAGGAACCTCCATACTGTTCTCCAGAGTGGCTGCACCAGCTTGCATTCCCACCAACAGTGTAGGAGGGTTCCCCTTTCTCCACATCCTTGCCAACATTTGTTGTTTCCCATCTTGTTAATTTTAGTCATTCTGACTAGTGTAAGGTGGTATCTCATTGTGGTTTTGATTTGTATTTCCCCAATGCCAAGCAATGTTGAGTGTTTTTTCATGTATCTGTTGGCCGTTTGTACATCTTCTTCTGCCCATTTCTTGACTGGATTATTTGTTCTTTGGGTGTTGAGTTTGACAAGTTCTTTATAGATTTGGATACTAGCCCTTTATCTGATAAGACATTTGCAAATATCTTCTCCCATTCTGTCAGTTGTCTCTTGGTTTTGTTGACTGTTTCTTTTGCTGTGCAAAAACTTTTTATCTTGATGAAGTCCCAATAGTTGCCCAATTTTTGCCTTTGTTTCCCTTATCTTTGGACACGTGTCTAGCAAGAAGTTGCTGCAGCCGAGATCACAGAGGTTGCTGCCTATGTTCTTCTCTAGGATTTTGATAGATTCCTGTCTCACATTTAGGTCTTTCATCCATTTTGAGTCTATTTTTGTGTGTCGTGTAAGGAAATGGTCCAGTTTCATTCTTCTGCATGTGGCTGTCCAATTTTCCCAACACCATTTGTTGAAGAGACTGTCTTTTTTCCATTGGACATTCTTTCCTGCTTTGTTGAAGATGAGTTGACCATAGAGTTGAGGGTCCATTTCTGGGTTCTCTATTCTGTTCCATTGATCTATGTGTCTGTTTTTTTGCCAGTACCATACTACCTTGATGATGACAGCTTTGTAATAGAGCTTGAAGTCCGGAATTGTGATGCCACCAGCTTTGCTTTTCTTTTTCAACATTCCTTTGGCTATTCGGGATCTTTTCTGGTTCCATACAAATTTTAGGATTATTTGTTCCAGCTCTGTGAAAAATGTTGATGGTATTTTGCTAGGGATTGCATTGAATGTATAGATTGCTCCGGGCAGCATAGACATTTTAACAATATTTGTTCTTCCAATCCATGAGCATGGAATGTTTTTCCATTTCTTTGTGCCTTCCTCAATTTCTTTCATAAGTGTTTTTTGGTTTTCAGAGTACAGATCGTTTATGTGTTTGGTTAGGTTTATTTCTAGGTATCTTATGGTTTTGAGTGCAATTGTTAATAGGATCAATTCTTTAATTGCTCTTTCTTCTGTCTCATTGTTAGTGTATAGAAATGCAACTGATTTCTGTGCATTGATTCTTTTTTTTTTTTAAAGATTTTATTTATTTATTTGAGAGAGAGAGAGTGAGAGAGCACAAGAGGGGGGAGCGGGAGAGGGAGAAGCAGACTCCCTGCTGAGCAGGGAGCCCGATGCGGGACTCGATCCCGGGACTCCAGGATCATGACCCGAGCCGAAGGCAATCGCCTAACCAACTGAGCCACCCAGGCGCCCTCTGTGCATTGATTCTATATCCTGCCACATTGCTGCATTCTTGTACGAGTTCTAGCAATTTTGGGGTGGGGTCTCTTGGGTTTTCCACATAGAGTATCATGTCATCTTCAAAGAGTGAGAGTTTGTCTTCTTTGCTGATTTGGATGCATTTTATTTCTTTTTGTTGTCTGATTGCTGAGGCTAAGACATCTAGTACTATGTTGAACAACAGTGGTGAGAGTAGACATCCTTGTCATGTTCCTGAACTTAGGGGAGAAGCTCTTAGTTTTTCCCTGTTGAGAATGATATTCGCTGTGGGCTTTCCGTATGTGGCTTTTATGATATTGAGGTATGTTCCCTCTATCCCTACACTATGGAGAGTTTTAATCAAGAAAGGATGCTGTACTATGTCAAATGCTTTTTCTGCGTCTATTGAGAAGATCATATGGTTCTTGTCCATTCTTTTATTAATGTAGGGTATTACATTGATTGATTTGTAGATGTTAAACCACCCTTGCAGCACAGGAATAAATCCCACATAGTCATAGTGAATAATCCTTTTAAGGTACTGTTGGATCCTATTGGCTCGTATCTTGGTGAGAATTTCTGCATTCATGTTCATCAGGGATATTGGTCTGTAATTGTGAGAGGAAGTTTTATTCAAATAAATAAAAGAGAAAAATGTCCCAGGAAGAAAGAAAACCATGAACCTTTAGTAGGAAAGAGTCCACCAAATGCCAATCAGGATCCCTTTATAAAACCAAAGTGCAGATCTATTGTGACACAGTTGCAGATGCCAAGTATGGAGGAAATCCTGAAAATTTCCAATGAGGGGGAAAAAAAGATGAACTACAAAGTTATGACCATTGTATTGACAGGAAATCTCCCACTGAAAAGCAGGGGCAAGAAAAAAAGGGAGAGAATTTTTAAAGTTCAGGGGAAAATATCTTTTTTTTAATGGAAAGAGGCCTTTATTTTTTATTTTTTTACATATCTTTAAGGAAGCTCTATACCCAATGTGGGGCTCGAACTCACAACCCCGAGATCAAGAGTTGCATGCTCTAACAACTGAGCCTGCCAGGTGCCCCAAGAGGAAAAATCTCTTTGAATCTAGAATTACATACACAGCCCAAACATCATTCAACTGTGAAAATAAAAAGACTTTTTTAGTTGGGAGGGGAGGACTCCGGAAGTTTAACACTTACAGACTTACTCTGAAGTAAATGTAAAGGAGGCTAGATCAGCACTAAGAAAAAATGAATCCGAGAGGAAGAAGTGAGGAGGCAAACAACAGTGGTAAACGAAGACTTTAGTAAATTCATTCAAACTAAAAAGTAGGAAAAAATAGGCACACAGGCACACACAGGAAGGAGGAAGGGAAAAAAAGAAACAAAGGATAAGAGTGAGGGAGCTGGCTGGAGAGGGCTGGAGGATAAGAGAGGAGGTCTACAGGACCAAGGCCCCCGAGCACACAGGATTTGCAGAGATTTTTTTTCTTAAGTAGGCTCCACACCCAAAGTAGGGCTTGAAGTCAAAACCCTGAGATCAAGAGTCATATGTTCTACCGACTGAGCCAGCCAAGGGTCCCAGAATTTACAGAATGTAATAAGAATATGAAGACCTGGGGCCCCTGGGTGGCTCAGTTGGTTAAGCGTCCGACTCTTGATCTCAGCTCAGGTCTTGATCTCATTGTTGTGAGTTCAAGCCCCACATTGACCTCCATGCTGGGTGTGGAGTCTACTTAAAAAAAAAAAAAAAAAAAGTGAAGACCTTGCAAAGAAACCTAAAAACAACCAAAGTGATGATGTATCAAGAAATAAATTCGCCTTGGCAGAATTAGTTAAAAATGAAATGAAATGCAAATCTTCCAAATGTGACAGACCTACAGTTACAGTCTTTAAAAGCACATGCACACCACCTCAAAGGTTTTCCTGCTATTGGACATATGTTCCCTTGGTTGAGGTGCTGCCCACCACATCACTCCGTTGTAAGGTTCTATGCAAATGAACATGAGTACAGGGGATCACATGTAATTCAACCTTCAACTGGAAAAATTGTGAATGAACTTTTCAAAGAGGCAAGGGAACATGGGACTGTCCCTCTGAATGAAACCACAAGAGCTTTGAGTGATGACAAATCAGTCATTTGCATGTGGAGGGTACAGAGTGGGGCATTTCTTTCGTAAGCAGTCTGACTACATCTATGGAGAAAATCAGCCACAGGATGTTCAGATTTTGCTTATAACAGTTTCAGCAACAGCTTCAGTTTAGACGATGGGGAGTTGAAACCATGCAATGACCCAACAAATGCTCAATTTCTGGAATCTGTTAAGAGAAGGGTGACTCTGCATGTATGCCTGAAATCCAGCAACTTATATTAGAAATCCTTTAATGTGACATTACTGCTTGCAGAAGATTTCAAGAGACTCCCTGGGACTTCAGTGACTGGCTCATGGTGGCCAAGTGAATTTGGATATGGAGGATCATCAAGATCAAGCATCCTAAAACCTAGAATAAGGTTCAGGGCTTTTAGTGGAGAAAGGCAAAAACTTGGAATCCTCACACCTGACATAGTCAACACACCTTCCTCCCCGGAAGAGGAAGAGAAGTCAGGACTTAATGTAGTTGTGCTTGTTGATGATTCAGGGCCAACAAAAATTCAAACCTGGGGCACCTGGCTGGCTCCATCAGTAGACAATATGACTCTTGATCTCAGGATCGTGAGTTTGAGCCCTACATTGGGCATAGAGATCACTTAAAAAATGTTTTCAAACCCTGTTAGCAGATGACAGTCATTTGATACAAAGATTCAATAGTGCACACAGGTTCCTGGATCTTGGGGACTTTTTTGTACAGTCTTGTCCTGAATTTGCTACTTAAAGAAGACTTTATTCTTATGACTTCATTTCCAGAGAGCTGATGAAAAGCCAAAGCCTACCACAAAAAGCAGATATTCTTAATACAGATGATCCTTGAACATTGCAGGGGTTAGGGGTGCTGACCCCTCCCCCCACAACTGAAAATCCATGTATAACTTCGACTTTCCCAAAACTTAACTACCAATAACTTACTGTTGACCAGAGCCTTAATGATAACATAAAGTCAAAGAGCATGTATTTTGTACGCTATATGGATTATATGCTGTATTCTTTTCATAAATCTAAAGAAAAGAAAATGTTATTAACAAAATCATAAGGAAACGAAAAGCTTGGGCAGAGAATAGCAGGGGAGCGGCATGAGGTTCCAGCAGTCTCCAGAGTGGCCACCAAGAGCTCAGAACACTTTGTGTCTTCTCCCAAGTGTTGTGGCTTCCCCACCAGAGACATATCCAATCACAGCTCTGGAACCCCATGACTTTGAGGTCAAGTGAGGCTGTGTGACCTGAGATCCTACAATCCCACGCTCCTGGGACCTGCCCCCCACCATATCAGAGAAGCCAGAGAATGCATGCCAAGTCATATGCACTGTGTTGTTTATTGTCACATGTTACCCATGGGACAGGGGCGGGATGGGGAAGGGAGCCCTCAGACAGGGATGGAAGGAGGGGGAAGTGGGAACCATCCATTTTCTGAACTCTGCCCTTTCTTCCAGCTGTTGACGGGTGCAGGCTTGGCCGCCAGCAGGACTCCCTCAGATACAAGCACAGTGTTGAGTGAGAAGGTTGGGCACTGTCTCATACTTGAAAGAGTAACCGCCATCTGAGGTGGTGTGGACACGTAGGGGCCTCATGGTCCCAGGGAGGGCAGCACAGCAAGGCTGGGCCCCTGGCACCAAAGAAAGGGGTTGGACAGGGGTAGGAGGAGCCCCAGGCCCCGGCAGGGGCAGGTCTGATGGGGCAGGCAGTCCACAGCCACCGTGACAATAGTGGAAGATGAAACTGGGAGGGTGCACAATCCACCGGTCCCAACCCAGCTCCTGGAAGGAGATATTGAGGGCCGCTCTGTGACAGTCAGCATGGGCGGCGGGTTCCTCCGGAGGCCTCTGGAGCAGACGCAGCGCGGCCGGAGACCAAGGCCAGGGCAGCGGGGGAGTCGAGCGTCGGGCTCGCTCGCCTCCGCTGGGTGGCCTGGCCCGGCTGTGGGCCACCAGGAAGGGTGTGGCCTCGGGCCGGGCTGAGCAGGAACAGAGAGGGCAGCGCAGCTGCAGGACCAGGACAGGGCTGGTCAGCAGAGGGAGTGCAGAGGGGGCCAGATGCAGCACCGCCCAGCGAGGGGGGGCCTGGCCCAACGACATGGGCACGGCCATGGGGACCCCTGATGACAGAGCCAGCAGGCTTAGCAGGGGCCCAGAGCTATTGGAGGCCGCTTCGCTCTGCCTGGCCAGGCCCGTGTGGAACCACAGGTGGGCTGAAGTCACTTGGCGGCCTCGCGTGTGCTGGGACGGCCGGAACACATATGTGAAGAGGCCGTCCTCGGCCTCCTGGGTCAGCTCTCTAGCAGCTGACTCGACCGCACAGCCAGCACCTGCAGGAGACACAGGGAAGGGAGAGGGCAGCCCTGACTGGCACAGCCCGGGACCTCTTGTCCTCCTCAGCGGCCGGGATGCGACGGCAGTTCATCAGCCAGCCCCACCCTGAGCGCTGTCAGCCTCCTGAGAGAGCTGACAGAGGCTCTCCATTTGTTATTTCACCCTTAACGGACTTAAAAAATACAAGACGTTGCCAACTTCTCTCTGAAATGGTTTTACCGATTAATATTCCCATCAGCAATATATGTAACAGGCCCTGCCCACCCTCTACCTTCACCAACGCTTGGCATCGTTAGACCTAAATTTTTGTTCACCAGTAGCGTGAAATGGGATCTTGGATGACGGTACCTTGAATACACGGGCATTTGTTTTATTCCCCCATATTGCTTCAAAAAAATTTTTTTTTAATATTTTATTTTTAAGGGGCGCCTGGGTGGCTCAGTCGTTAAGCGCCTGCCTTCGGCTCAGATCCTGGGATCGAGCCCCGCATCACGCTCCCTGCTCCTTGGGAAGCCTGCTTCTCCCTCTCCCACTCCCCCTGCTTGTGTTCCCTCTCTTGTTGTGTCTTTCTCTGTCAAATAAACAAATAAAATCTTTAAAAAAAAAAAAAAAGAAAAGATTTTATTTTTAAGTAATCTCTGCACCCAAAGTGGGGCTCAAACTCACAACCCCGAGATCAAGAGTCACACGCTCTTGCAACTGAGCCAGCCAGGTGCTTTCTAAGAAAGGCAGTTGGCATCTCTCCACTAAACAATCATGACTAGGGGAAGGACTGCGGATTGGGACAATGCTGTCGCGTGGATTCTCTCATTATAAATTTCACAATTGATCTCTTTTTTTTTTTTAATTTTTTTTATTTATTTGACAGAGAGAGAGAGACAGCGAGAGAGGCAACACAAGCAGGGGGAGTGGGAGAGGGAGAAGCAGCTTCCTGCTGAGCAGGGAGCCTGATGCGGGGCTCGATCCCAGGACCCTGGGATCATGACCTGAGCCGAAGGCAGACGCTTAACGACTGAGCCACCCAGGCGCCCCTCACCTCACAACTGATCTCTTTTGTGGATAAGGAAACAGGGTTACAAAGGGGAAGTGACATTTAACTACTAAGGGGCCAGGCTGGGATTCGGCCTGATCCCAAAGCCACACAAAGTCACTGCGGCACAGGGAGACAGGGGCTCCTCTCTGAGGGAAAGATGGGCCAGACTACAAGAATGTCCACCTGGAAGAGGGCTTTACTGGTTCAGTCAGTGGAACACGGGAACACACATAAGGAGATGAAAAGGGAATTCAAGAGGAAGTAGACTAATTTCCTGGAAAAGTTTCCCAACTAATCTTACCCCAGCATTTCTGTATCTTCTCAAGTCTCAGCTAACTGGGGCTAAAGAAACAAGGTTTGCAGCGGGAAGTGAGGCAGAGGAAGAAGGAAAGGTGGCAGAAAGAGGCCCAAGCCCAAATATCTCTTTCTAGAGACCCTTGCTGTCCCGAATGAATGTCCCCCAAATGACTCCTCTGAGCCTCGCTCCATTTCACTTAATCCTGAGAGGTAGGCATCATTGACCATTTTCAGGTGACGAGACAGAGACTCAAACCCAGACCTGCCTGGCTCCCGAGCCCATGCTATATGTACTGCACTGCTTCTCAAAGTCGCCCTGCTGGTGCCCCACGCTCATTACCTGTAGCCGGGAAAAGGATGGCCTGGGAGACATCCTCCTCCTCCCTGGGCTCAGAGCCCCTGCGCAGGAAGCCCCCCGGGGCATGTCTTCGGGGCAGACGCCTGACTCCAGGATCCCCACCTTCCCTGGCCAGTGCCGGAGGCCCCAAAGCATCCAAGAACAGGGCCCTCACCTTGGCCAGGACAAGTGCCCGGTCCAGCTCTGGCCCGTGGCAGCCATGCCCACTCTTTGGGGACAGCAGCAAGAGAAGCAGGAGTGGTAGCTGGGACAGCATAGCTCACCTAGCCCTGCCAACGGTGAACCCGCACCCTGCCCTGTGCCCCTTCCGTCAGGGTCTGCCCCCCGCCTCCCCACTCTGCCCTCCCCATCCCACCGCGAGTCCTCTTCTACCCTTCTCATCCTGGTCTCCCCAGTCCTTCCCACGCCCTGCAATCCAGAGTGGCCCCTGCCCATGGCATTGAGACCTCCTATCTCTGACGCAGATGTCTGTGGCCCTGAGCCTTATCTCCCACTCCTGCCAAGCATGTGGGGGAGGGGGCTGGTGAGGGTTTTCACCCTGAGTGACCTGACCCACACATACCACCCCTTCCCCCTACACACACACAGACACTCTCTCTCTCTCTCTCTCTCACACACACACACACACACACACAGAGCCACATCCCAGCACCCAGCGCAGAGGTGACATCCGGTGGGACAGGAGCCTGGGAGCTGGGGTCTGCCAGCTCCTAAAAGTGTTATTCGTAGAGGGAACAGAATGCGCCAGCCCCTCAGACCCTCTGGGGCCCCTTTCAACCAAGCAGCTGCTGGGCCAGTCATGGGGGGGAAGGGCTGAGGCTGGGGCTAGAACTGGGGCTAGGGTGGGAGGCAGGTGGTCCCGCCTGCTCTAAACTTAGCATGGAGGAGCCAGTCTGGGCTCTTGTCCCTCCAGCTGGGTCATCAGAGAATATTTTTGGGATTGGCAGCTGCAGGCGCCTCTGCCACTCAGGCCCAAGCCTGGCCGGCGGTTGGGGACCTGGCGGCTGGAGGTGGGAGGGAGGAGGGGAAAGAGGCCCAGGCTGTGGGAGGGGGCTGGGAAGAGAGGCTCTCCGGAGCAGGAAGCCAGGCCGCGGGCAGAGGAGGCTGCGGGGCCCCTCGCTGCAAAGGCAAACAGGAAGGACTGCCCCCTGAGCTCCTCGGCTCGGGGCCCGGGAATCGCCGCCGCCGCAGAGCCGCAGCTCCGGGCCGAGGGTAAGGAGACGAACCGGGAGCGGGCGGCCGGGGGAACGGGGGAAGCTCCGCGGGTGCCCGCGCCCCGGCCCCAGCCGCGCCCCGCCTCGCGGGCTCCCGCCGCCGCCGCCGGGCCTCCGCGCGCCCGCCGCCCGCCCTTCCCCCCGCACCGCTGCGGGCCGGCGGCGACCGCCACGATGAAGGCGGGCTCCGGGGACCAGGGGAGCCCCCCGTGCTTCCTGCGCTTCCCGCGGCCCGTGCGGGTGGTAAGTGGCGCCGAGGCCGAGCTCAAGTGCGTGGTCCTGGGGGAGCCGCCGCCCACTGTCGTGTGGGAGAAGGGCGGCCAGCAGCTGGCGGCCTCGGAGCGCGTGAGCTTCCCCGCGGACGGCGCCGAGCACGGCCTGCTGCTGAGCGGCGCGCTGCCCACCGACGCGGGGGTCTACGTGTGCCGCGCCCGCAACGCGGCCGGGGAGGCCTACGCGGCGGCCGCCGTCACCGTGCTGGAGCTGCCGGCCCCCGACCCCGAGCCCCAGCCCGCCGAGCGCCCGCTGCCGCCTCCCGGGGCCGGGGAGGGCGCCCCGGTGTTCCTGGCGGGGCCCCGGTCCCAGTGGGTGCTGCGGGGGGCGCAGGTGGTGCTGACGTGCCAGGTGGGGGGCCTCCCCGCGCCCGCGCTCTACTGGGAGAAGGACGGGATGGCCCTGGACGAAGTGTGGGACAGCGGCCACTTCACGCTCGAGCCGGGCCGCGCCGAGGGCGGCCTGGGCGTGAGCCTAGCGCTGCGCATCCTGGCGGCGCGGCTGCCCGACTCGGGCGTCTACGTGTGCCACGCCCGCAACGCGCACGGCCACGCGCAGGCCGGCGCGCTGCTGCAGGTGCACCAGCCCCCCGAAAACCCGCCCGAGGACCCCGACGAGGCCCCCGACGAGGCCCCCAAGCCCGTGGTGGAGCCGCTCAAGTGCGCGCCCAAGACCTTCTGGGTGAACGAGGGCAAGCACGCCAAGTTCCGCTGCTACGTGATGGGCAAGCCCGAGCCCGAGATCGAATGGCACTGGGAGGGCCGCCCGCTGCTCTCCGACCGCCGCCGCCTCATGTACCGCGATCGCGACGGCGGCTTCGTGCTCAAGGTGCTCTACTGCCAGGCCAAGGACCGCGGGCTCTACGTGTGCGCAGCGCGCAACTCGGCGGGCCAGACGCTCAGTGCCGTGCAGCTGCACGTCAAAGGTACTGCGGCGCCCCCGAGACTCCCCGGGCCCTGGGGAGGGGCCTCCAGCGCTGCCCCGGAGACGGTGGGGGAGAGGGGAGGCGGACTAATCACATACCTTTTCCTGCCCGCCTCCCACCCCCCAGGGATTCGGATTTAGTAGGTCTCCAGGGTACCCAGGAACTGCTTAGCAAACCCCCTAAGTGATTCTGAGGCCGAGGGTGGAAAATGACTCTTTGATAAACGGCTTTAAGGAGTGACTGATGGACCAACCAAGAGGGAGCGCTTCTAGTCCTGTGGATTTCAGCCTCTTTGTTTTACTCTCCCCTCCCTCAATGGAAATCCCATGTGGGGCCCCAACATAGAAGACTGGTATAAGGAACATTTTATGGGTGTAAATTTCTAGGTCCAGATTTATACCATGCACTTATAAAGCCCATCAGTGAGAACCAGGGTGCTATTTTATTGAATATACACGTTTTAAGACGAGGCTGCATTCATAACTGGGTCTCATCTGTGAGCCCTGTGGGAAAGTCTGGGGCTGCAGGCGACACATTGAGAAACTCCTGATTCACACCAAAGGTAGGCTTGAGGAAGGAAACATGCCCTGTTTCGAAAATGCTCTCCAGGTTTGAAAGAAGAAAAAGGTGAACGAGAGGAAATTTCTGTTTCAAAGTTGAGTCATCAACAGTATCTCATAAATGCTTACAGTGCTCATAAACAGAAAATTCAGAGGGGGGATAAAAAAAAACCACCCCAAACTCCCACTGGAAGGTAAAGCTCTCCATAATCAGAGTTCATCACAACTCGAGGGATTATACCTTCATTAGTTATTACCCACCTTGTTCCCTCAGAGGAAGAAAAGTTGGCAAATCTCCAGAGCCCTGCCTGGTGCTCAGTCAGGCGTGTGGCCCTGTGCTGAGGTCTGGTGTGGCCAAACCCGCGGGGCCTCGCTAACTAACACCATCAGGAAACAGAAGCCCAGTGGGAAGGCAGAGCTTCCCGCAGCTGCGGGACAAACATGCTACTCCAGCAGCCTCATAACCCACCGCTCCTTTCCGTCATCGTGCTTTCTTCTTATAAAATGCAGTTTTGAAAATGACTAAAGTACTTTTTTATATATATTTTTTAATCGTACTTTTTAAAATCATTTTACTTATGTATATATTTTCACCAGGATGATTGTATTGTACCCTTTGATCCTCATCTCCTATTCCCCCCCCCCCCCCCCGTAACCGGCAGTTTGCTCTCTATAGTTAAGAGTCTGTTTCTTGGTTTGCGCCCGTCCTCTTTTTTTTCCCCCTTTGCTCGTTATTTTGTTTCTTAAATTCCACGTACGAGTGAGATCATATAGGATTTGTCTTTCTCTGACTGACTTACTTCACTCAGCATTCTATTCTCTAGCTCCATCCATGTGAAAACGACTAAAGTACTTTAAAAATGAAACTCGACTCAGACCTTTGCAGAATTTGTGTAGGGCCCTCAGGGGCCCCAGGGAACAGCTTGAAAATCACTGATGTAATCCAAGCCCTTCCATCCCTTTCCCCACTTTAAAGTCAGGAAACTTGAGCGGCTGACTCTAGATTTTGGCTCCAGTCATGATCTCAAGGTCCTGGGATCGATCCCAACATCCCGCATCAGGCTCTGTGCTCAGCGGGGAGTCTGCTTCAGGATTCTCTCTCTCTCTCTAAAATAAATAAATATTTTTATGGGGCGCCTGGGTGGCTCAGTTGGTTAAGCGACTGCCTTCAGCTCAGGTCATGATCCTGGAGTCCCAGGATCGAGTCCTGCATCAGGCTCCCTGCTCAGCGGGGAGTCTGCTTCTCCCTCTGATCCTCTTCCCTCTCATGCTCTCTGTCTCTCATTCTTTCTCTCTCAAATAAATAAATAAAAATTTAAAAATAATAATAATAAAATAAAATAAATAAATATTTTTTAATAAGTATTTTTTTAAAAATAATAAAGTCAGGAAACTGAGGCCCAGGATCACTAAAATGGCCTTGTTCAAGGTGATGTGGTTGATGAGTGTCAGGGTCAGATGAGAATTTAGGCCATCTGACTTCCCTTCCGGTGGTTTTTCTGTGATTCCAGAATACCTACAGGCCCAGGGAGAAAAATGGCAGGAGCTACTGTGGGTTTAGGCAGTTGATGATGCAAGGAGTTCTTCCCCTGGCCGGGCCCCCTCCAGAGCCTTCTCCTGTCTCTCCCCTCTGCACAGAGCCCCGCCTCCGCTTCACCAGGCCCCTGCAGGACGTGGAAGGCCGGGAGCACGGGATTGCCGTGCTGGAGTGTAAAGTGCCCAACTCTCGCATTCCCACGGCCTGGTTCCGCGAGGACCAGAGGCTCCTGCCGTGCCGCAAGTACGAGCAGATCGAGGAGGGCACTGTCCGGCGCCTCATCATCCACAGGCTGAAGGCAGATGATGACGGCGTCTACCTGTGCGAGATGCGGGGCCGGGTGCGCACCGTGGCCAACGTGACAGTCAAAGGTGGGCTAGCCAGTGGGAGGATGCCCGGGCTGAGGCACGCAGGTGCCCAGACCCCAGGCTGAACAATTCCCGTGCGTATTTCAGGGCCCATCCTGAAGCGGCTGCCCCGGAAGCTGGACGTCCTAGAGGGAGAGAATGCGGTGCTGCTGGTGGAGACACAAGAAGCTGGGGTCGAGGGGCGCTGGAGCCGTGACGGGGAGGACCTGCCGGCCACCTGCCAGAGCAGCTCTGGCCACATGCACGCCCTGGTCCTTCCAGGGGTCACCCGAGAAGATGCTGGCGAGGTCACCTTTAGCCTGGGCAACTCCCGTACCACCACTCTGCTCAGGGTCAAATGTGAGGGCATAAGAGCCCGTGGGCAGGAGGCCAGGGCAGGAGGGCAACCGGATGCCAGAGCCTGGGCTGGCGAGGTGGACTCAAGGTGGGAGGGCTGCAGGGAGCCTGGAGCAGGGCTGGAATGCACACCCTGCCTTTGTCCCAGGTGTCAAGCACAGCCCCCCGGGACCCCCCGTGTTGGCAGAGATGTTCAAGGGCCATAAGAACACAGTCCTGCTGACCTGGAAGCCCCCTGAGCCAGCCCCTGAGACCCCGTTCATCTACCGGCTGGAGCGGCAGGAGGTGGGCTCCGAAGACTGGATCCAGTGCTTCAGCATCGAGAAAGCCGGAGCCGTGGAGGTCCCAGGAGACTGTGTGCCCTCCGAGGGCGACTACCGCTTCCGCGTCTGCACAGTCAGCGAACACGGCCGCAGCCCCCATGTTGTGTTCCACGGGTCCGCTCACCTCGGTGAGTCAGCGCTGTCGGCCCCGGCCTGTCAGCGGCCGTACCCCAATCAGGCCCTCCCCATCCTCTCTCCTCCCTCCCCCAGCCTTTGGTCTGTACCTTCTGCCTGCACACCCTTGCCCTCTGCCGCCCCTCTAGTTCTGATGGCCACACTCTGTCCCCATCGCAGTGCCCACAGCTCGCCTGGTGGCTGGTCTGGAGGATGTCCAGGTATACGACGGGGAAGATGCAGTCTTCTCCCTGGATCTTTCCACCATCATCCAGGGCACCTGGTTCCTTAATGGGGAAGAACTCAAGAGTCACGAGCCAGAGGGCCAGGTGGAGCCCGGGGCCCTGCGCTACCGGATCGAGCAGAAAGGTCTGCAGCACAGACTCCTCCTGCGAGCCGTCAAGCACCAGCACAGCGGGGCCCTGGTTGGCTTCAGCTGCCCCGGTGTGCAGGACTCAGCTGCCCTCACCATCCAAGGTCGGTGCTCGTGGGGACCAGGGTGGACAGATAGATAGGGTCAAGACACAGAAGTCCTTAGTGGGCCCAGACGGAGGGCTCAGTGGTCCAGAAGGCCCATTTCAACCTACGTGCAATGTAGAGGGGACTCCTTAGTATCTTCATCAGCTTCATAGCCACGTTCTCTGGAGCGCTTTGTGGTTGACGGAATTCTGTCACATTTCTTATCTCCAAGACACAGACCCTGGTCCCTAGTCCCTGACTGCTTCCTGTAATCGATAACATTATCAAAGCAACTTCCTATGTGCTGAACACAACCCTAATCATCTCACGTACATTGTATTCATTAATACAGTTCTCTTAACAGCCCTGTAAGGTAGGCTCTTCTCTTACCCCATTCTACCGATGGGGCAGCTGAGTCACAGCGAGGTTAAGTGACTTGCCCAGAATCACCAAGCTAATGAGTGGTAGTGCTGGGTGATGCAGCGAGGCAGTCTGGCTCCAGACTCACCCAGTGCCACCTGTGGACAGTTCTTGGTGGGCATCTGAAAGTGCAGGGACATGTGGCACTTGCCATCTCACCACTGCCAGAGTTTGTAAGGCCCATCAGTGCCCAAGCACAGGGCCCGGAGGTGGTCAGCTGCCGGCATCCTAGGGGAGGGCAGAATAAGAACCAGCAACCAGAGTAGCGTTTCCACAATGCAAACTGGGATCCCTGACATCAGAGTCGCCTGGAGGGCTGGTTGATAAGACAGATTCCCTGGCCCTTGCATGCGTGTGTGGGGCCTAAGAACCTGCATTTTCAGCAGATTCCCTAGGAATTTTGTACCCTAAAGGCGTTGCACTTGAGAGTTGGTGTGTAAGCCGCAGATGATTTATTTTTAAATCCCCACAACTGCATTGACAGTGACAGCAGTTGTGTGGCCTGACGGAGGCACCCCCCCCCGCAGCAGGGAGGGGTGCTGACCCCAGGCAGAGCATGACGAGAGTGCTGCCTGTGCCCACGCCTCTCCCCACACAGAGAGCCCCGTGCACATCCTGAGCCCCGAGGACAAGGTGTCCTTGACCTTCACGACCTCGGAGCGGGTGGTGCTGACCTGTGAGCTCTCCCGGGTGGACTTCCCAGCGTGCTGGTACAAGGATGGGCAGGAGGTAGAGGAGAGCGAGTCCCTGGTGGTGAAGATGGACGGGCGCAAACACCGCCTGATCCTGCCGGCCGCCGAGGTCCAGGACAGCGGCGAGTTTGAGTGCAGGACGGAGGGGGTCTCCGCCTTCTTCAGTGTCACTGTCCGAGGTCAGCAACTGTGGTGGTCTGGGCTCCTGCAGCTGAGGCTGACTCTAGGGGCCACGTGAGCCCCGTCCCGTGGTCTGCCTACTTGGGGGGGTGTCCCTTCCGGGGAGAGCCTAGCAGGCCAGGGGACATGTATTCACATTATTCTGTACTTGCTTCTAAGTCCTCCCTCCACCAACGCTCTCCAGCACACTTGCCCTCCACATACCCTGCTCTGGGTAGGGGGTGGGGAAACAAAACTCAGTTAAGGGAAGGAGAGATGGGGGCTAACATTTATTGGGTACCTACCATGAACCAAACGTTACACTAAATGCTTCACATATATACCATTTCGTGTAAACTTCACAACTGGGTGAGAAGGAATAGATCTCCAGTTCCCAGAGGAAGAAACTGAGGCTCAGAGAGGTTATGGGACTTACCCATTGTCACACTGCCAGCAAACACCATAGCTGGGTTCACACCTGCCTCAGGTGGCCCGGGTCAAAGGGACGCTTTAAGTGCAGTGGTCCAGTGGTTCTCAAGCCAGTCCATGTTCTGGCTGCTTCAGAACCACCCTGGAAGCTTGTTATAAATGCATATGCCCAGGCCCCCCAGACCTCTAGCGCCAGGCTGTCCAGGGTAGAGCCTAGGGATCCACTCTGGGAGGGCAGCTTGGGAACCCCTGATTCAGCTCATCTTCCCGCTTTGAGTGGAAATCCTGTTTCAACCCCATTGCCAGGAGGTCGTCCAGCTGCTGCCTACATGCCCCCAGTGATGGGGAACTTACTATCTGTAGAGAGCAGCTGTCTCACGGTGGCACGGCTAAGTCGTTCCCACCCCCTGCCCATCCTGGGGCCAATGCTCCAGGGGCTCCCTTGGAAAACCAGCAGCAGGCATGGCCCCGATGGAGCCCATGATGGTGACCTCCCCTCAGCCGAGACAAAGGTTGTCTATGCCTCCCCCAACCGTGTCCCCACCAAGCCACCTCTGACCCTCTGGGGAATCAACTCAGGGAGCCCTCAGGTGCCACAGGATCTGCATTACCTCACCCGCCACACACTCAGTACCCCACGTTCTTGCTCCAGACACCCTGCACAGCGTAGCCTCAACCCTCCCAGGGTCCCTTGGGGAGGAAGCGGTCTCCTGTGTGTGTGTTGGGGGGGGTGTCTGTGTGACCCGGTCTCTGCTCCCCACCAGACCCCCCGGTGCATATCCTGGACCCCCAGGAGCACGTGTTCGTGCACGCCATAACCTCAGAGTGTGTCATGCTAACCTGTGAGGTGGACCGAGAGGACGCGCCCGTGCGCTGGTACAAGGACGGGCAGGAGGTGGAGGAGAGTGACTTCGTGGTCCTGGAGAAGGAAGGGCCCCACCACCGCCTGGTGCTGCCTGCCGCCCAGCCCCCAGACGGGGGCGAATTTCAGTGCGTCGCCGGAGATGAGCGCGCCTACTTCACGGTCACCATCACAGGTGGGGGGCCAGGCAGGCCCGTGGGACACCGCCTGGGCAGCTGTCACGCTCTCACCCCCCAGGCCACTGTCCCCCAGGCCCTGCTCCCCTCTCCCTGGCTGATCCCAAGTCCCTCCTTGGTCTGCATCCTGAGGTTCAGTCACCCACAGAAAATGTGTTGTCATTAACACTGGCCAGGGTGCATGATTCCCAGGGAAACTCTGCTGTCTCCGTTCTCCAGCGAAGGGGAGCGTTAGGAATGGCAGCTGCATGGCGGGGTGGGGTCCAGGGCAGGTGGGCCCCTGCACTAGAGGGCTCAGAAGCTCTCAAGAGCCTAAGGGAGGCCCTGGCTCCATCTAGGCACCCAACCCTCCTCTCCCTGGTCCCACCCTTCATACTGTCCCTGTCCCAACCCCAAGAAAGTAGCATGTTTCTCTAGCAGAGGCTGCCACCGTCGTCCCCACTGTGCCCCCATGCCTCTGATGTGCTTTGGTGACCGTGGTCGTGTCTCCAGCTGGGCGTGGCTGTCCGAGCAACTGTGAGACCTAACCTGAGGGAAGGCTCTCTCCTTCGACACATGGCCCACTCACCAGGAGGAGGGAACAGGCACGGATGAGGGAGGGCGGCAGGGCCCGTGGGTCCCAGCCACGACTGTCCCCGTCCTCCAGACGTCTCCTCGTGGATCGTGTACCCCAGCGGCAAGGTGTACGTGGCAGCCGTGCGCCTGGAGCGCGTGGTGCTGACCTGTGAGCTGTGCCGGCCCTGGGCCGAGGTGCGCTGGACCAAGGACGGCGAGGAGGTAGTGGAGAGTCCCGCGCTGCTCCTGCAGAAGGAGGACACGGTCCGCCGCCTGGTATTGCCTGCTGTCCAGCTCGAGGACTCCGGCGAGTACTTGTGTGAGATCGACGACGAGTCGGCCTCGTTCACCGTCACTGTCACAGGTGTGGGCTCACCCCAGCTGCCCCGGGTCACCGGCAGACTGTCCTGAGCCCTTGGGGGAGCTGGCCACGGACTCCCTAGTTAGCTCGCCGGGGAGGAGGGAGGTAGGGCCGCGGGGCCTGTACCAAGGCTCCCTGCCTGAAAGACCTCGGGGTGGGGGAGATGGGGGGGGCCCTGTTCAGCCCCTGGTCGGGTGATAAGTCTCCTCCCCGGCACTGGCGCCAGGAAGAGCTGTGCCCCATCGGCTTGTTGGCCGAGCACTTCCTGCGTGCCGGCCGCTGGGTCCGGGGCTGCGGACGCACATGGGTTCCGTTCTCCCAGAGCCGCCGGTCTAGCTGGGGAGGCCGCTGGTAACCAGGGGTCGCAAACGGGCAGTCCGTAGGGCCCCATGCAGCCCACAGATGTGTTTTGTTTGGCCTGCAGAGTCTTACCAAAGTCAGGACAGTTCAAATAACAATCCGGAGTTATGCGTCCTCTTGAAAAAGCCGAAGACCCGGCGGCTCTGGTCCCGCTTCCCCCCATGGCGACGAACAGCTGGTGCTGAGTAGCAGCTACCCCCATATTGCGGGGCCCGCATTCCTCGGTCCTTACCTCCCTGCCGTGCCTCTTTGCCTCTCCCCAGACTGCTTCCGCCACTGACCTTACCTACCGGGCCCCTGTGGGCTTTGGAGTTTGCGACCCCTGTGTTAAACCAATAAACACGCAAATAAATGTACAGTGGACACCTCGTGACAAGTGCCGTGAAGGACGAGAGCAGAGGGCTCAAGAGAGGAGAACAGGAGAGTCAGGGAGGGCTTCGGAGAAAGTCACCATTGCACCGTATGAGCCAGCCCTGGGTTGGGTCTGGACCCCCCAGCGGCAAGCAGACAGACGTGCTCGCTTCTCCCCGGGAGTGCACAGCCTGGCAGGAAAGCCAGACACGTTAGAGGGTCTTAGAATGTGGATTGTCCGGTGTTGTGATAGGGTGCGGCGAGAGCTCAAGGCCGTGTGGCAGCTGGCCTTGTGCACAGGCGGGAAGTGCCTTCAAACTGGATACTTGAGGCAGGGGCTGAGTTAGCTAAGCGGGGTCAGGTGTGGACCGAAGGGAGGGGGGAGACTGTTCAAAATTGGAAAAACACAGAACAACTATGGAAGTGATGGGGGTTCATTCAGTGCTGGAAACTTAGGGGCTGCAGCCCATGATGCCAATCCCAGTGTGGGGGCGGGGGGGGCTTGGTGGGGGAGGGGTGTTGCAGGGCCTAGGCAGCTCTGGCGGGCACAGAAGAATCCCGCTGGCTTCACTGGAGTGCCCGTCCTGCACCTGGCACCGTCTTATTGCCCTGTCCCCTGCCCTGGCCCAGGAGTGATGCCTCAGTCCAGGCTGAGCTACTTAGCCCCCCTCCCCCCCACACATACACTCCCTGCATTCCGGATAGTGCAGCCTGGCGCACACAAGCCACAAAGCCAAAGAGGCCTTTCTGCACACGTTCTGTCCTGTAGTGAGAACCTTCAAGCTCCGGCCAGACATAATGACAGCTACACACATTTCAGCCCACACTTGGCCTCCCCACAAAACACCAGATTCTTCACAGGGAAGTTGACACAAGAACCACCTCGGCTTTGGGCCATGGAGAATCAAGTCTGATGCCAAACTGAGGTCCCACAGCTGTGCAGACCCCCCAGCCCCATCACTGCACCCTGTCTTCACCCGACTGCCCCCATCACCTCCCCCCCACCTCAGGCAGCCACTCCTCTGCAATTTGCCAGCCTTGCGGGGGCCCCAGAGAACCAGCCCGCATCCTCTAGACTCTTAGAACAAGCTGTTAGGGAGGTGGGTGGTGGAGGCAGAGGACTTGAGTGTGTGCTGGTGAGCACGTCAGCCCATGCGCGCCTCGGCAAACAGTGGGACCGGGAAGCTAGCAGTTCCTGAGCCTCGCCACTAGGGGGCTGAATGTTAAAGGAGCTCTAAAAGTGTCCTGGAACCTAGAAGATTCTGAGACGTGCAGGGTGCATGGGAGCACAGGCAGGCTCGGACTCAGTGCACCAGTCACTTCCAGTGTTGACATACTCCTTTTCTGTGGGGGAGCGACCGGTTCGGAGCAGTTGGAAATGAACTCCCAGAATCAGTGTTTAGCATCCCTGGGGAATTCTCAAACAGGTGTTGGCAAGTCTTATGCACAGATGCAAAAATCATTACTGAGTTCCGCCCGCCTTGGCTTGCAATCCCTACCACTGCTCGCAGAGTCTGAGCCTCCCTTTCACAGATGGCTGTTCTCCCCACCCTTCCCCCCTACCCCCGCCCCAGAACAGGTGTAGCCAGCTGTGACCTTAAAGAGGTTGGGTAATCACTCTGTGCCTCAGGTTCTTTCTTCGTCTAGAAAACAGGGATAAAACCATACCTACCTCTTTGGATCGCTGTGAGGGTTCAATGTGTAAAGTGCTTAGGGCTGTTCTGGAACGTTAGGAAATAGTATTTGCTATTACAGATCCAAGATCTCTTACTCACAATTCTGATCTAAAAAAAAAAAAAAACAAAACAGTTAAAATCAAAAGTCTCTTTGCAAGTTGGATATTCAAAGTCATTTAGTAAAATCTGAGTTTAACTGCTGTGGAACGATTTCTACTCTTTAATTATCCTGCTTAGAGTGAGTATATCTCTAGGTTTCAACGCAGAAATGTTAGTGAGGTTGATGGGGTTGGAGGAGGTGCCCCAGAGGGGGCTGGGAGGAGCAGGTGTGTGATCTCTGATAAATGCACCATTTCTGGGATCTGAAGCATTCTGGATTCTCTCACACCTCCGGCCCCAGGGATTTCAGAGAGCAGGCCCTGGACCTCTTACTCCTTGTTATGATTATCCTTATCACTCTTATTACTGTGAACGACAGGAACTTCTTACTGCCAGGGAGGCTGACGGTGAGTTTGTGACAGCCTGTGATCACCCCACTCTGCAGAGCCCCCAGTGCGCATCATATATCCCCGGGATGAGGTGACCTTGATCGCCGTGAGCTTGGAGTGCGTGGTGCTGATGTGCGAGCTGTCCCGGGAGGACGCCCCTGTGCGCTGGTACAAAGACGGGCTGGAGGTGGAGGAGAGCGAGGCCCTGGTGCTGGTGAGCGATGGGCCGCACCGCCGCCTGGTGCTGCCTGCCGCCCAGCCCGAGCAGGGGGGCGAGTTCGTGTGTGACGCCGTAGATGACTCAGCCTTCTTCACTGTCACCGTCACAGGTGGGCAGTTCTCTGGGCACCCTGGGGAGCTAGAGAGGCAGGGGGCTAAGGGACAGACACCCAACCTTCTCACTTCCTGCATCTTAGGCCCCCCCCCACCTGCCCCCTTAGGAGCTTTCATTCAGTCATCAAATATTTATTGAGCAACTACTCTGCGCTTAGCGCTGTTCTGAATGCTGACAGAGTGGCAAGCCAATAAGACAAACCTCCAGTTCTCCACTAGAATTCGATTTCGTGGAGCTCGACTTCTAGTGAGGATGGACAGACAACCAGTAGGTGATGATAAGTACATCAGAGGGAAAGCAGGGAAGAGGGGTATGGAGTGGGGGCGACTTAGGGAGGGGCGTGCGTTGGGGCCAGTTAGGTCTGCGTCTACCTCTTTCTGCCCCTGGGACCTTGGACAAATCACTTTCCTCTAAAGAGGCCTCAAGTCCTCACCCATAAAGTGAAGCCAACATCGCTGCCCTCCTAGGGAGCGTCAGGAGTAACCGTGCCAAGAGCTTCAGTACGCTTAGTGTGGCACCTGGCACATAGTAGGTGCGCATGGATGGTAGCCACCCCGGTCCCAAGAGCTGCGCTGGGAAGAGAGAGGGCTCAGAAGCCAGGGGGTGAGTCAGGTAGAGGCCTGCCTGCTGAGCCTGAGCACCGCTCCCTCCGTCTGTCCGCCAGCCCCGCCAGAGAGGATTGTGCACCCGGCAGCCCGCTCCCTGGACCTGCAGTTCGGGGCCCCGGGGCGCGTGGAGCTGCGCTGTGAGGTGGCCCCTGCCGGGTCCCGGGTGCGCTGGTACAAGGATGGGCTGGAGGTGGAGGCATCGGACACGCTGCAGCTGGGAGCCGAGGGGCCTGCTCGCACCCTGACCCTGCCCCACGCCCAGCCCGAGGACGCCGGGGAGTATGTGTGTGAGACGTGTGACGAAGCTGTCACCTTCAATGTCAGCCTGGCTGGTGGGTGCTTCCTGCCAGCCTGGGTGCGGGTGGGGGGGTAGTAAGCCCGAGCCGACATGCTCCTCTTTCTGTCCAGAGCCCCCAGTCCAGTTCCTCGCCCCAGAGGCAGCCCCTGCCCCACTCTGTGTGGCCCCCGGGGAGCCGGTGGTGCTGAGCTGTGAACTGTCCCGGGCTAGCGCCCTGGTCTTCTGGAGGCACAACGGGAGCCCGGTGCAGGAGGGCGAGGGCCTGGAGCTCCATGCCGAGGGCCCCCGCCGCATCCTCTGCATCCGGGCTGCAGAGCTGGCCCACGCAGGCCTCTACACCTGCCAGTCCGCGACAGCCCCGGGGGCCCCCAGCCTCAGCTTCACCGTCCGAGTGGCTGGTAAGTATGGCCTGGGCAGAAGGCCTGAGAGAGCCGCACCCCCAAACCAGTATGAGTCTCCCCCCCTCCGCTTCTCTAGCGTGCCTCATCCATCCCTCACCCACGTCTCTCGGCATCTTGCTTCCCACTGCCCCCCTCGTAGCCCTCAGGCCTCTCCCTCCCAGTGACACCCTGCTCTGACCCCACAGAGCCCCCCGTGCAGGTGGTGGCCCCCGAGGCAGCCCAGACGAGGGTTCGCAGCACCCCAGGCAGGGACCTGGAGCTGGTGGTGCACCTTTCCAGGCCGGGGGGCCCTGTGCGCTGGTACAAGGACGGGGAGCGACTGGCGAGCCAGGGGCGGGTGCAGCTGGAGCAGGCCGGGGCGAGGCAGGTGCTGCGGGTGCGGGGGGCACGGAGTGGGGACGCTGGGGAGTACCTGTGCGACACGCCCCAGGACAGCCGCATCTTCCTCGTCAGCGTGGAAGGTAACAGTGCACCCCTCACACCCTGTGGGCCCTGGCACCCCAAAGACCACACCTCTGCACTGTCCCAGGACCCCCTCAGCCCCCGATCCCCTCCTTGCTACCTCTGGCTCCAACCAATGCGTGCACAGCTATTACTGAGACGAGGGTTCAGGCCTCCTTCTTTCAGGAACCATCTCTATAGAAGGAGGCCTAGCCCAGTGGTTAAAAGCAGGGGCTCTGGAGTCAGCCCACCCCGGGTCCGATCTGGGTTCTGCTTGCCAGGAGGGTGTGACCCTGGCAAGTTGCTCCACCTCTCTGAGCCCCGGCTCTGAAGTGGGGGGATGGTGCTTGTCTTATAGGGCTGTGGTGACAGTTAAATAAGATAGGGTCCATGATAAATGATCTGTTAGGGAGTCAGAGGCAGACCAGGATTGAGAGGTGGCAGCTAGGAGGGGCAGGGAGCTGGCATCTTGTCCTTTGGGACGCCCCCCTATGGTCCTCAGGAAAGATCTTCACAATAACTGGGAGATGTACCCCCAGGAGAGGATGAAAAAGAGGGAAAGGGAAAGACACAGCCCACCTCACTGCCCGACCCCCCCCTCCCCCACCCAGAACCACCACTGGCAAAGCTGGTCTCAGAGCTGACACCACTCACCGTCCACGAGGGGGATGATGCCACGTTCCGGTGTGAAGTCTCCCCACCAGACGCCGAGGTCACCTGGCTACGCAACGGGGCCGTTGTCATTCCGGGGCCCCAGCTAGAGCTAGGCCAGAGTGGTTCGAGCCGCACGCTGACCGTCCGAGGCTGCCAGCTTGACGACGCGGGGACCGTGACTGCACGAGCAGGGGGCACGGCCACGAGCGCCCGGCTCCACGTTAGAGGTCTGGTCCTGATGGGGATGAAGTGGTCTTGGTTCCTGTCCCTGTCCGCCCAACCCTGGCCCTAGCACACCTGTCCGTCTCCCCGGGATCATCGGCCAGGGAGCAGGGTGTCAGGCTCCATGACCCCCTCCCCCTTCCTCCCCAGAAACGGAGCTGCTCTTCCTGCGGCGCCTGCAGGACGTGCGGGCCGAGGAAGGGCAGGACGTGTGCCTGGAAGTGGAGACAGGCCGAGTGGGTGCAGCGGGGGCCGTGCGCTGGATGCGAGGTGGGGAGCCCTTACCCCGTGACTCTCGCATGTCCATGGCCCAGGATGGCCACATCTACCGCCTCTTCATCCACGGCGTCGTGCTGGCCGACCAGGGCACCTACGGCTGTGAGAGCCACCACGATCGCACCCTGGCCAGGCTCAGCGTGAGGCGTGAGTGTCCTGTCCTCTCCTAATGCATTGCCCACCCCCTGGCGCAGCCTTTCCTGGCTGGCCCAGGGCCCCTCAGACCCCCACCAAAGTGCCCCTCACCACTGAGGCAAGTCAGCCCTGCCTGGCCTCCAGAAGTGTGACCTGAAGCAGCCTTCCCAAAGCAAAACTTGCCTTTTCTAGTGTTTTCTATGTACCCTAGAAGTCCGTGTGGATTTTGCATTCCATTTCACATGTCCAAGTTGGCTTTGCTGTAAACATAAATATTATATTCCGGAAAGACCTGCCATGTTTATCCCTTGCTCACATGCCCCAGGATACACGGGCCCATTTGGCAAAGAGCAGCCCCACCCCACAAGCCGGAGCTTTCTATCATCTGTGAGACCTCATGCAAATTACTTAACCTTTCTGAGCCAAGTCTTCTTAAGAATGGGGCTGATCCCTACTTCAAGGGTCTTTGGGAATGGAGATAACATGAAAAATGCCCAACAGAGCTTGGTGAATGATTGCTGTTGCTGATATGTATTCTCTTCTAATTTATTTCATTCATTTAATCACAATAAACCCACGTCTCAGTGCTATTCACCTTGTACAATTGGGAAAACTAAGGCCCAGAGAGGTCAAGCAGTTTGCGAAAGGTCACACAGCACACAAACTATGTGGCAGAGCTGGGGTCCAATCCCAGCGTATCTGACTTCAATTTCTGTGCTCCTTCCGATGTCACAGCATCCCTCCTCACCCAGACTCCTCAACCCTCTAACCACAGCCCATCCCCTTCATGTGTGCCCTCCCCTAACAGCAATAAGCCCCTCCCCCCGAGTTGGCCTGCTGCGTTCCTTTCTCCCTGTACCCTGGTTCTGGGCTTTCCATAGGAGCTCAGGTTGGGTGTTAGGGGTGGTACAGGCAGGGCCGAGGGGGTGTGTGAGCCCTCAAAATCCTTGCCCAGAGCTGGAGCCCTCATTCTCCCTCTCCCCCCGTCTTCCCCAATCAGCGAAGCAGCTAAGGGTGCTACGGCCTCTGGAGGATGTGACCATCATTGAGGGGGGCAGTGCCACCTTCCAGCTGGAGCTGTCCCAGGAGGGTGTGACCGGGGAGTGGGCCCGGGGTGGAGTGCGGCTGCAGCCGGGGCCCAAGTGCCACCTGCATGCAGAGAGCCGCACTCAGCGCCTGGTACTCAGTGGCCTGGGCCTGGCCGACTCGGGCTGCATCTCCTTCACTGTGGATTCCCTGCGCTGTGCAGCCAGACTCACCGTGAGAGGTGCGGATTCTGGGCCCGCTGCCTACCTACTGACTGCCCTGAGTGTGACTCTGCTGATCCCCCTTACTGCTTGAGTGTGGCTCCTCTGACCCATCTGATCATCCAGCATGACCCCAGTGGCCCTCCGGTCCCTGCAAACCACTGGCCGTGCGGCCACGAATGGGTCTCTGCCAGTGTGGTCCCTTTTGTCTGCCTGCCTGACTGTGGCCCCACCGACCGCTCTGAGCGTGACCCCACTGACCACACCAGCCTGCCGTGACCCCCACTGCCTGCCTCAGTGGGCCCCTCTGGCCCCTCCAGTCCCAGTGATCCACTAACTGCCTAAGGGTGACCCCACTAGCAGCTCTGCTTGAGTGTCCCCCATTTGTCCAGCCCACCGTGTTCCCTGCTGACCATACCACCCATTGGCCTCTGAACCCATCATGTCTCCCACTGGCCAGTGTCACCTGTCCATTCCAGCCAAGTGTGGTCCCCACTGACCATGCTTGCCTCTGGGTGACTCCACTGGCATCTCTGCTTTGGTCGCCCCCCCAGGCCCCTGTAGCCCCAGCATGTCCCCCACTGACACCCCCAGCTAGCCACTCCTGTCCCATTGACTCCCGTGGCCCTGTCGTGTCCTCCACTGACCAGCATCCCACTTAGATCACTTGTCCCAGCACATCCCCCCCTCACTAGTGGCCTCTCCTGATCATCCTAAATGTGTCCACCACTGATCCCTGTACTCAAGTGTGTCTTCCTTCTCCCACTGGCAGAGGCCCCAGTGACCATTGTGCGGGGGCCACAGGACCTAGAGGTGACTGAGGGAGACACAGCTACATTGGAGTGCGAGCTTTCCCAGGCTTTGGCTGATGTCACCTGGGAGAAGGTCAGAGCCCAGCCTACCTGGCGGCATAAGGACAGTAATAATAATGCCCCAAAAGGAAACAACTAATATTCACTGAAGGGATGTGCCTGGCACTGTGCTCAGATTTACATTTACTTAACACTTAACCCTCTAATCCTTACAAGAGCCCTATGAGGTAGGTTTTGCTATCTCAGTGTTATCGCTAAGGAGCCTGAGGCTCAGTGGGGTGAAGTATTGCCCGGGGGCAGACAAAAGGGGTAGAGCCCTAACGTCTCCAAGGGGGACACCTTCCCAACGAGGCTCCTGGCTCCTGGCGAGGCCCGGAAGGCTTGGGACAGCCAGATCCCGGCTTGAGAGCCAGGAAAGCGTAAACGCGCCTCGAAACCGCTTGACATCAACAGAGGGCGCCGCCGCCTCCCAGGGCCGCGGCTGCCTGTGTCCAGCCGAGTGCACCCTGACCCTCTGTAACTCTCGCCCCTAGGACGGGCGCCCGCTCACCCCCAGCCCTCGGCTCAGGCTCCAGGCCCTCGGCACGCGTCGCCTTCTCCAGCTGCGGCGCTGCGGCCCCTTGGACGCCGGGACCTACAGCTGTGCAGTGGGGACGGCTCGCGCCGGGCCCGTCCGCCTGGTCGTGCGCGGTGGGTTCGGGGGCGCTGCCGGGGCTGGGCACTGCTGTGGGCGCGGGGGCTGCGGACCCGACTGGCCCAGGACGGACTCTGGTGCCTCCAGAGAGAGGGGCGGGGCGGGGGCGTGGTCGGGTTCCGCCCCGCCCCACCTCACGCCTCCCGCTCCGCCCCAGAGCGCAACGTGTCTGTCCTCTCCGAGCTCCGGTCGGTTCGCGCCCGCGAAGGTGACGGCGCCACGTTCGAGTGCACCGTGTCGGAGGTCGAGACCACGGGGAGCTGGGAGCTCGGAGGCCGTCCGCTGAGACCTGGAGGCCACGTCCGCATCCGACAGGACGGTCTGGCCGACTTTCCTCCCACTCTGGTCCCTTGCTTCCCCGCGCCTGGCTCAGACAGACCCCGCCCTACTAGGATAAGCCCCGCCTCCACCTCGATGGGCCCCGCCCCATAGCCCAACGAGCAGTCTCCCGGTCTTTGCCGGGTCCCCAGCTCTGAGCCCTCGGTCCTAGACCGCTCCTCTTTTCCTTCGGCATCCCAATTCCGCCCAGCCCAGCGCACATTTGCCGCGTCCAAACCGACCCGGGGACCTACTCCAGCCCACCCTCCTCCCTGAACCTTCCCCAGTGGCGGCTCCTGCCTCGCTTAGCGCCTCCCTCACCTCCCCAGGGAAGAAACACATTCTGGTGCTGAGCGAGCTGCGCCCGGAGGACGCCGGTGAGGTCCGCTTCCAGGCGGGACCTGCCCAGTCCGTGGCTCAGCTGGAGGTAGAGGGTAAGCAACTGGGGAGGGACGGTAGGGAGTGGGCATCATCTCCCCCGGGGACTGGCAGGCTGGCGGCTGGTCCTGGAAACGCTGCCTCCCCACCTCCCTTCCTCGAGGGACTCTTCTTCTGGGGAGGGTCACAGAAGGCAGTGCGTTTCCTGGGGAGGAGACTTTGGAGTAGGGGTACAGAGGAACGGGCTGGTACCATAGAGATCTGAGACCAGGAGTGGAGGCTGCAAGGGGAGGGAAGATGCGTCTCTCCTCCTGGGGGCCCTGCGTGTCCCTGTTAACTTAAGCCCTCGTCCTCACCCGCAGCACTGCCTCTCCAGATGTGCCGCCGCCCCCCTCGAGAAAAGACGGTTCTCGTCGGCCGCAGGGCGGTGCTGGAGGTGACTGTGTCCCGCTCGGGGGGCCACGTGTGCTGGTTGCGGGAGGGGGTCGAGCTGTGCCCGGGAGACAAGTATGAGCTGCGCAGCCACGGCCCCACCCACAGCCTGGTCATCCATGACGTGGGACCTGAGGACCAGGGCACTTACAGCTGCCAGGCCGGCCAGGACAGCGCCCACACACGGTTGCTGGTAGAGGGTGAGTGAAGCTGACTGGGCAGAGGTCAGAGGGACAGGCTGGCTGACCAGGAAGGAGGGGTTGCCTGGGAGCTGGGGGGCTGAGACACACCTACCAGAGGTTTTCCAGGACTTGGGATGGCCAGTTGGTTCTGGGGTGCATTGGAGGTGGGGAGTGGGGGAGGGGCTGAGGAGA
This sequence comes from Mirounga leonina, assembly GCF_011800145.1. Classification (NCBI taxonomy): domain Eukaryota; kingdom Metazoa; phylum Chordata; class Mammalia; order Carnivora; family Phocidae; genus Mirounga; species Mirounga leonina. The sequence goes on from NW_023270377.1 coordinate 17,569,786, forward strand.
GGAGGGAGCCCTGTGTTCTCCACAGGAACCATTTGCTTCAGGTCAGCTGTTCCCACCTTTCTATGCCCTTTCCTGTTCAGGCTTCTCACTCCCTCCTGCCTCTGGACCACATCTGTCTCTCTTGAATGCCCCATTTGTACCCTAATCCCTCTCCTTCCCACCTACTGGTCCCTTGGTCTGTGCCCCCACCTGCCTCTCATCCCGCTTCTGCTCTCTGCCCAGCTGGCTTCTGCCCATCCCAGTGAGCTAGCTCCACATCGGTCTGAGCAGAGGGCTCCTGAGCTAGTCCCATTTCCTTCCTCTTCCACATACAGATGCCCCACCCTCCTGCATTTCATGCCTTGCCCCACCCCTAACTGGGGGCTGACCCGTTTTCCTGCCCCCGCAGACATCCCAGACAGAGGCCCGGAAAGGGTAGGGCAGAGGGTGAGGACCCAGCTCTTCCTGTGTGGGTGCCCGGGCTCTGCCAGGGGAGAGGACGGTGGTACCCACTCTCTCCCCAGCCCCACGCCGAGTCATTCCTCTGCAGGTAGCTAGGAGGACCGAACCAGGCCAGGCAGGTGCCCTCGGACAGCTTGGAAGGCGTGTGCCCGTACCCTGGGCAGGGGTGGGCGGGGGGGGGGGGGGGGGCGCAGGGGAACCAGAGGTGTTGGGATACAATAAAGTGGTACAGTCCTTTTCCCTGGCTCTCTGTGTGATGTAGGAGGGCAGAAGTTGCCTGGGGCCCCTGTGCAGTAAGTGACACCGGACACCAAAGGCTGCAGCGCTTCCAGTATGGCCCCTGAAAGTGCCAGCCACTGAAGACCACCACCACGCCTGGCAGAAGCCACACAGTTTGGCACATTTATAAAATATGTAAAACAGGGTGGGGTGAGGGGAGACAGAAGCATGAGGTGTCCAGGGTGGCATGACAGACACCAGACATGCATCGTGCATTGAAGCCCCCTCCCCCAGCCCCTCTCCCTACCCCAGCCCAGAGCAGCACCCCCCACCCCCCTCCCCTGCCACTGCCCTCAGGCTGGTGGCTTTGCAGAGGACAGGGGACCAGGGTGAGGGGTGCTGCCGTTTGCCCCATGGACAAGGACAAGAAGCCTTAGATGAGTCTAGTTGAGAGGTGGAGCCATGGGGAAGGAAGGCAGACCTCCTCCACTTCGACATGCAGGAGAGTGGCCTGTGGGACCCCAGCGGTGGGAGAGGAGGGGCAGGGCCAACCTTAGACAAGCCCTACCAATCAGAAATCTAAGGCAAGGGTCCCAGTGTCCCCTCCAAGCCCACCCTTCCATACACACACACACACACACAGGCAACACACTCACAACCCTGAGCACACCCCAATGGGGCTCACACCCCGCATCCCTCAAGAGCCCCTCTGGAGCTTGGGAGGAGGCTTTCCCCTTAGGCCAGGGCTAGCCTGAGACAGGTTCTCCCTCCCAGTAGCCAGGTCAGCCCTCTTCAGCGTGGGGAGAGGGACAGCCAAAGGCCACAAGGCCAGGCGGGCTGGGTGGTGGTCCAGCAGGCCTCCCCAAGCTGGCAGAGCTGGTGACCGAAGAGTCTAGGTGGGCAGGAGCAGCAGGACTGCTATACCCGCACGGGGGGCCCTGAGCAGGCTGTCAGCGGCCCCCGAGACCCATACTCATAGTCCGCATCTGTGGGCGAGGCCATGAAGGAGCTCAGCGAGCTCCCTGTCTGCCGATCCCGGAAGCTCTGGATGTAGCTCTGTGGGAGAGTAAAGACAGGTGTGAGAGAGGTACTGCAGACCCTGCCCAGAAGGCCACCTCAAGCAGACATCCTGTCCCTGCAGCCCACAGCCTGAGACTCAGCCCAGACTGCCTTAGGCCCGGGACCTCACCACACCCGGAGTCCACAGCCCTGAGACCCTACCCCCTACCATACCTCATCAATATTCATACTCAGGACACCTTTCCCCCAATCCTAGACCTGGACCCCTCAGGCTCATTGGGCAGGGGTCACAATAGGTAGACAAATGCTAGGCCTTCGAGATAGTGTGATCAGCCCCTTGGGAAGGCCCAGTCCTGCTGGGACAGAATCTGCCGCATTCCCTTCTTCCCCGTTCGGGGCTAGAGAGGCTCAGGGTGCTCACCGGGGAGAGGACATCTCCATTGAAACGTTTGATGGGCACCGGCCTGCGCCGATAAGCCGGGTCAGGGGGCCCAGGTCTTGGAGGAGCCCGGGGGCCTCTGGGGGGTGCCCGAGGGGGTCTCTTCTTCCTCCGCTTCTCCTTGCGCTCCTCCTGCTGCCGAATCCGCATTAGCTGCACGCGTCGCCGCTGCCGGCTGATGACCACTGTGAGGGGATGGGCAGAGAAGGGTCTCACAGGCCCTCGTGCCTTGTCTCCCCCAAGCCTCCCCGATCCTCCCTACCCGAGGGCTCCAGGCTTCCAGAGTCCCTTCATCTGTGACCTCCCACTCCCCCTTCCTTTCCTGGTCTCCCACCTCCCAGATGGGACTTCTTGCAGTTGTTTTTTTCTTCCGACGGTCATATGGAAGATTCCTAGACTTCTAAGTACTCCCTCTCCAGCTGTTAATCCCTTTTCCCATCCTGAGCCCCAGGTGACTCACCTAAACCAGACGTCATCCTCTCTCAACCAGATAACTACTGTCTCCTTCTCACTGGTCTGCCTTTCTACACTTGCCCTCCCCGATGTTTTCTACCAGCAGCGAGTGAGCATCCCAAACCCTAAATGAGATTATATGCCCCCTGCTTTAAACCTGCAGGAGCATCACATTGCCTTTCTGGTAAAATCCAGAGTCCTCATCATGGCCCACAGGGCCCGCACAAATGGCATGCCTCCACCCACCACACTCCAGCCCACTTGCTCAGCAAGCCAAGCTCTTTCTTTCTGGGGACCTGCCCTTGCCGTTCCCTCTTCTCTAGCTCCTTGCATGTGGCCTCTTATCTTTCAGCACTCTGCTTAAATGTCACCTCTTCCAAGGGGCCTTCCCTGACCACCCTATCTATAATAGCCTCTGTAAGTCACTTGTTCACGTTGCCCTGAATATCTCTTTCATATGACTCCAGAGCTGGAATAATCTAGTGTTTGCATTCTGTTGTCTGTCTCCCTCCACCTGAATGTGATCCCATGAGGGCAGGCACCTTTTCTCTTGGATCCCCCGTGCCTGAAATGGGCTTGCCACAGACCCCACACAGCCCTATACCTTATTGCAGAATGAAGGGTGGGGCTGAGGTCCTGCCTGGCCAGACCCTGAGCAGGTCAGCTCTCCAACCCTATTTGGCCGCTGGTGTGCACAGCTTCTTCCCCCCCACCCCATTCCGTCCTTCCCCCCACCCATCCCCAGCCGCTCCTTTCTCTCTCGCCCACCCTGGCCTGTGCCCTCTCACCTTCCGTGTGGGAGTCCCCCTCGGCCGTCACCCGCCACTGCACCAGAACGCCCATCAGGCTGAGCAGGGGCCAAAGTGCCAGCAGGGCCCAGCTCCGCCAGCAGAGGGGAGGTACTGGGGCGGCGCGCAGGCGCTCCACCGCATAGCGCCCCAGCAGCAGCAGCTCGGCAAAGTAGTCGGCGGCCGTGGCAATGAGCGCAGCACCGGTCACGGCGGTGGCCAGGGTGGTGAGTGGTCGGGGCCAGCGCAGCGTGAGCAGGGCACAGAGTAGGCCGCCCCCCAGCAGCAGCCCTAGCGGGCCCCACACGGAGCCCGGCTGGTAGTAGGGCGCGGAGCCCAGCAGGGCGGCAGCAGCGAGCAGCAGACCGAGCAGCAGCCCAACCAGGAAGAGGCCCACGCTGCGCACCAGCATGGCCACCAGCCCGCAGAGCAGCCCAATGCCCAGTGCGATGCCCGCACTTGCCCCCGCACTCAGCTGCGTCTCCAGCACCCGCTCTCGGTAGCACAGCAGGAAGATGACCACCGAGCCAAACAGCAACCCAGTGAGGAAGAGCACTGCCTTGAAGCAGCGGTAACCTGGAGGGGAACAAGGGCTAGTGAGGGGCCCAAACGAGGTCGCCGGGCTCCAGGCGGGAGACTGAGCTTTCATGGATATGGAATCCCAGGGGAACCGGGAGCAGGACACTAAGATCAGAGACTTGGGGGGTCACTGAGGGTATCAGTGATGGGACCACTGAGGTCAAGGCAGGTCAGAGAGAGAGGTCACTGGGAGTCCCTGGGAAAACAGAGAGATAGAGTGATGAGATGAGCACTGGGTCTTGGAGGGTCAGAGGAGTCAGATAAATCATTGGAGTCAAGAGTCAATCAGTGATAGGGTCATTAGGATCTTTGGAATCATAGGGGTCAGAGAGCTTGGTCACTGGAGTCACAAGGGACCAGCAATTAGAATCATCGTGGCCTTGGGAGGGACTGCTCAGAGACATGAGGGATTCAGAAGTCAGAAAGAACTTGAGAGATGAGGGTCACACAGGTTCAGGAAGATGAGGTCTTTGAGGGGTCACAGGGCTTCAGAGATACGACATTATTAGAAAACGACAAAGAGAATGGAGAAGCAGGGTTATTGGGGAAGGATTCCAGAAGATGAGGTCATTGCAAGTAGGGGAATTGACAGACATGGAATCATTGAGAGTATTAAAGGGTTTCTGAGAAGGGGAAATATTGAGGCCAGAGAAATGGGAGATCGTGGTGGGGGAGGGGCACACAATGGCATCATAGGTATCAAAGTGTTAGGAGTAATAGAGGGAGACAGAGGGATGGGAGGTAATGAGATAACAAGGTGGTTGGGGATCACTAGGGTCATAGGTGTCAAAGAGGATTTTAAGGGGAAACAGTGCTCATGGAGTTTCGGCAAAATGGAAGTTATACCCATTAAGAGGACCTGGAATGGTGAGGAACTTGTAGATATGAACAGTTGGGTACATGGAAGTCAGAGATGGAGGTCAAGGGGTCAGGGAGCTCCAAAGAGAAAGTTCACAAAGAGGAGATGGAGTTTTAGGACTGAGGGGAGGCATCAGAGTCCAGGAGGTTCTGGGGTTAGAAAGAGGAGTAGGGCGTACACAAGTGCTCAGAGTCCAAGAGCCTGGGAATGAGGGCATCCAAAGAGGGTAGGGTGGCAGGAAAGCCCAGAAGAGGGAATGTCAGGTTGCACTGAGCAACTGCAGAGGGAATGGGTATGGGTAGTGGAGGGCATGAGGTGACAGACTCCTTGGAGACCCAGAATGTGTCCTGAACCCTTAGAAGGGCACTTCCTCTTGCTCATTCTGCAGTTGTGCAGCCTCGAGTTTGTGGGTGGAAGGGGAGGGACCATCTGGCTCCCATCCGTGCCTACTACACAACCATTCTAGGGGGAGGTATAGAGGCTGCAGAGCACTTGTCTCATGACACCTCTGCCCAGCCTGGAATCCAGACCTCCGTGCCCTTGTTCTCCTTCCAGTTGCCTATAATGCTCCCCCTGGAGGCCCCCAGCCCATCGAGCTTGCTCCCCTCTCTGAAATCCTGTAGCTCTTGCTATAGTCATTGAGCACTTACTCCATTAGCCCATCTGGCACCTTTGTGCAAATTAGAAAAAGTCGTGTCTTCCTCTAGGCAAAGCAGCCCATGCCAAGGCCTAGAGTTTGGCAAGTGGAGCATGGGCTGGACTTCAGACCCCAGTTATCTATTCAACTGAACTCCCTTGTACAGTGCCCATCCTATACAACTGTTCACGGCAGCCCTGATTACTAGAGCCTGCCTTGTAGGCTATCTCCATGTATGTGACTACCATCTAGCCCACCCTAACATGTATTACAGGGGTGAATGTTCCAGAAGTCTCTCCCCTACTGGACAATATGCCCTGTGGTAAAGGACTATGTTCAGTCAGCCTGCTAAATATTTTCTGTGACCCAAACACATCTTCACCACAATAGCTATTATTTACTGAGTGTCTACTATTTTCACAACAAACCTATGTGAGACAAATATCATTGTCCCCACTGTTCAGATGAGAAGACTGAGGCTCAGACAGGTTAATGTGCTCAGGTATCACAATTAGTAAGGTACAGAGCCAGTTTCAAATTCAAGCCTGCCTAATTAAAAAACCTGTGTTTTCTAGGATCTAGAGTCTAGATGATCCATGAACATGTGTGGGATGAAAGAAAGAGATAGCTATTCATGGTGGTGGTGGTGGTGGTGGTGGTGATGTTCTAGAGAAGATTTGGGGTGCCTAGAGAAATAATTAGGGGAAACAGTGGGGTGCCCAGATGAGGGATGAGATAGGGGTCTCACCGAAGAAGCAGTAGACGACTCCAAACAGACAGCACATGATGCAGACGAGGGCCGGCAGTGCCTGGTACCTGCGCTCCAGGGGCTGCTCACAGGGTGCACCCCAGAAGGCATCATCTGGCTCGGGGGGCAGCAGCTGGAACCGCAGTGTCGCCACAGTGCCTGGCATAGTGCTGGGAATGGAAGGGAGTCACCCTCCCAGGTCAGCCTGACGGAGAGGAAGTTGGGGTCAAGGAGGAGTCCTGGGTCTCCACCAGGATGGGGGCAAGAATGGGAATGGGAGAGCCAGGCAAGGACACCAGCGGACAAAGGAGTGGTGCCCAGATCATGCAGCTCTGGAAGCATTTCTGAAGTGGAGCAAAAGACAAAGGGAAACAAAGTGCCTGGCTAAAGGAGGGGTTGGGATGAAAAAGTTAAAAGGGACACTGGATTGAGGGAAGAGGAGGGCAGTGTGCTGCCGGTAAGAAGGAGGCAGCCAGGAGACTCCCCTGTGGGCGGCCAAATCTGGGATTGTCCAAGATCTACCTGGGCTGGAGGCGACCTGAGCTTCTGAGCGAAAGAGGCCGTGCAGGGGCCCGAGGTTCCGGGGTTGTGGAGCGCCAGAGGCCCCAGCTGACTGGGGTCCGGGAAAAGTCCGCCGTGCGGGGAAGGGGGCTGCTGGGCCGGAGAGACTGGTCTCTGTGCGGCGGCGTCGCTGCTCCGCCTCCAACACCGGCTGGCACTCCAGTCCCGCGGAGTCTGGGGACTCAGGCTGGGCCTGGGAAAGGGAAAGGAGCAGGAGCAGGGGCTCGGGCTGCCCCAGAGCCGCGGCCCCATGCCCTGAGCCCGCCCGCGGCCTTTGGTGCTGATGGACAGCTCCGGCCTCTGCTCCTGACGTCACTCAGGGCGCACCATCCAGGCAGGGGCGGGCTCCTTCTGACGTCACCCGGGACGCACCAACCACGCCGGGGAGGCAGGGGACTCCGCCCCCGGCATTTCCCTCACCCGCACTGAGGAGGGGGCACTTCCGGGGGTCCTTCCCCTTTAACCTCCCCCTTCTGCTCCGGCTCCGGTAGCTGGAGCCCGAGACCCCACCCCGGGGGCGGGGACCTCGCAGTGACACGTCGGACCGCGGCGGCCGCGGCCCAGGCTCCCGCGCGGAGCGCTAGAACCCTGCGCCCTACGGAGGAGGATCGGAGAGCGGCGCAGGGGAGTTCGACGAGGGCCGCGTCGGTGGGGAGGGAGCGGGACCGCCCGCTTGGCCCGGGCCCTCGGATCCGCCCCCTCCCTGGTCCCGCCCCCTCGGAGCTTCCTCTGGCTGCTGTGGGGCTGCTCCGGGGCCGGCGGCCCGCGGTCCCGGCGCCATGCGGGCATCGCTGCTGCTTTCGGTGCTGCGGCCCGCAGGGCCCGTGGCCGTGGGCATCTCCCTGGGCTTCACTCTGAGCCTGCTCAGCGTCACCTGGGTGGAGGAGCCGTGCGGCCCAGGGCCGCCCCAACCCGGAGATTCTGAGCTGCCGCCGCGCGGCAACACCAACGCGGCGCGCCGGCCCAACTCGGTGCAGCCCGGAGCCGAGCGCGAGAGGCCCGGGACCGGCGCAGGCGCCGGGGAGAACTGGGAGCCGCGTGTCTTGCCCTACCATCCTGCACAGCCTGGCCAGGCCGCCAAAAAGGCCGTCAGGTAGGGATCAGCCCCGCCAGTCCCACCCCCTAGGCACCCGCCGGGGCGGGCGCGCCGGGGAGGCCGCCGGAGGCTGGGTCAGGCTCCGGAAGGAAGGGGCCGGCCGGCCAGGAAGTCTTTGGCCCCGATAACTTCCGATGGCCCTGCTTCCCCGGGAGCTGTGGAACCCATCGGAAGCCCTTTCTGGGCCCCGTCCAGGCCTGGACTGAACTTGCCCTCCTCTGTCCTAAACTGGCTCGATCCCATGCCATGGTCCCTCATAGATCCTATTAGCTCCCTGGTTGGGCTCTTGGGTTTCCAGAAATGACTGGTACATAGGGTGGGTGCATAGAGAGAGGGAAAGAGAAAAGAAAAAACTAGGTTTTACCTGTTTCTCCTGTTCCTGGGTGGGACACCGCAGGATGAGATTTGGGGAGGAAGGGGGAGGTACCCATCCCATTAATGCTACTCTGCCCATGAGTTGAAATAATTTTCTCCTAAGTAACCCTGAGTTCAGATTTCAGTTTTGCAACTTATCTTCTGCATTATGGAAGGTAAGTTACTGGAACCCCTGAGCCCCAGTTTGCCCTTGTCCCAAACACACTCAATACGTTCCTATGCCATAGATTCCTTTACATCATTTGTGTGATGTATTTGTGGTATAATGGCGTATTTATATAGAAATCAGTATATACGCGGTGTGTGGAATAACTATGTGCTGAGCACGTGGCTAAGTGCTTTGATTAGATACAATCAACCACTTTTTACAGAGCAGGCTACTGAGCGAGGCTCAGGTAGGTTAAATTACTTGTTCAAGGACACAGCTGCTAAGTGGTGAAACAGAATCAGACCCACAAAGTATCCCTCATATCAGCATGGATATTGCCATCTCCCCAAAGCACTGAGTAGGTAAGGCCAATATTTCAGGTAAATCCTCATGACCCCTGGGAGAGAGTTGTTATTCTTATCCTATACCTAGGGGAAGAAACAGTTCCAGAGAGGATGTGACCCGCCAGAGCCTATGTATGCGCTCTCCTGCCTGCCCTGTTGTCTTTTTGATAACCTTGTGCCCTCTGCCCCCCCCCCCCCCCCCAGGACCCGATACATCAGCACAGAGCTGGGCATCCGGCAGAGGCTGCTTGTGGCGGTGCTGACCTCACAAGCCACGTTGCCCACACTGGGTGTGGCCGTGAACCGCACGCTGGGGCACCGGCTAGAGCGCGTGGTGTTCCTGACCGGCTCTCGGGGCCGCCGGGCACCACCGGGCATGGCCGTGGTGACACTGGGTGAGGAGCGGCCCATCGGGCACCTGCACCTGGCACTGCGCCACCTACTGGAGCAACACGGTGACGACTTTGACTGGTTCTTCATAGTGCCTGATGCCACCTACACCGAGGCCCATGGACTGGCTCGCCTAGCTGGCCGTCTTAGCCTGGCAGCCGCCGCCCACCTCTATCTGGGCCGGCCGCAGGACTTCATCGGGGGAGAGCCCGCCCCAGGCCGCTACTGCCACGGCGGCTTTGGGGTGCTGCTGTCTCGCACACTGCTGCAGCAGCTGCGCCCCCACCTGGAAAGCTGCCGCAACGACATCGTCAGCGCGCGCCCGGACGAGTGGCTGGGGCGCTGCATCCTCGATGCCACCGGGGTGGGCTGCACCGGCGACCACGAGGTGGGCAGATAAGCCGCCCCGCCGGCTCCTCTGGTCTGAGCTTGTGCACTTGCCCCTCAGAGGCGAGGGGGTAGTTGGAAATAATAGCCCTGGGTTTTCCATGCCAGTGCTGTCACTTTCTATCCCTGTGGTTACAGGGGCAAATCACTCATCTCCTGAACTTGGGTATCCTCCAGACCAATGAAAATAACTATTGCTCAGGGTTGTTCTAAGGATTAGGAAAAAAATAAGGGAGCCTTGCACATAGTAGGTGTTCAGTGTTGGCTATTATTTTATTTGAGCCCCCGGACAGCTCTGAGATAGGATGCATATGCCCATTGCACAGATGAGCTAGCAGAGGCTTGCCCAAAGTCACACAAGCTCACAACTGGTCAAGGTAGACTTAAACCCAGTAATTCTGACTCCCAAGTCCACAACAGGTCATAGGATGGGAAGATGAGGCACACACTGGGGGGTGGGTGGGGAGGCTGTCCCATCACTCTTCCCGTTATGGACCCCTTCCCTTCCCCCTCTCCAGGGAGTCCACTATAGCTACCTGGAGCTACGCCCTGGGGAGCATGTGCAGGAAGGAGACCCCCATTTCCGCAGTGCCCTGACAGCCCACCCTGTGCATGACCCCGTGCATATGTACCAGCTGCACAAAGCTTTTGCCCGAGCTGAGCTGGAACGCACATACCAGGAGATCCAGGAGCTGCAGGTATGGTCTGGGCCCCAGGGATAGAGGAGACAGGTCCTGAGACGTCTCAGAGATCCCAGGGAAATAAAAGCTAGCACTAGAGGGGCGCCTGTGGCTCAGTAGGTTGGGTGTCTGCCTTCGGCTCGGGGCATGATCCCGGGGTCCTGGGATCGAGCCCCACATCCGGCTCCTTGCTCAGTGGGGAGTCTGCTTCTCCCTCTCCCTCTGCCTGCCGCTCCCTCTACTTATGCTTGTGCTTATGTTTGTGTGCTCTCTCTCTCTCTCTCTGTGTCAAATAAATAAATAAAATCTTAAAAAAAAAAAAACTAACACTAGAGTCCGAGAACAAACCAGCTTCCCAGTCGCTGTTCGTTTCTGCCTTTTCTGAGAAGCTCCTCTGGAAACTTCCCTTTCCACCCTTAGGCTGCCCCAATCTGGGGGAAGGGTAGGTGGGGGCCCTGGGATAGCAGGGGTTGGCAGGGGAGTGGGGACCCATCCCAAGTAGCGCCCATCCAAAGTAGCATCCCAATGGCTGCTTTGTCCTCCAGCGATGTGCTGACCCCCACGGTCTTTGCCTTGCTCATGGTCTGTTTCTCCAACCTAGTGGGAGATCCAGAACACCAGCCATCTGGCAGCTGACGGGGAGCGGGCAGCCACCTGGCCCGTGGGCATTCCAGCACCATCCCGCCCGGCCTCCCGCTTTGAGGTGCTGCGCTGGGACTATTTCACAGAGCAGCATGCTTTCTCCTGTGCTGACGGTTCGCCCCGATGCCCACTGCGAGGGGCCGACCGGGCCGATGTGGCTGACGTTCTAGGGGCAGCCCTGGAAGAGCTCAATCGTCGCTACCACCCAGCCCTGCGGCTCCAGAAACAGCAGCTGGTCAACGGCTACCGACGCTTTGATCCTGCCCGGGGCATGGAGTACACACTGGACTTGCAGCTGGAGGTGCTGACCCCCCAGGGCAGCCGCCGGCCCCTGACCCGCCGGGTGCAGCTGCTACGGCCGCTGAGCCGTGTGGAGATCTTGCCTGTGCCCTATGTCACAGAGGCCTCGCGGCTCACCGTGTTACTGCCTCTGGCTGCGGCCGAGCGTGACCTGGCCCCTGGCTTCCTGGAGGCCTTCGCCGCTGCAGCCCTGGAGCCCGGCGACACGGCAGCGGCCTTGACCCTGCTGCTCCTGTACGAGCCCCGGCAGGCCCAGCGGGCGGCCCACGCGGACGTCTTTGCACCTGTCAAGGCCCGCGTGGCCGAACTGGAGCGGCGTTTCCCCGGTGCCCGGGTGCCCTGGCTCAGTGTGCAGACGGCCGCGCCCTCACCACTGCGCCTCCTGGATCTGCTCTCCAAGAAGCACCCGCTGGACACGCTGTTCCTGCTGGCCGGGCCAGACACGGTGCTCACGCCTGACTTCCTGAACCGCTGCCGCATGCACGCCATCTCCGGCTGGCAGGCCTTCTTCCCCATGCACTTCCAGGCCTTCCACCCGGCCGTGGCCCCCCCGCAGGGCCCCGGGCCCCCGGAGCTGGGCCGAGACACGGGCCGCTTTGATCGCCAGGCGGCCAGCGAGGCCTGCTTCTACAACTCCGACTACGTGGCGGCGCGCGGGCGGCTTGCAGCGGCCCCCGAGCAGGAGGAGGAGCTGCTGGAGAGCCTGGACGTGTACGGGCTCTTCCTGCGCTTCTCCGGCCTCCACGTGCTGCGGGCCGTGGAGCCCGCACTGCTGCAGCGCTACCGGGCCCAGGCGTGCAGCGCGCGGCTCGGCGAGGACCTGTACCACCGCTGCCGCGAGAGCGAGCTGGAGGGCCTGGGCTCCCGCACCCAGCTAGCCATGCTGCTCTTCGAGCAGGAGCAGGGCAACAGCACCTGAGCCCGCCCCGCAGCCCGGAGCCCCGGCATGGCAGCGCCCCCCACCAACTCCTCCCCAGCAACCCAGAGCCACCTACCAGCCTCGCCGGACAGGGCTGGCTGCAGCCTCGGACCCCAGGGCCGCCCGCGGGCCCCCTCTCTCTAGCTTTGTGGGTCCTCGGGCTCAGGACAGGCCCCGGCGGGGGTGGGGGGTGGGGGGGAACCTCCGGAACTGCCCCTTCCTGCCCCAAACCTGGTCTCCCTGCCCCCGCCCCCCTTGACGCTGCTGATCAGGCTGTGGCCTCTTGAGTATTTATGCAGTGCAGTCTGCCTGACGCCAGCCCCATCTCCTAGGGCCTCCTGGGGGCTGGGCTGTAGATGAGTGGTTGGGGAAGAGGGGAGCTGAGAGAAGAAGGTAGGGTATCTCCCAACTTCTCCCTTCTGGACCTGGATGAAGCTCCCTGCCTTTAATAAACTGACTGAGTGTGGACTCGTGATTCTGAGTTTTCAAAGGTGGCCTGGGGATGGGGAGGACTGGCCGGGAGGATGGAGGTTCCCTTGTCCTGGCTGGCTGGGGCCCGGGTTTCCTTTTCCCTGGGATCAAGCCATGCCTGTGCCCGGCCCTGCCCCAGCTTGGTCATACAGGCACACAGAGAATTCTTTATGCCTCTTTATTCTCAGTTTCGTCAGCGCTTTATAAAACCAGACCGGAGGCAGAGAGGCCCGTGGAGAAGGCTCCCTTCCCACCCCCAAGTTCAGCCAAGGTCTAATGGGTCAGCCTGCTCCCTGTGGAGGGGACTCTGAAGGTCAGGTTGGGGCAGGGGGAATTGGGACCTGGACCAGGCCTGCTGGGCCACCCAGTCCCCCTGCCAAAAGGGGAGCTGGGCCTGGAGAGGGACAGGAAGTAGGACCAGCCCAGCACTCCTGAGTCCTGGGGGTTCTCCCTCTCCTGCTGACATTCTAGGGCTGGGACCCTTGGCTGTCCCTGAATCACCCACCCCCATAACCCCACCCACCTTCTAATCTGTAGCCCCACCCCCACCCTGTCCTCCCTAAATATATACAAATGTACAGGGGGTCCCACCCCTGCTCGGGTGGGCCCCTCCCTCCACCTCCCTTGCTCCTTTCCTCCCCTCCCCTCCAGCCCTCCCCGGGCACCAGCCTGGGGCTTGGGGGTGGGGAGGGGTGGGGGGGTTGACCAGAAGGACCCTTGTGCAAAGCCACTGGCACCAGAGCTGGTGAGAGCCTGAACCGAGTCCCCACCCTCCCAGCGAGCACTGCCCTCTCCCCCTCCCCTTGGGCTGCCCCCAGGCCTTGTGTCCCAGGAGCAGGAGGAGACTTGGGGATCCTGGGAGGGGTCCCAGACTCCTGGGTCTTTTTAGACACAGCACCATCCTAGCAAGCAAAGTCTTCAAAGAGGCCTCCTCGGGGGCCAGGAGGGTGGTGGTGGTTGGGGAGCAGGCCGCTGGCTCCCCCGCCCTCAGCACGGCCCCGGCTGGGGCATGGGCTCTGCGAGATGAAGAGGGAGTGAGACATGAAGAATGTGAGTCAGACCCCCGGGCCCCACACAGCCAGGCTTTCCCTGTGCCCTGGGGCAGGGGCTCCAGGGGAGCTCTGACAGGCTGGGTCAGAAGCTGCTGAGGCCCTCAGTCCTAGCAGACTGCACTCTGCAGAGCTCCTCCTCACCTGCTCCTTCAGCTCCTGCAGCCCCAGGGTGGAGATGCCCCCAGTGGAGGTCCGCAGGGGGGGCTTGGGACGACGCCACGCCCGCTTCAGTCGGTGCCAGGACACCTTGGGGTTCAGGGTGGGGGGACAGCAGTAGGCTCAGGAAACTTGGTAAGGGAGACAGGCTAGGCCTCACTGGGGCCCACCTTGTAGGACTCACTGCCCCAGCAAACCCCCAAGAGGACTCCCTAATCCTCCCCACCCATCCCCTTCTCCTAACTCCTCAGCGCCCTCATGCCTTCCAGCTGGTCAGGAGACCCGGGCCCCAACTGCCAAGCTTGGCTTCGCGGCCACGCCAGCCGCACCGGGAAGCCTGTACTGCCCGCCCGGCTTTTCCCACAGCCCCTCCTCCCGCCCTCCATGCCCCCTCCAGGGGGGCCCCCCCAGGCCCCCATCCCTTGCCTCATAGATGTAGTCCAGGATCTCCAGTAGTGTGAGGATGCTGGCCCCGATGAATAGACCCATCTGTCCCCCGAGGTCTCCTGGGGAGCACGAGAGCAGGTCAGAAGTACAGGCTGGGCTGATCCACCCGCATGGAAACGGGTCAGGACCGTGGCTCACCCAGCAGGGCTGACAGGCCATAGGCTGCTCTCTGCTCCATGGCCTCAGAGGTCAGGGCTTCAAAAAAGACATCGAGGACCAGGAAGTTCTCCCTGCGGAGACAGCAAGCAGAGTGTCCCTGTGGGGCGGTCCTCCTGAGGAGGCGGCTGGCGGGGACATCCCAGGTCCAGCAGGTCCTGATCCGAGGTCCCCTGCCCCAAGAAGCCTCCCAAAGGCTGTGAGCGTACAGTCCTAGGTGCATGTCTGTTTTATACTTGAGGGTTACCCACGGGCCTGGGAGAGCAAAGTAAAACTCCTGGACCTGGGCGCCTGGGTGGCTCAGTCGGTTGAGCGACTGCCTTCGGCTCAGGTCATGATCCCAGGGTCCTGGGATCGAGCCCCACGTCGGGCTCCCTGCTCTGCGGGGAGCCTGCTTCTCCCTCTCCCACTCCCCCTGTTTGTGTTCCCTCTCTCGCTGTGTCTCTCTCTGTCAAATAAATAAATAAAATCTTTAAAAAAAAAAACGAAAAACTCCTGGACCTGAAGGAGTCCCTCCTGCCTTCCGCTGTAAAGCAGCAAATGACATCACTCCGCATCACCACAATACCTCTCTGGAACTTTCAGTGGCTCCCTATTGCCCAGCAGTCCACCCCCAAATTCTTTTTCCGGGCCTCCAAGACTGCCCATGATCTGCACCTTCTCTCCACACGGCCTCCCCGCCACTCAGTATGATCCCACAGTTCTCTAGTTGGGAGGCCTCCCCCCGTCTCCTCCTCTCACACACCCAGGGGCTTCAGAGGCCCGGCCTCCCCTGCTTCGTCATCCTCCCAGCCCAGTAATCTCAGTGGAGGCCTGACAGTCGGTATCACACCATCAAATATGGCCTCACCCACACACTGTGGCGGGAGCTTTGTGGCGTAATCGTCTCTGTCCCCACAGGACCCACACCCTGACACCCTGGCACCCACAGGATGCTCAGCATTTGTAGATTGGCTGCAGGGGACCAGACCCAAGGCTCAGTGAGGTCTCTCCTGCCAGCCAGCCACCTGGCCCCTCTCCATCAGCACAGCATTCCCTCAGTGTGCATTTAATGGCCCCCAGGTTGCTGGGGGAGAAAGACACAGCAGAGGGCGGGAAAGCAACAGGTGGGTGCAATAAGAGAGAGAGAGAGAGAGGTACAGGCTGCTGTGGGAGCTCAGAGGAAAGACGTTGGGATCATGAAGGGCCTCCCTGGAGGTGCCTGAGTGTCTTCAGTCAGTTAAGCAGCTGCCTTCGGCTCAGGTCATGAGCTCAGGGTCCTGGGATGGAGCCCTGGGTCAGGCTCTGCGCTCAGCGGGGAGTCTGCTTCTCCCTCTCCCTCTGCTCCTCCCCCCACTCATGCGCGCTTGTGTGTGTACGCACACTCTCTCTCTCAAATAAATAAAAATCTTTATTTAAAAAAAGAGGGGCCTCCCTGGAGGTGGGGACACAGGACGGGACGTGGAGGATGGGTAGGGTTTAATTAGAGGAATGGGATTGTGAAAGGCATCCCTGGCAGGAACCTCGTTAGTAAGAAAGATGCAGCCCACCCCCAGTCTGCGCCATGCACCAGGCCTGTTGAGGGTGACCTCCACTACACACACACACACACACACACACACACACACACACACACGTACCGGATGTAGGTCTCATTGCGGTTGTACTTTCTTGCCAGGTACCGGGCTGAGCCCCTGTTGGGGATCCTGACCATGGAGATTTCTTTCCCGTAGCGAGTCAGGTTGCAGGGAGTAGGGCAGAAACACGGGCCCTCGGAGCCCCCACCCAAGGAGTCTGCAACACAGAGGCACCAGCTGCAAGGGGGGAGGGCGGGTGGCCCAGAGGCCCACTAGCTGCCAGGAGAAGGTGTAGGGGCTGTTCTGAGGAAGGCACATCCCCAGGGCGGGGCGGGGGGGGCCTCTACAGGCACTGCCTAGGGGAGACCCGCTGGGGGATCCTTCCTGGACCAGCTTCAGACTACCTAAGAAAGCAGGTGAAGGTAGAGCCCCCCAGCACCCTCCTATAGGCTTATTCTTCTGTGTCCCAGCCCCCTGGGGCGGAGAAGTCCCCATGGCTCAGACTGAGGACACAACCCATCCATCGGAGCTAATCAATCACATGAGGCCTCACACACACACGGGGCTTGGAGGATGCTGGATGAATGGGATTATATGCTTGTTTTTACACATGCAGATGGATGAGTGGATGGGTGGATGGACAGATGGGCAGAAAGACAAATGCTATGTTTAATATGCTGGATTTTCTCAGGGAGCCTGGATGGCTCAGTCAGTTAGGCATCCAACTCTTGGTTTCAGCTCAGGTCATGATCTCACGGGCCTGGGTCCATGCTCAGCGGGGAGTCTGCTTGAAGATTCTTTCCCTCTGCCCCTCCCCCCCACTTGTGTGAATGCACATGTGCGCTCTCTCTCTCTCTCTCAAATAAATAAATCTTTTTTTTTTAAAGATTTTATTTATTTATTCATGAGAGAGAGAGAGGCAGAGGGAGAAGCAGACTTCCCGCAGAGCGGGGAGCCCGATGCGGGACTCGATCCCAGGACTCCGGGACCATGACCTGAGCCAAAGGCAGATGCTTAACCATCTGAGCCACCCAGGCGCCCACAAATAAATAAATCTTTAAAAAAACATGTTGAGGGGCGCCTGGGTGGCTCAGTCGTTAAGCGTCTGCCCTTGGCTCAGGTCATGATCCCAGGGTTCTGGGATCGAGCCCCACATCGGGCTCCCTGCTTGGTGTGGGGCCTGCTTCTCCCTCTCCTTCTGCCCCTGCTTGTGTTCCTTCTCTCGCTGTGTCTCTCCCTGTCAAATAAATAAATAAAATCTTAAAAATATATATATATGTTGAAAAAAAATTTTTTAAGTAAAAAAATATGCTAGATTTTCTCTGTTCCCCTCTTCAGATTCACTCTCCACTCTCCTCCACTTTTCTCTGTGCCCAGGAGACGGGGCTCTCTGCCAGACGCATCAGCTAGACTCCCTCGTCTTCTGGCTTTGGGTTGGGTTGGGCCAATGGAAGAGACCCCAGCAGAGGCAGAGGGTAAGGAGGGGACAGATGCCAGGGGATTTCTTTTCCTGGCTTCCTCTCCACCAGGCTGTGGGTCGGCTGAGGCTGTTCCCCCCTCTTGTGGCCATAGCTCCTGTCCTCTGGGACAGCCACAGGTCTCTGTCTGGGCCCCAGCGGTGTTTCTTCCCTTTACCACCTCAGGCCTGCACAAGTCGATCCTGCCCGGTATTGCTAGTTCTGTGCAGTTTCACCATCCCTGTGGTTCCCGTGTCCCTGCTCTCACATCTACCCCTTCATTAAGCATCCTTGCCCCTTTGGCTGATGCGGTTGGGATGCGGGACAGAGAAGGTCTCGGTGTGGTTCCACTGCCAGTCCTGTCTCTCCCTCCCCACGGCCCCACCGTCCAGATGACTGCAGTGCTCTCCTGACCGCTTGCCCTGCTTCTGCTCTTACTCCCGCCATCCATTCTCCGCAGCAGCTCAGAGTCACCTTGTTTAACATCAGAGGGCGTTCTTGCCTTGCCTTGAGCCACCATGGGCTTCCCAGAGCCTCCTCCACTCTTGCTGCCCCCTCCTGTGTTCTCTGCCCTCCAGGCTTGCTGACCTTTCCGTGCCCCACCCCCACACTCTCTCTGGCCACAGATGTCTAGCACAGAACTGTCCCCACCACCTAGATCATGGCCCTGCCTTTCACCAGTCTGGCTCTTCCGTACCCTTCAAGTCTCAGCTAATCAATCACTTCCTCCAAGGATCCTCCCGCCTTCCCAGGTGGAGCTGCACGCCCCTCCCTGGAGCCCTGTAGCACCCCTGAGATTCCCCCTCTGCAAGGACTAGCTCCATGCCATCACAGTGTCCGTCCACAGCCCCGCGGGCCGGGAAACTCCATGAGGACGGCCTCTTGCTCCCACTCTCACCTCCGGCACCAGCCCAGGCTGGCAACGTCTGCAGAAGAAGGAGTGGATGGATGGATGAAAGAATGAGTGAATCGCAGCCCAAGTGAGACCTACGGACAGATGGGGCTTGCCTTACCCACACTGACACTCAGCAGTGCATCTCTCCTCAGCCCGAGAGAAGTCCTTTCACTTTCCCAGAGACAGTGAGCTCATTTGCTGAGCCAGGACAGAAGCCCAGCCCTTCACTCCCAGTCCTGGGTTTTCTACACCCCCCCACCCTGCTGCCTCCACTTACCCAAGTGTCCGCACCTGCAAAGTCCTCAGAACCCCTGGAAGTATGGGATAAGGCTCAACCCCAGGAAGAACCATCCAGGGAGAGACTAGGAGGAGGGGGACCAAGGCAGTGAGGAGAACGGTGGACAGAGAGATGAAGAGGAGGATGATGGAGAGGCAGGGGAAGGGAGAAGGCAGCACGGACCCAGTGTGTGGTCGGCACACTCGATGTAGATATTTGGCGGGCAGATGGTCTCATTGCCTGAAAGGAGAGAAGATTATTCCTGGAGTCTACGGGTCCACCCCCTCTCCCCCACCACATTCCCAAATGTGGGCACACACGTACGTGCATGCACACGTGCACACACATGTAGGTGTTTGCACATCCCTATACACGCACGAGCTTCTACATGCTTGTGCATGCATGCCGAAATGTCCACAAGCATATATGCTTGCACGCATGTGCGCACTTGCACGCACACATATTCACACATCTGTATGCCTGTGTTCCAGCCCGTGCACACAACCCCCTCAAGCATGCAAGCATAAATGTACATAAACACATGTATGCTCAGATACATATTAACATGCCACAAGCATGCATGTGCGCATTCCCAGGTGCACACGTGAAACCACATAAAATCCCAAACAGGGGCGTCTGGGTGGCACAGTCTGTTACGCATCCGACTCTTAGTTTCAGCTCAGGTCATGATCTCAGGTTCATGAGATCAAGCCCCGGGCAGCTCCCTGCTCAGCAGGGAGTCTGCTTCTCTCTCACTCCCTCTGTCCCTCCTCCCCGCTCTCTCTCTCTCAAATAAATCAGTCCTTTTTAAAAACCCCAAGCCCACACGCGTGCCCTCGCAGGAGGCTAGACCCACACAGGGGCAGCCTTCCGCCCTGGAGGACCTGGAGCCCGGCCGGGCGGTGGAGGCCAGCGGGAGGGGAGGGCGCCCACCTGGCATGTGTACCATCCGGCACCGGCAGCGCTGAAGCACGGCCTCCTTCTCACAGCGCAGCCGGCAGGCAGACACGCTGTAGGCTGAGTAGCCCTGAAGCTCAGGCTCCGGGAGCCCGCTCTCCGCCCGGCAGTTGCCCCAGGGCTGGGGCAGATAGGTCAGCTGCGGAGGTGGGGCATATGGGGTCACGCCTCAGAGTCCCCCGGGCCCTCCACTGCCCACAGCTCCAGCAAAGTCCATGGGTGGGGGGCGGGGGGCGGTGAGCTTTTGAGGGCAGGGCTGGTCAGCATCCCCTCTGGGCCCAAAGACCCTGCCCTATGCCCGAAAAACTCAGGACCCAACTGGCGGTGCTCACCCGCTGTTCCTGGCAGGACACGAAGGTTTGGAAGCCTGGGGACACACCGAAGCCCAACTGGTGGATGTAGGGGGGCTCCTCTTGGCTGTGGATCTGCACTCGGATGCCAGCCTCAAACGATGTCTCGTCTGCACAGTGGCCGTGGGGACATTGGGAAACCCATGCCGGGCAGCGGGCCCAGGCTGGAGCCCCCAAACCGGCCCCCCGTCCCTTTCCCTGCATACTTGTCTCTCTCCAGATGGGCAGGTATTCCTCCTGCTGGATGTCCAACATGATCTCCAGGCCACTGCCCATGCCCCCTGCCCGACTGGGCAGCGAACTCTGTGGATCTGCGTTGAAGGTGTAACACTTCCCGTAGCGAGTATAGACCTGCGGGGTGAGAGAGAGGAGGAGAGGAGACGAACGGAGGGGCTAAGACAATTCCTTAAGCTCAAGGTTCCCTGTCCTGTGGGAGGACCATCGCACCTGCCTGGACACACTGTCCAATAGCGAGCGGTCTGCAGCCCCGCCTCTTCCCCAAGCAGGATCTTTTCTAGTGACACCCTCTCTTAGACGACTCAAAGGCATCCCCAGCATCACATATCAATAGCAGAACTCTTGCTACCTTCCCAAAACCTGTGCTCCCCCTCCTCTAATTAAAGGGCCCCACCATCTATCTATCCAGTTTCTCAAGTCAGAACCCTGACACTTCCCTCTCCCTCACCCCCACGTTAGATCCAGCATGTGCGCCGGCCGATTCGACTTCTGAAATCTATTTAGAATCCAACCACTTTCCTTCCATCTCGTGCCCCCCCGCCCTTTCACCACCATCTCCCATCTGGCTGTGGCGATGGGCTCCTAACTGGTCTGCCTTCATCCATCCTTGCCCCTCGCTCCTGGCCCTTCCCCCACACAGTAGCCCGAGTGCCCGTTGTAGAGTGCATGGATCTGATCGAGTCCCTTGCTGGCTTGAAACCCAACATTTCCCAGACAGTAAAGCTCAACTCCTTCCCTGGCCTGAAAATCTCCATGCAGTGTGACCTCTCCTGCCACTCCAGCCCCGGGATCTCGCAGGTGACAAATTCAAACTTATGGAGCACCTTCCTTCCTCTGGCCCTTGTTTGTTCAGTTCCTCCACCTGGAATGCCTCCTCCCACCCCGCCCTTGGCATGGTTAGCTGCCTTTTAAGTCTCTGCTTAAATGTCCCCTCTTCAGACGCATGCCCATATACCACACACACGTCACCGAGGTGTTCGTTGGTTTGCTGAGTACTTATCAAGACCTGAGATGATCTGGTGTATCTGTTTGTCTCCTTGTCCAGGGCCCATCTCTCCCCCACTGAGGTTTATGCGGCAGAGGAGCAATGAGCTTGTTCGGTGTCCCCAGCCCTGGCCCAGTGCCGAGCACAAGGGATGCTTATAAGCAGTTACTGCCGCGCTCAACGAAGCCCCTTTTTCCCGTACGGAGAGTTCCCCGGCATGGACACCAGATGGCGCTGGCGCCCCGGAGACGGAAGCCGAGGCCCCGCCGGCCCTAGCTGCGACGGGGCTTCGCGGAGCAGCTGGGCCGGGGGTCAAAGGAGAGGCGGAGGCAAGTTCCCCGCTGCCAGGCGCACCCCACAGAGACGAGCCCCCGGGTCAAACCCATCACAGGCAGCACCTTCCCTGGGGGCAAGGGGTCAGTGCCCTCAATCACTCTCGCGCTCCCCCTCCCCTCTCCTTGGGAACATTTCGCACTGGTAAAAGCTGGGAGAAAAGGCACGGGCGGTGTTGGGGAAAAGATATCCTAAATGCCTAGCTTCAGAGAGACGGTGTAGAAGAGAGAGGGGCTGGGTTGGGGGCAGCGGGAGGGAGGCTGTCGAAGAACTGGGGGCCTGGGACACCCTTATTGGGGATCAGGGTTAAGTCTCCCATGCCCTAGTGATGCTCTCCAATCACACCATTCTTCTGTCACCCAAACACCTTGCCTCTCGGTCCTCAAGCAAAA
Organism: Mirounga leonina; assembly: GCF_011800145.1. NCBI lineage: Eukaryota > Metazoa > Chordata > Mammalia > Carnivora > Phocidae > Mirounga > Mirounga leonina. The sequence continues at coordinate 17,591,532 of NW_023270377.1, forward strand.
ATGGGTGCGTAACAAGCACGTGCAATTTACAAAACATGGCTACATCCACCCCTGCCCTATTGCATGCACTCAGCAACTCTGGTATGGACAGGTTTCATTAACCTGGTTTTTATTTTTTATTATTTTTTATTTTATTTATTTATTTATTTTTTTAAAAGATTTTATTTATTCATTTGAGACCCAGAGATACAGAGAGAGAGAAAGCATGAGCAGGGAGAGAGGCAGAGGCAGAGGGAGAAGCAGGCTCCTCGCTGAGCCAGGAGCCCGATGTGGGGCTCGATCCCAGGACCCTGGGATCATGACCTGAGCCAAAGGCAGACGCTTAACCATCTGAGCCACCCAGGCGCCCCTAACCTGGTTTTTATTGACCAGGAAATGACCGCTCAGGGAGGTGATGTGCCTTGCTCAAGGTCACACAACCAGTCAACTAGTTGGTGGGAGAAGTGGAATTCGTCTGGATGCAAGACTTGAGCTGTTCCCACAACCCATTACTGGGAGCTGCCCACCGGCCAAGCCAGACCCCAGCTCCTTCTCAGCCCCGCCCAGAGGAAGTGAGACAGGTGTGTGACTCCACACCCATCTGTCCCCCCTTCCCCTCTTCCTCCTTCCCTTGAGCGCCACTCCTGTACACCTTCCTTGCTCTTTGTTCTGCAGATCCCCTCCCTCTCAGTTCCTCTCCTGTCCCTCCCTTCCTGCTCTGCCCCTTCTCCTGCTTCTGGGTTCCGGCCCTTGGCCCTGTCCGGATCACCCTGCCCACTCTGCTGGGCCAGGAGGAAGCACGGCACAGTCCCAGAGCATTTGCCCTGCCCAGGCACTAAAGCTAAATGCCTCACGTGCTCTTTCCAATGGGATCTTCACAACCACCCTAGATCCCACAGTTGAAGAAATGGAGGCTCAGAGAGGTGGACTGGTTTACCAAGGTCTCCGAGATCACTGCTTCTCAGACTTTCATGTGTGCACAAAAGCACCTGGGGACCTTGCTAAAATACAGATTCTGATTCAGTGATGTGTGAGATTCTGCATTTCTAACAACCTGCTGGTCCGTGGACCGCACTTCAAGTAGAAAGGCCCTGAATGAACAACAGGTGAGAGTCCAGTAAGACAGCTCCACTTTAGACCTGCGCTCTGACCTGTCACTGGAGGGAGGGGAACCCGGAAAAGGGGTGGGTGCAAGATTCTTGGATCCCCAGGGGTGTAGGAAAGACAGATGGGGGGAATACATAAGTATTTGCCTCAAATCTCAAAGCACCACCCTCTTCCTACTTAAGGCCAAAAAGATGCTGGAATTGGCTCTTACCAATGCAGCCAGTTGAGCGTATGCTCTAGTTAAGAGGCTAAACAAGGCATGGGCTCCATGGGGGACCCAGTTAGTGAGCTGCCCCCCACCTCCATTCCCGCCCCCACCCCCATGCTGCTCTCCCTGACCACCAGGAACCATCACGGCCTCTCCACAGCTCAACCCAACCCATGGGACTGTGGCCTCCCTGCGGCTGGGAGCCACAGTTTACCATCTTGGCTGGCAAAGAGCCCAGCACAACTTGTAGAAGGAGGCATGAGGTGGACGGAAGGAGTTGCAGGCAAGTCCTTCCAAAGGCCCGGTGCTATGGTGCTTTTGATTTATTTTCTCCTTCGAACTTTCCAGAAAACCACACGAGGAAAGTATTGTTGCCCCCATTGAATGGTGAAGAAGCTCAGAAAGGGAAAGTGACTTGGCTAAGGGCTCACAGCAAGGAAATGACGACAGAGATTCAAACACAACCGAGCCCAACACCAAAGCAGAGTTAGTGCTTATAAAGACCCGGTAGGTATTCAGTGACTACAAGACTCTGGTAGGCTCCTGCCCTAGATGGGGCTCGGCCAGCCTCCCTTCCTGATACTTCCAACGTGTTCATACAGACACATGCTGCGTGACCTGGAGCCCAGCCCCGTGCAGGGCAGAGGGAACCAGGAAGGTTTTGACTACAGTGACTTGGCCGGGGGGGGCGCTTCCTGGCCCCCTGACCTTGAGGCGGTGGTGCAGAACAGCAGTGACAGAGGGGGGAGGAGCTCTGGGACTGCTGGCTGAACCCTGCAGGGAACGGGCAGGCCAGATTGGCAGGGCCACCTGCACGGCCCAGGTCAGGCCCGACTGCTGAGCAGAGCAGAGCGTTGCCCCGGAGACAGTCCCCGGGCCAGGCAGTAGCGGCGGGGGGAGCTGCCAGCTCCTAAGTGGCAGAAGTCTGGTGGCGGCACAGCCCCCGGCCTCTTCCATGGAGACGGCACGGCAGCTCCGCCTCAAGGTCCCCCAGGCTGGTCACTGCTCCCTTCCCCATGGACAGGCCCCGAAGGAGGGTGTGTCCGGGGCCCAGCAACGGAGAGGGGCAGGTGCAGGGCCACAATGTGCCTTCATGGGCTGAGGGTCTGTCTCCAAGTGACCCACCATCAACGCCTTTGGGCCCTGTTCCCATCTCAGACCCCCACCTCTTCCTTTGGTCTGCCCCCCACCCCCTTTGCTCTCTGCCTCAGCTCCCAGGTCCACCTTCCTGATCCGAGGCTAAGCGCATGGCTTCCCAGGCTGAACAGCTTCTAGACGGGAGTCTGTCTGTGCTGCGTGGGGACCCTTGGACCCCCTCCATGACCTTTGTCTTTCTTTCTTTTTCTTTCTTTCTTTCTTTCTTTCTTTCTTTCTTTCTTTCTTTCTTTCTTTCTTTTTTAAGCTTTTATTTATTTATTTGTCAGAGAGACAGAGAGCACAAGCAGGGGGAGCAGCAGAGGCAGAGGGAGAAGCAGGCTCCCCACCGAGCAGGGAGCCCGATGCGGGGCTCGATCCCAGGACCCCAGGATCATGACCTGAGCCGAAGGCAGACGCTTAACGATTGAGCCACCCAGGCACCCCTCCATGACCTTTTTCTGGCCAGCCCCCTACCTGTCCCTCTCAGAGAGCTTTACCCTTTCTTGGCCCAGACCCTGGCCTGGGTTTGCCTCCCTAGTCTCTGTCCCCTGATCTTGGTCTGTGTCTCAAGGCCGTTCTCTCTTCTCCTGGCCTGGCTGTCCTCAGCGTCTGAGAAACTACCCATCCGGCTTCTGTTTCTCTGTCCATCGCCTTCTTTCGGCCTGTCTGTCACTGTAGCCTCCATTTCCTCTCCCACTGGCCTGGCTGCCCCCATTTTCTCCGTTCCTTCGACCTCAGCATCTGCATCCTGTTTATCCTTAGCCTAGGTGTCCAGTCTCTGTCTCTTGTCCTACTAGACTTTTCCCTGGGCCTGAAACTGCCCCTGTCAAGCCAGGAACCCCTCCCTAGGTGTGCTTCCCTCCTTCTCCCTGCCCCCCCACCGACATCAGAGCTTGGGAGAAATCTGTCCAGAGCTCTCTACTCTGAGCAGTGGCTCCTCTCAGCCCCTTGGGTTCCATCTATCCACAGCTCCGATTTCCCCGCAAAGCTCTCCTTGGCTGGCTGGCTTGCATGCACCCCCCAGCCCTCCCCACCCCTCATCCTCCCTGCAGTCATGGAGCCCACTGGAGCCCACAGGGTTAACAGGCAATTAGCAGGGCCAGGGCTCAGAGCTGTGGGGGAGAGGGCCCTGGGCCGCCAGGAGATAAGAAGCAGCCCAGAGCAGCAGAGGCTGGGCTAATCCCGGAGCTAATCTGCGGCCTGGGCTTTTATCTTCACCACCTTCTGGGCACCCTGCCTCCGCTAAGGCCCTGGCACCTCCACCCCCCCCCGCTTTTCCACAGTAGCTTCATCCCCCCCATATTCCATTAGCCCTCCCCTGATGTGGTCCAGCCCCAGGCCTTTCACAGGCCCCTGGAATGAACTCCCCTTAACACTAAAGTGCCCTGGAGTCTACAGGGGGCTGGTGGTGGAAGGGGACGCATCTTCTCTGGTCTTGGACTGTGACTAACACAGCAGGTTGAACAACTCTTGAACAACTTCAAAGCCTCCTGCATCTCTATCCTCACCTGGGTAGGAAGAAAGCACCAACTCAAGACACCTGGGGTGTCTGTGCTGGTCCTATAAAGACCAAAGCAGAAGCCTAGAGGAGGCAAGGTACGTATCCAAGGGCACAGAGGAAGACGGGGCAAATTCAGAACTAGAGTCCAGTCCCTCTCCCCCACTGGCCCAACACTCTTCTCTGACATCCCCCGGGGAGTCAGTAGACCCTGGTGCCAGCCTCAGCATCACCACAGACGGCCTGTGTAACCTTGGCTAATAAAGTGATCTATTGACTTCTCTTGACCTGTTTCCTCATCTGTCAAGTGGGAATAGAAATTCTTGCCTGACTTATTTCACGGGGTGATTGTAAGGAGTGGAGCTAAAAGGCATCTGCAAAGTGAAATCATATACCCGAGGCCTCAACATTAGCAAGAAGAGTGTTGTAGAGACAGCTAAGAACCTGGGGCAGAGATGGACCATTGGAGGTGGTGCTGGAAATGGATATACATAACACAGCTTCTTAACTTGGGGAAAGGGGCACATATTTCGGAGTCCTACAGAACAGGGTTCAAATCCTGGCTCTGCCACCAGCCTCGGACAAACCACCTTGGGTGCGTGGGCAAGATTTAATCTCGCTGAGCCTAGGGTTGCTCATCTGTTAAAGGGAAGTGGTAATTTCTCCTCCTAAAGTTAGTCGTGAGGATGAGAGAGAAGTTCAGAGTGATGCGTGGTAGGGTGCTCAAGGAAGGCAGCGGGTGGTGGTGTGGGGTGTGGATTTGTGAATGGAGCTTCTTGCCAAATGGTGCAGCTCTTTTCTCTCTCTCTCTCTCTTTCTTTCTCATATTGATGTATACTTGACATGGTGCAGCATTTTGATCTTGGATTCCCACTGGTCCCATTCTCAGGGCAGCATGCACCTTGGTAAAGCGTCTCTCAGCAATCTGTCAGCATGGAAACCCCCCAGCGCTGAGAAATGGCTCTCCTACTGGCTGGGAAGCAGCACCCAGCCAACAAGCCTGCAGCTCACCCTGGTTCACATCTGGGCCCCGCCTTCACTGTCTGTGGCATTCGGGTTCGGTCATTTAACCTCTCTGATCCTCCATTTTTCACCTGTAAAATGGGAATAATAATAATAGGCGCCCTTCAGAGGTGTCATGAGGAGATAATCTACATGAGTAATAGCAACATCTAACATTTATTTAGTGCTTACCCTCTGCCAAGCATGGACCTAAGCACTTAACATAAATTAACGCCCTAATCCTCACGGAAACCCTATACAGGGGGTGACTTATCCCCATTTTATAGACAAGATAATAGAGGCCCAAAGAGGGTAGGGGCCTGCCAGGGTGACATCACACAGCACAGCAGGTGCTGGGCAGTCTGGTGCCCGAGTCTGTGCTTGAACCTAGCGTGTGATGATACACACGGGCACAGCGCCGGCCAATAGTAGGTGCTCAAGAGATGGCAGGTGCTCACACAACAGTCATGTCCCAGCACTGTTCTTTGAGCCTGTGCCCTGTGTCGGGCACCGTGGATGGCGCTGGGGATGGTTCAGAGAACCGAACAGACGGTCTCAGCCCTGAGGGCCTTTGCTGTCTGACTGCAGAGAGATTCATTCATTCAAAACGTGTTTATTGAGTCGCCTACACGAAGAGGCAGGTAAACAGCAGTGGGGAACAAAACAGACCCGGCAACCACAGGTATAGGCAGATCGTTACTAGTTGTGATTATTGCTGTGATGGGGAGACCAGCACAAGTCCTCTGACGGTGGGACAAGAGCTGGAGTTGGGTTGGGGGGGAAATCTTCGCAGAGCAAGCCCACTCACCCCCGCGAGAAGGGAGCGATCGGGCCACACGGCGGAGACGGAGGAGGACGCCCACCTGTCGAGCAGGCCTGGCCCCCCCTACCACACCCCCACAGCCACCCAGGGGCTTTGCAGAGCGACTTCCTCCCCAAGGTTGGAGCGCTCCCGCTCCAAATCCGAGCAGTGTTTGTTCAAATGTAAATGTGTGAGCTGTGGTGGAAGGGAAGTAGGCAACGGCCGAGGCCGCGTGACTCCAGGCTGAGCTCGAGCTAGGAGCCCCGAGAGCTTGGGGCCCGTAGCCGAATGCGATTATTCCAGGCGTGCGCCGCGTTTCCACAGGAGAGGTGAGGCGCGGGGCCCCCGGCACGCAGGTAAACAGGCAAACCTGTTCCCGGGTAGCGACCACTTAGGCCTTAAACCCTAGAAAGTCATTTTTCCAGGCGGGAATATTTTTAATTGATAGCGAAGCCCTTCGCTGACATTGCGGCCCCTCGATGCAAAGTTATTCGTTAGAGTTGTGTTGGCACGGCGGAACACACACCCGCGGCCGGGCGGGAGCTCCGGGGCCGAGACCCAGAGGGTGGCGGCGGCGGCGGCGGCGGCGGCGGGTGGGTGGGGGTGCGCCCCCCACCCCCAGCACCGCACCCCGGCGTCCAGGCCCGGCCCACCCGCACGCACCCAGGGGGCCGCACCCACCGCCGCGCGCTCCCCGCCGCCCCCTCCTCCCTCCCGCTGGGCAGGCATCCATCACCGCGCCCGAGCGCCCTCCCTCCCGTCTCCTCCGGGCGCCTCGGCTCTCCTCCCTGGGTTGGCCTCATTTGCATTCCCCCGGCTCCCGGCTCCTCGGCAAAGTGACCTCCGCACTCCCTCCGCGGAGGGAGACACCGCCGCCCGCCGCCCGCCGCGCCCGGGGAGGGCCGAGGGGGCGCGAGCCCGGCCGGCGGGGCGGGGGCCCGAGGAGGCGGCTGTGCGAGGGGCAGCCGGCGGGCTCGCGAGCGGCGGGAAAGGCCTTGGGGCCGAGGGGCGCACACCGACTCCGATGGGATTTGAACCCGCGACCTCAGATCCCCTGCGGGGCGGGAGTGGGGACGGGGAGGCCAGCACCAGGCTCGCGGAGCTGCGCCCCAGAAACGGAACCCCTGTTTGGAACCTGGGGCTCCCCAACACCCCGTCCCCACCCCACCCTCCGCCCCGCCTCGCCCCGCCACTGGAGAGGGGCCAGCCCTAACGGGCAGTCGCCCAGAGGGTCTCCAGTACCGCCTGGGGGCCTGAGCAGCCCCGGTCCCCGCTCCCCAGGCCCGCCGAGCCGCCTCCCCTCCCCCCGTTTGGTATTTACACCTTTCACACATTTGTAAGCTATTATCCTGTCCACGCTTAGTCACCGCTGAGCCAAGCGCCACGGATTTAGCTCCTTTAATCTTTCCTCCTAAATCAATCCTCCATTTCCCCTTAATCATCCCGTGGCTCCTCTCTGAACTCTCTCGCTGCTGCCTCGCCTGCTGCAGCCCATGCCTGTCTCTGGAACTGCTCCCCCTCCAATCCCAAACGGCTGTCCCAAGGGCATGGGGAACATGGGTGGGGGGGTAGGTTGGATTTCCAGCGCTGCCGCCCCCGGCTCGGGAGCCAGGACAAGTAGCGCAAACCCTCCCCCACCCCCCCGCACCCCCACTCTCTTTCTGGAAACACACAGCACTCTGAACCTTCTTGTCTCCACCCTGCGGGTCTCTGTCCTCCCGCCTTCCCACCCCCCTTCCTCTGGATAACTCCAAGACCCTAACCATCAGGTCTCCGTCCTCGGTGCCGGCTGTCCCCACCCCCTCTGTCCCAGGGTGCCTGCCCATCTCTCCCGGCCACTCTGTCCCCACCCAGCATTTACTCCCGCCCAGTGGGACCCACTGACTCAGGGGCCTCAGCCTGAGCAGCCCTGAAGCTCAGCACTCCGAGTGCTCCCCGGGATGCTCCTGCCTCCCTGCAGCCCATCCCTGATCCTTTCTGCCTCCACGAGTCGGCCTGGCAGAGGCCCCGCTGCCAGCCACAAGAGGGAGCAGATTCCTCCTGGGAAGCAGAAGGGTAGGGGTGGAGATCCCGGAGGGAGCACGGGTAGGGGAGAAAGAGGGAGGACAAGAGGGTGTTACTGGGGCCATTTCTTCAAATGCTAATCAGCATCTTCCGGCAGTGCCACAAGAAGCTGAGCTGATAATGAGCCCAGCTCGGGGCTGATTCCTGATTAATGAAGAGGCCACAGGGCTGCTGAGTGGGGCCGGGTGGGGCACGTCCCTCCTGGCCCTCCCCGCTGCCCTTGCAGACCGGTCCTCTGTAACAATAACAGCCCCTGCCCTTGGATGCTTGGCCATACTATTCAGATCCACCCCCCACCCCCCCACCAACTCCACTGGCCAACGGGAAGCAGCCAGACTGAGAGCACCCCCTCCAGGAGGGCCTGAGGGACAGCAGCCAGCACTGGGCAGGAGCGGGGGAGAGCAAACACCGGGTTCTGCAATCCCGGAGTCGTAGGTAGCCCTTGGAGTATTTTTTTAAATCAGGAACATTTTTATTAAAATGATCAAGACTTGGGCTTCCCTGGACAACACCCCCAACACACGCACGCGCGCACACACACACACACACCACTGGGCATCCCTGACCATAGGGCCCTAGTTAGCTGGGGCTGAGGAGCAAGCTGCTCCCCTCAGGGATAAGTGAGCTTCAGTTTTGCTCAGACCCCACCCTTCCCTGCTGTGTGCCCTCCCCGACCTGACCTGCCTGGCTCCTAAAGACAGGATCAACCCTGAACTAGATGGTGAACTAAATGTTCTCAAGATTCATGCCTCAGGAGAGGACAGGAGCAGATGGGGACAGAGGGCTGGACAGAGGGTGAGGATAAGAGGTAAGCTTGTCTGCCTGGACCAACCTCAATGGGAAGCCCGTCCCTTCTTGAGTCAAGGGGATAAGGGGCAGCCCTCAGCCCCTCTGGAGCCAGCAGCAAAGGTATGGAGTTGGCATGTTCTCGGGGTAGCCCCCCCACAACCAAGGAGGCGGGGCAGAGATGATCAGTACTGGCCTGACCACACCAGGGAGGGGGACAGGCTCAGGAGGCAGCTGGGATGGAAGGCAGGGGACTGCTGAGGATCTGGCATGGGGGAGCCAGGGAGTGCTAGAGGGCCTCCCCGCTTGCTGCTCCCCCTGCCTCAGAGTTGTCCTGGCTGGCAGCTGGGGTGGGGCTGCGAGAGGAGGGAGGAGGGCAGGGAGGGGGACTGCCCAGCTGGAAGAGGCCTTGTCTAATTGTGCCTGATTAGTAGAGAGGAAGAGAACAGGGCGAGTGATTAATAGTCACGGCAGTCACCAGCGAGTGGGGAAGGAAGGCTGGGAGGGGGAGGGAAGTCTGAGAGCCAAGAGGGGATGGGGCCATGAAGTGCCCATGGGTCCCTGGTCCCCTGCCCGCCCAGGGACTGCCTGGACCCCTGACAACCCCACAGAGAGGGGCCAGGTCCTACCCCTGCCTCCTCAAGGACTCTCCACCTTCCCCATCCCTCAATTTTCCAGACAATAGAATGGAAGAGAAAAGACCGAGGTCATGTCCTGCACCTGGGGAAAAAGGTCTATTTGCTCATGTGGTGTTTCCAGACACAGACCCTAACCTCAGCCCAGATTGGAGATGGCGGCACTTCCAACCAGAGCCCACAGCCACCACCTCACATCCTTGGACCCCAGTTGGAATTCCTAGCCCTGCCCATTCTGGCAGTCTGACCCTCATTCCTCGGACCACCAAGAACTACACTGTCCAATATGGTTGCCACTAGCCACATGTGACTGTTTGAACTGGCCATTCATTTTCCCTGTCACACCAATCCCCCATCAGATGCTCGATAGCCAGTGTGGCCGGTGACTACCCTACTGGACTGCGCAGATCCAGAACCTTCCCCCCATCCCAGAGATGTCTGGTGGGAGAGCGCTGATCTGGAGAGTGTGTGTGCACACATGCATGCGTGCATGGATATTTGGGAGGGGCGGGTCGCAGGGCAATGCTGTAATAGTGTAGGGGAGGGTCTGGGCCTGAGGGTCGAGACAGGGGAAAGGCCGGGTGATGGCCGGCAGCAAAGCTGCCGACACAGGGGTCAGAAACAGCAGCAGTCAGGTGAGAGAGCAGACGCTTCCAGAGACACACGCACCACCAGGCAGCGCGCTAAGTTCTTTGCAGCCATCTTTTGCATCCTTACACCTGCCCGAATTTTTTAGGTTCTACTACTGTATTTACTGAGTATAGAAACCGCGGCTCGTGGAAGCTTTTTGACTTCTCCAAGGCCACACAGCTTGAAGGGGAGAACTGAGGTTCAAATCCAGCTGGTCTGGCTCCGGAAACCACACACTTGACCACCCCACCATATACTCCCGGGCTGAGAGGAGATGCTGAATTTTAGAGCCACCCTTGCATTTTACAGCTAAAGAAATGAAGCCTAGGGAGAAAGAGTGATTTCTGCCTTCTAGTAAGTGGGCAAGCTGAGAGTGAGCCGCAATGGGGAAAGTATGGATGGGGCTTGGAGCGCCAGGGTGGGGGGGAGCAGATGGTGGTGGCAATTGGGAGGAAGGGAGAGAACGGATAGGTGGTGAGAGCAGGTGAGGTGGGAGTGGGGGGGTGGGGATGAGACTGAGTAAGGAGGGGGAGGGGAGGAGGAGAGGAGAGGAGGAGGAGAAGGGCCCCAGGGGAGCTGGGTGGAGGGGAGCATGGGTGCGGCCAAGAGCATCTCCCCCATCTCTCCCTTTCTCTCCAGACTCCCCAGACCTGCCTCATGCCTTGAACCTTTCCAGCCCTCTTCAGCCCAGAGTGGCCTCTCTCTCTCTCTCTCTCTCTGAACTCAGGCTCTTACTCTTCATGTACCTCTTTTGGCAATTAATCCTGGCACCTCATGACACCGCTTGCATGGCTGGTTAACTCTTGCATGGTTGGTTAAGCTTCTGAGCGTCCCTGTCTCTGCTCCACCGCGAGAGTGTAGGCTGCTTGAGGACAGGGACTGGGGACTGGGGCTTCCCTCCTTTGTTCTCCCCCACGCCACCTAGCAGGCACAGAGCCAGCACGCCGAGCTCCATGTTGACTGGGTGAGTGACTGGGAGTCAGTGAGGGGGTATCAGGGAGCGTGGGGGGGAAGCAACTGCAGTGGTAAAAGAAGCAGGAGAAGCAGCTTAGGGGACTGGGGGAGGGCGCATTACCCGGAGTAAAAATAGGCTGGAAAATGTGACATTTATTAACTTGGATTCTGGAGGAAAGGTCACAGCAGAGTGGGGAGTGGGAAGGAGGAAACAGGGAAAGCAACAGAAAACACATCGCAGCCCCTTACCCAAAGCCTGTCACTGTTACTGACCATCTTACCACCCGTGCCTGGGCAGGTTCCTCGCCACCTGGTGTCTGTACCCGTCTCCCTACCACTGATCCTCAGCATGAGCTCCATGTTCTTACCAGAGGGCCGTTGTGGACCTCCTGTGCTCAGTAGAGACCTCATGTCTTCATCTCCTACCTCTTCTCCAGTCTTGCCCCACAAGACACCCCCATCTTGTCCACTGCCACAGTTCATGGATTGCCATCCCAGCCAATAATCCCAGACCCCGTTGTATTTGCAGCAGACCCAACCCTAGAAGGCCAGGTCCAAGGGAGAGTTACACTCAGCAAATGGGGGATGGGGTGTGGGCAGAAGGGTATGGCGTCTAGACTGGGTGGGGGACACAGAAAGCAGGATCCAAAGGGGAATTCCTGTCCCTCAATGCTTGCTTTGCCCCTCCGCTCTTCTCGGGCATGCCGCAACCCCAAAGCTGAAACCCACAAACTTCGCCTACCCTCCTCAGCCTCCTCTCTGCAGCCCCAGAGTATGAAAAGGCCTGCGGGATGTCCATCCTCCTCTTTAGCCATCCTCAGGATTCTGAGAGACTCCCTGTTCCCGTAACCTCCAAGCACCTCTTCCTTTCCTAGAGCCAGGCAGGAAACCCCTGCTTCCCTCACCTTACCCATCTCTCCCTCCTCCCTCCTCCCCTCCTTCCCACTGAGGTTTCAACACACTTCCCCTTTCCTTTTTACCCCCAACTGGGGCCTGAGATGCAAACTCCCGCTCAGGGACACAAAGCTCCCATTGATTTCTGCCCCCACAGCACCTGCTGAGAATGGGCTCTGTCTGCCCCCCCAACTTTGAGGGGTGAGGATGTCAGACAGAGGGGCCCCAGGGACCCCAAAGGCCACATGCACACTCTCAACACCTCACCTCCTCCTTGGGGACTCCTGCAGTCCTGGGTTTGGGAGCAATGATTTTTTCCTAGAAGAGGGTGTGTAAGCCACACAAAAGCCCAGCGCCCCCCAAACCAGCACTATCCCTCCTTCCTGTCCCTTCCTCCATTCCTACCCAACTGCGCCCGCATCCCGTGGGAGGAGGACCCAGTGGCTGCAGGCATGGGTGGTGGTGAGAGGAGCCATAGTAGGCCTACTAGGGGCATGTTTCCTGCCGATGCTGAGGCAGTGAGTGAATGGGAACCTGCGCCGGGGGCAGCTGGGCTGGAGGAAGGCAAGCCCCCCACTCCTGCTCCCATCTCTGGGGCAGGCCACTGGAGGCTGGCTGGAGTGGGCACCATGTTGATGCCACGTATTTGCACACGCACTGGGCAGTGGTGACAAGGCTGCAAACACACACATGTACACAACGCTGGGAGTCAACTGTGGGCTGGGGACAGGCATCCCAAGCACCGGGGGTAATAGATACCCCGTGACTGTGGGTGAATGGAGCACCGACAGACAGACAGCCCGCACACGAGACACGCCCCCCATGCTCACACCTGACTATGGGAGGGCAGCCCGAGCCGACACGCCGATCCCAATGAGAGTGTGTGTGTCTGTGCTCACACACGTGTGAGACATGGCACCAGCAGGCCCCACGTGGGGAGCAGGGATTGAGGTAGACGGGGCGGGGGGAGCATCAGGAGAGGGGATGGCATCCACAGTGTGGCCCTGTCCTCAGCAGCTAAGTGAGATCTGGGATGTGGGCATGGGGATGAGGCGCTCTGGGTGTGTGGGTGTGCAGGTATGCTCGTGAGTGTAGTGACAGGCACACTGAGTATGCGAGAGGCAGTGCAGGAAACTGTCCCCAGCAGCAGGGGTGTGTGTGTGTGTGTGTGTGTGTGTGCGTGTGCTGGGTCGCAGCGAGGGTGAGCCGTGCACACAAGAGTGAATGAGTGATTCTCAGTGTAAGAGCCAGAGCCGGGCAAGGGAACAGCAAGACCCAGGAAACGGAGGGAGGGCGAGCGGGAGAAGCTGGAGGGGCCGCATGAAAGAGGGATGTGTGAGAGAGTCTGTGAAAGGGGGTGTGTATGAGAGACACGGAGACAGAGAAGAGACACTGGCACCCAGTGTACCCGAAGATCAAGACCGTTTCTTCCAGCCTGCCGGTCGGGCCAGCTCCCCAGGAGGCAGCCCTGAGTCCCTCTCTTTGCTGGAGCCCCCCAGACACCCTCTTCCCATCACCCTCATCCAGTGGGGAGAAGAATCCAGTAGCCACAAAAGGAAAAGGGAACAACAGATAAGTGGGGGTCAGTTGCTCCTGCCCTGGCCCCGTGCATCCCTTCCCCGCAGGCTGCCCGGCTTCCGGGACACCCCGGGCCCACTCCAGGCCCCCTGGCCCCAGACCTGGGCACTGCACCAGCAGCAGAGCCAAGAAGAGGAGCAGCCACAGCAGCAGGGTAAGCCCCGAGGAGCATCCTCTGCTCCGTGGCCAGGAAGCCCGAAGGCAACACCCAGGCTCGGGGGAGACACGAGGCCAGCCTCTGGTGGCGGAAGGAAGGGAAGCCCTACGGAGGATGCCCCTATGCAGCCCCCCTCCTCGCCGCCCCCCCCGCCCCCCGCCGCCAGCCTCTGGCCACCCCAGGCCGGGCACGCCAGCTGGCAGGACTCACCACGGAGAAGTTGCTGGCGGAACAGTGATGCCCACTGAAGTTGCAGCTCTTGAGCATGTCGGCAAGCTGGTGGCCAGTGCGGTTGAGGATGTCTACCATGTCAGGCTCCGGGTAGCGCAGGCCAGCGGCGCGGTGCCCGTCCCGGTCTTTGGGGGGCAGCCCTGTCAGGTTGGCCAGGTGGAAGATGTCGGCGTCGCTGAGGGCCGAGTGCCGGAAGCGGTTGATGTTGCAGAGGGTGACCGCCGGGAAGCCCGCCACTGGGGCTGGGGCGGCAGGGTCCATTGCCACCAGGTGAGGCCGGGTCAGGTAGCCCCGGGCCAGGCCGGCAGCCTGGTACAGAAAGGCGGCCAGCGAGGTGAGTAGGGCCAGTGCCCACAGGGTTCTGCGCAGTCTGTGGGGGCCCGGGCCACAGGCCCGGCCCAGGCCGTGCAGAGTGCTGGTGCTGGCAAAGGTGGCCAGGTCCCGGGGGGCTGCTGTCCCCTGTGCAGGCCCCAGGAGGCTTTGCTCATCCCCTGCCTCCTTCTCCTTGGGTTTCGCATCCTCCTCTGCAAATTTGATTTTGCACACAATCTCGATCGGCATCTGTCCCCGGCTGCTGGGACTGTGGCCGGAGCCTCCCTGCCCCTGTCCCTCCCTGGCCAGTGGGCCCCCCCCCAGTGCCCTCCGGAGTGGCGGCGGTGGCAGTGGCCGCTCTTCGAAACTCAGGGCAAGCAGGAGGAGGACAGGGACGGGGTGGGGGCCCGAGGTGGGGGAGTCACTCCCACTCCCAGCAGCTCCTCAGCCCTGCCGCCGCTGCCTCAGCTGCTGCTTGTCTCTCTCCTCGATCGGCTCCTTGTGGCTTCCTTATCAGCACCAGCACAGCTGTCAGCCCCTGCGTGTGTCCCTGCGAGCGAGCAAGCGAGGGAGTGAGCGCCGCTCCGCCACGCCGCGCAGCCCCAGCCGCGCCGCTCAGCATGTGCTCCGGAGCCCACCCCGTGCTTAATAATTCAGGACATGTCAACAGCGCTTCACCAGCGCCTCTGGCAGCAGGAGCCAGGCCAGGGGCGGGGGGCAGCCCCCCACACCCCCACCCCACCCCCCGGGGCCCAGGACAGGGATCCCCGGGCCCCTGCCCCAGACCTCGTCGGGCTGCCCCCCCAAACTCTTGCTACAGCCTAGGCACTCGTGGGGTCCCCAGAGGGCCACACTCCCAGGCCACTCAGAGAAGACATCTGCACCCAGAGGCCTCGGCTCGTTCCGCCACTTTTCGGGACCACGCCCGGGAAGGGTCAGCCAACTCCACCCCCCACCTCCCTGACTCCTGACTCCAGCACCCAGCCACCACCTGCCCCCACTACCTCACTCACAGCGGCTTCCAGAAACTCCTTGGGAGAGCCACTTGTTTGAATGAGGGAGGGGAGGGCAGAGGAGGGCAGGCAAGACAGACAAGGGGACAACGGTGACTCCACCAAGATGCTTGGCTTCCCTGGAGCTTTGCTCCCAACTTCAACACCCACCATTACCCCCGCCTGCCCTGGGATGCTGGCCGCCCCCTCCCGTCCCCCCAAACTCAGTCACTCGTGGGTCTGAGACAGGACGCCCTGGCTGGCTTGCACATCTATGGCCACTTGGCTAATCCAAACGTTTCTCAAATCCCTTGCCAAGCCAGGCTGGGGGTGGGGGGAGTGTGTGGGGTGAACAAGCCAGGGAGCAGAGACCAGGTAGGATGGGTGGGGGAGAGGGTATGGAATGGAGGGAGAGGAAGAGCCCAAATGGGGATTTGGGAGGGAGGAGAAATGTGCGGCTTGAATGGGAGGGAGTACTATCCCAGAAGCAGAAGCAGAAGCAGAAGAAGAGAGTGGCCAGACCGTAGGGCAGGGGAGCCCTGGCCTGGCTGCTGGCTTACGGAGGGGAAGCAGGCACGTGGGTTGTTCTCACAGGCAGGGTGGGTCCCCAGTTGGCAGCCCAGGAGGAAATGCCTTGGTGCTCCCAGGGTGGAGTGGTCACAGTGAGCAGCTTGTGTTCTGGGCCGGGGGGGAGGGGAGGGGGGGCGGGGTAGGGGGGGGCCCGTGTGAGAACGTGAGCCCTCCCCGGGGAGGAAGCACTTGTCCCCCAGATGAAAGGGGGGGCTGCTTAATCGGGGCGCTAATGAGCAGCAGGGAGAGGAAGCTCAGAGGGGCGGGGGAGGCGGCTCCATCGATCCGAGCCGCGGAACCAGCAGCTGAAAAAAAAGTGAGAAGGGAATCGATCTGAGGGAAACGGCAGCTGCTGGGGATTAGAGCCCCAGGTCCACCCGCTGCCCAGAGGCCACCCCTCCCCTGCATCAGGACTGCCCCGCCAGTCACAGCCCCCGCCTGGACCGAGAGGAGGGGCCTAGGGACGGCTACCCTGGGGAGCAGGGAATATGTCACTGCCCACCTTGGCTGCGAGGCCAGGTCAGGCCTCATCAGTCACCGGTCACCCCAGCATGGAGCCCAGCAGCCCCGAGCCCCGGCCACGTGTGGCACCCTGCTGGGGTGGTCCCCAGCCTCTCCTCAAAGTAGCTTCTGGGGGGGTGCCCCTACGGCTGGGCTTCCCCCACAAGCAGTCTCCCCCCAGCTGGGAAGAGGAGGCCCCTGGGGTCAGGGCTAGGGCCGGCAGCGTCCCAGAGGGAAAAAGCGGGGAAGGCACGGGAAGCAGCCGCTGAGTTAGCCCTCAGAGCCTCCAAGTGACCACAGACAGTGCCCCCTACCCGGGCAGCCCCCTGCCATGCTCCGCCCTCCCTGCTAGACTCCCAGACCCTTTAGTGCTTCCGCCCCACCTCCTCCTCACCCAGCCTACCCCCCTTTCTCCTAGTATTGATTTTTCTTTACTGGGTATTTTTTAAAAGGTGATTTAATTGCTTTTTTAAGGTTACTTCAGTCTGGGGCTCTGCCAAGAAAGCGGGGAGCTGCCCCCCGAGCTCTCCCCAGCACTCGGTGCTACCCTGGACTCAACGCATGTCCCTAAATTGCCCTGAGATCCACTGGGATCACGGGGTCCTACTCCTCTAATATACTGGCCTCCATCATCAGCCCAAATCACACCTTCTTTCCTCCAGAGGGCATGGTACGAAGCCTCTGAAGGAATGAAGTTGGGGGGTGGGTGGGGAGGGGAGTTCCAGGCCACTCGGAACTGGAACAGGAGTTCACTGCACTCACCCCACCCCCCACTGCCCCACAGCCAGCTGTCTCCAATTGTCCCCAGGTCCCCATCACCCAGTCTCCCAGACCCCTAGGAATCCAGTTATGCTTGGTGGGAGCCCCCTCTCACATCCCCTCCGCCCATCCTGCACCTCACCCTCCAGTCTCTTCTGTCTCCTCTGCACCCCCTACACCCCCTTCCCCTCTGGCCCCCTGTCCTTTTCCCCCCTCCCTCTCCCCGCTTCCCTGCTTGCCTCCCTCTCTGCCCGGCTGCAGTTGGGTGATAATCTCCCTCATTTAGCCTCCCGGCTGCTTCCCCGGCTCATTGCCCAGCTGGTCCCTGGGGCTCGGCCCAGCTTCTTCCCCACCCCCACCCCCAGCCCTGCGCCCAAACTCCCCCCATCCCCTCCTGGCTTCCCCCACCTACTCCCCTGGGACCAGCTGCCCCCCTGCAGTGAGCATCAGGGCCAAGCGTGGTTGGCCGGGACCTGAGCTGGGTGTGAGCAGAGGGGGGAGGGTCTGTCAGGGATTCGGGCTGGGAGTGGGTGTGGGGCACAGGAGAGGCACAGGGGTGAGGGACCTGCAGGGCCAGGCTTCCGTGGCTCTCCAGTTGTCCCCATTCCCCGGGTTTGTTCCTGGTCCAATTCTCGACCCAGCCCCATGCCCCAGAGGTGAACGAGTCTTCCTGATGGTGGTGGATGGACCGGCAGGAAGAGAGATGAGTGGCATCTGTACAGCCAGACAAGGCAGAGAGCATAGGAATGGGGGACAGAAGGGTGAGGGAGGAGACAGGGAGGGCAGGAGGGTTCTGCCAGAGCACCTGAGGAAGTGCAGGTTTTACTTGGGCAAAATGCCTCAAAGGCAGACCCAGAGACCTCCCATGTTCCAGCTTGGGGGTTCCAAAGGGAGCCTCCAAGGTCCTTACTGCACCCAGGCTTTTGGGACTTTGCCTCTTTTCCCAGCAGAGCACGCCCACCTCCACCCCCGGTGCACCGTCTGCATTTGCGCCTTCTCACCTCCCTTCCTGGGTGGCCCACTCATAAATGACATGACCCCCAAACTCTTAGCATTCTTCTAGAGAGAGTCCCCAGCCTCCCCCTGCTCCCAGAGGACGACACCTCCTGGCCACCCTTCCCAGCCCAGACACCTGTCCCAGCCCTGGCTCTGGTGCGGACCAAGGGATGAGCTAGTGTGGGACAGATGTGGGCGGGAAGGGACAAGGATGGGGGAGCGGAGGCCGGGACTGGGCCAGGCCTGGCTGGTGAGCAAGCAGCGGTGACAAACGGGCTGTGCGGGGGCCGAGGGGCGGGGGGCGGACGGCGGCTGATTTATCTGGGTTATTTATGCCGCGGACGAGGCAGGAGAGGCGGTTAATGAGAGTTCCAGCGAAGGGGGGGTGGGGAGGTCCGGACGTGATCTGAGGCGACTGAAGAGGGTTAGCGTCCCACCGCCAGGCCCTGCCCCCACTGCCGGCCAGCACTCTGCACCCCCTACCCCATCCTCAGGCCAGCCCGGCCTGACCCCATCCTCTTCTGGGGATGCCCAAGCTGAGGCCCTGGATCACGGGCTGAGGGGCACCAGGTCCAAGATCGAGGGGCAGGTGACTGGAGGAACTGAGGAGGGGACCAGGAAAGGAAGACGAAAGAGGAAAAAATCTTGGCGAGGCAGAAACTGCCCACATCTGTGGGGCCTTCAGGGGGCGGTTGGGGGAGGAAGGGACCAGTGTGGGAGTGGGTGGGCACCTGGCAACCTCAGAACGGAGGCTGGAGAGAGGGCAAAGGGCACTGGGGTGCAAATTTGGTGTCGGCCAGGAGCCATCCTAGGGGCCTGAGAGGCAGAGACATGCTGAGAGTGGGGGTGCTGGTCAGAGAGAAGAGGGAGCCAGGAAAGGAGGGGGAGAAGATCCAGAGGAGGGGGAGAGGGCTTTGCAGCAGTGAAAGCTGCTGGGAGCAGATAAGGCGGCTGAGCCGCGGGAGGGATTAAAGCTCTGAGGGGCAGGGGTGGGGGCGCGGCGCGGACGGGGGCGGGGGGCAGGAAGGAGAGGGCCGAGGGCAGGACATCGGGGCCAAGACGAGCGGGAGAAACGAGGGCTGTGAAGGGGACAAGATTAAATCGGGGGGCCAGAAGGTGGCCATCGCCTGGCAGAGAGGAAAGAAGGGGCTCCTGATCATCTCATGGGGGTGGGGACTTCCCCCTACTGGCGAGCCCGCATGCCCTGCACGTGCCAAGGGTAGCAGAGCTAAGCAGAGGGGTGCACAGCAGATGGGGTGAGTGGGAATGGCAGGGCCGGCCCGGGGAGCCGGGGAGCTCCCGGCTAGAGAACTGAGGGCACGCAGCGCCTCCTTGAGGTGGCAGATGGAACACCGTCACAGGGAGCCACAGTCAAGGGTGCTCCGCCAGCCAGCGCTGGGATGGAGACCCCATCACACCCAGTGTGGCAGGAACCAATGTTTCACAGGGGATTTCTTTGTGGGGAGCAGTATGGGCATGGAGGGAGGGCAGTGGCTTGGCCAGGCTCACGGCTCAGACCCGCAGCCCCTTACCACCTCCTGCCCTCCTGTTCTCCAAGCCTCCCAGAAAGGTGTGCTCGGGAAGGGGGAGGCCCCTGCTCCCTCCTGAAGAGCCGAAGTGGTAAAGGCAGCGGAGGGGAGCCCGCAGGGAAGGAAGGGGAGGAGGAAGAAGGGGCGGGGGGAGGGGCGCGGGGGTGGCAGGCGGGGCAGAGTAATTGCGTGTTTGTCAGTTCTCCTGTCTGCACAGGAGGGAGCGAGTGTGGTGGTGGTGGGTGTAGCTTCGCCTCGAGGAGTATGTGTCTGTTGGCAGAGGTGTCAGTGTGTCTGTCTCAGGGGTCTAGGCTCTCCTTGGCCCCCGCCCTCCCCTCTGTGTTTTGGGGAGCGCGTCTCTGGGCCCACCCAGCTGTGCTCCGTGCTGATGCGGCAGATGTGGCGGGGCCCCAGCTGTGCCCGCTTCCCAGAGAGGGGGAGGGGGCCGCAATCTGCTCCCCCGGTAATGGCCGCTGAGCGCCAGGGGGAGGGCATGGAGATGGGGGTGGGGCTGGGGCCCAGGTCAGCCCCGCCAAAGGGACAGGAGGCGGTGAGGGCCCTGCCCCCACTCCACCCCACCCCGGCCAACCTCCCCCCAATCTGTGTTCTTGGCTCGGCCTCTCCCCCTCGCTGGCTCCTGAAGCCCATCCAAATTTCTCTCCAAGCTCAGTCCCCGTCCCCAGCCCTCCTCCCATCACCCCATCCAGCTCGGTGCCAGGGACCTGCCCCCCTCCCCAGCCCCCAGCTTGCTCCCCATCGCTGATTTTACAGAATAATCTTTTTATGGAAACCTAAAAAAGCACTAATGGCAGGAGCGCACCCCTCCCCCGCATCCCTTCCCCCGCTCATCCCCCACTTCCCACCCCTGTTCCCTTGGTTCTCCCTCCTCAAACCCTTTGGGGGCCAGCACCCTCCTACCCCTTCAGGGCCAGTGAGGACCTAGACGTGGCGGAGAAGTGGGCTCCCACATCCTGGGCCCCAAACTGTGCCCTCAGAGATGGATGGGGCACTAGGTCCTTCCCAGGGCAGACAAGGGCTGGAGACAAGGAGTGGAGGGCATTATGACTCCTCAGAACCACCCCCCACCACCACAACAGGGACTCCACCAGCCTGGTGGGAGGGGGCATGTTACAAAGATCTCAGCTACACTAGCCACCCCCCCCACTCCAAACACTGACCCTTTCGCCTTCCAGTGCCTCTCCCCACCCCCACTGGGCCTAGGAGGGGGCTCCCGGGGGCCAGGGCCTGACACAGACTTATTGGATTTCACGGTGTTTTGCTGAGAAAATAATTAAATTATCATATTTATGATGGAGCTGCCATGGCCTCTGCCAACCACTTGGAACAGAAGGGTCAGGACTGGGGGGAGGGCAGGGAAGGGACCCAGTCCCTGGCTCCACAGCCCATCCCTCTCCCGGCTCCTTCTTCAGGGAGTTGACCCCAGGCCCAGAGAAGGCATCGGCTGCCCCCTGCCAACCCCATGCAGATTATGGGAGGTCTGGGCTGGAGGCTGGGACAGGGAATGGGAAAGAGGCTGAGTCAAGGCAGGTTGTAGGTCAGGACTGCTAAAACCCAGCTCCTCTCACGCATGCTCTCACACAGCCTGCAGGGCCTGAGGGGGCTGGGAGGGCACATCCAGCCCAAACCCCCATTACCCTCAGCCCAGCTCCTGAGGAAGCACATCTTCCTAACTGCCCAGCTATGAAGCTATGAAATCCTGGGCTCTGTCCCAGACCCCGGTGCTGATAACAAGGTCCCAGCACCCTGCCGCCTGCCACCCCCGCCTGCTGCCAGGACCCCCTCCTCCCTCCCACCCACGCCCTGCCCCCCCATTCTCTTTGGGTAATTAGATTCCTCTCAATTAGCAGATTACGATCATTACCAGCTCATCTGGCAACTAAGCTCCGCACCCACAGCTGGGGAAAGGGGGGCACCAAAAGGGGGCACGTGGGGGTCATGGGCAAACATGATAGATGGTTGGGGTTCTCTGGGGCTTCAGGAATGTGGAGAGGACAGAGACCTCCCAAAGGGCCGAGTCAGGGTGGTGGGAGGTGGCCAGGGATCCTCCCCTCCCAGAACAAGGGGCCCCCACTGTGTTTGGGGAGGGCTAGGCACCAGCTTAGGTCTGCCCCGCCTGCCAGGGGAGTAAGAGACACCAACCAGGCCTCGGGCGGGGAGAGCCCCCCCAACCCCGCCAAAAGCCAGGCTAGGAGCAGATGGAGCTGGCAAAGCGGAAAACAGGCTGGGGCTGGGCTGGGCAGGAACTGAGAAAAGCAACCACCGGGTGATCCAGTATCAGGCCTGTGGCTCTCAGTCCCTGAGCCACCGCCAGCACCCCACAGCCCAACCAGAATCCTGCACCCTTCCTTTCAGAATCCTTACACTCCGAGCCCGAGCCAGGCCCATTGAAGAGAAACAGGAAGGCGGGCAAGCCGGCAGTGCTGGGGTAGGGGTGAAGGCAGGGGCCAGACAGGCTGGGAGCCTTGGGGGCCTTCCTCCCAAGCAGAGCAGCACAAGAGGCTAAAGGCAGTGGGAGGGGGAGATTTACCGGGGCTCCAGATTCATTATTCATGAGCCCGCAGCAACGACTCCAATTTAAATGCTAATGTGGGGGGGCCTGACTGAGCTGCCCCCCTTCCACCCTCACCCCCAGCCCAGGCACAAGCAGGAGTCCGTGCTGGCTCCAAGGTTCACTGGGGTTTATTAAGGAGTGAAGAGGGAGGCCAGGAGTCCCCCGGCCACCCACGTTGCTCCTGGCACGTGAAAATCCCGCCTGGCTTCCTCGGGTCCTTTTGGACAGAGGCTGGCCATGCAGGCAGGAGCCTCGAGGGGAGCGGGTAGGAGGTGGGAGCTGGGGGGGGGTGCCTTCTGGCAGTCCCCCTCAGAGGATGATCTGGTTGGTGAAGCTGCGGCTCAACTCCTTGTGTGGCAGAACAATCGAGTTCAGGATGAGCACCTCAGCAGGGATCCGGACACGGCAGCCTGCAACGGGACATGAGGGCACCAGGAGGAAGCCGTGGGGAGGGGAGGCCAGAGGCAAGGAGCTGGGGCCACTGCCATCGGGGAGGAATCCCTCCCTGCCCATCTGTGCCCTGGCCTCACGCTCCCAGTGACTCACAACAGGGCCTGGCACACAGCAAGCACTTTGTAAATGTTTGCTAAAGGAATAAACACAAGCAAGCAAGCAAGCACGCATGCACACGCGCACGCGCGTGCGTCCAATCCCCACAGGGCAAGGCCGTCACCTGTGGAGGTTTTCCACAGCCCTAGTCCCCTGGGAAGCCGTACCTAGGATGGTGATGGCAGGCAGCAGCTTCCCATCCTTGAAGAGGCTCTCACTGTCCATGTGTGCTCGGGGGTCATTGGGATTGGGGTCATTGGGGGTACCCTCCACACGGGCCCAACGCCCCACAGTGCTCCCCCAGCCCACAATGGTGTGCAGAACACATGTGTGCTCCTGCCAAACACAACAGTGTCAGGTGAGAGAGGAGAAGGGGCCAGATGCAGAGCCCATGGGGCCCACCCCCCGCCCAGCCAGCCACGGGGTGCCTACCTGCAGCATGGCCCCATGGAGGACAATGCTCTCGCGGAGCCGCACCCCCTCGCCCACGGTCACCCCCTCCCCAATGGAGACGTTGGGACCTAGCTGTGGAGAGGAACAGATACCATAAGCCCTGGAGGGCCTTGGAGAAACCCGAATCCACCCTCTTCATAGAACAGGTAGGGGGGAAGAGACCTGCTTGAGCCTGTACGATGGGTGATGACAAAGCAGAGCCCTGAGCTCTGAGCTCAGGAGCTCGGCGCCATCCCACCCATCCTGGCGGCCTAGCTCCCCACTTACCACTGCCGACGGGGCCACCTTAGCTGTGGGGTGGATGTAAACATTTCCTAGAATCAGAAGAGAAGATCTGGGGGCAACTACCCCACACCATACCTGGTTCGGGGTTGGGGGGGTGCAGGGACTAGAGCTTCACCTCTGAATCTGAGGTCAGGAGTCCTGGCTCAGGGGGCACAGGGGGCTGGGGTGGGGGGCAAAGATGAGGAAGGGGGGCAGGGGGCTGTACCTCGGATTCGTGGACCCCCGGGGGCGTGCTTGGCCAGGCGTTCTGGGTGAGTGAGCTGGTACTGGCCCAGGTAGAGGCGGGAGGCATAGAGAGCTGAACTGGCGGGAGCCACAGAGCAGAATGGGGGATTCAGGGGCCAGCAGGTGCCTACCCTCTGAAAATCTCAACTCCCAGGTGCCCCAGCCACCTCACGTAGCCATACCCCGCAGACTTGATCTGGCTCCAGATACCATCAGTGAGGTGGACGTAGATCTGGCCCTGCCCAGCCAGGGCGGAGAACACGTCCTGCTCCAGGCGGATGGTACCTGCCCCTGGCCACAGGCCTGAAGAGTCCTCCCTGGCAGAGAGGAGATGCGGACATCAACTCCCCAGCTGAGCCCGCCCGGAAGGCCAACATGGTGTCTCAGGGATAGGGATCTGAGGGAATCCCACCCCCTCTCCAGGCTTGGCCAGATCTTCTCCAAAGGGATGTTCATGTCCCAGGAAACTCTGCCAGTGCCCTTACCCACGTCACCCTCCCACCTCTAGCTGGGGTGCAATCCCAGGGGACCCCCGGGCATGGACCCACACCTCATCTCTGCCCCAGGTCCAGGGAGTTTGCCCGGACATAGCTTCCCTCCATTTTCCTCTTCTCCTCCCCATCCACTCCTCCAAACCCCACCTCGGGTCACCCTCCCTCTCACGGGATGGAATGAAACACAGACACTCACCCCAGAG
Source organism: Mirounga leonina (assembly GCF_011800145.1). Lineage (NCBI taxonomy): Eukaryota > Metazoa > Chordata > Mammalia > Carnivora > Phocidae > Mirounga > Mirounga leonina. The sequence continues at coordinate 17,615,634 of NW_023270377.1, forward strand.
GAAGACAGCTGGTGAGGGCAGAGACAGTCACAGAAAGAGAGGGAGAGAGAGAGAGAGAGATGGTAGAGATGCCAGCTCAGCAGAAACAGACAGAGGCCCGGAGAGATGGAGAGAGAAGCAGAGATGGATGGGAGTAAGTGGGGCATGAGACGGGGAGCCAGGCGGGGCGGAAGGAGTGAAGGCCAGGACCCACAGCAGGGAGGGGGGTGGGGAACAGGTCCGGGGCCTACAAGGATGACCTGGGGAGGGGCCTGTGGCCAGCAGGGCTCTGTGGGCTATGCTCTGAGGGGAGCCTCAGCCTGACAGTGTGGGGTGTGGGGGTGTGTGTGTGTGTGTGTGTCTCTCTCTCTTTGCATGTCTCTGCACCCAAGCGTGTGTGTGCCCAAGTGTGCGTGTTGCCGTCTGTTCTGAAAGACATCTCTGGGACACTCATCAGGGCTTGAGAGAAATGGACCAGAAGGGGAGTGGGCAGGCAGTGACAGAGGAGGAACTGGGATGGCTAAGGAAGAGGGACAGAATGAGGTTAGAAGGGGAGGGGACCCGGAAGACTTGGCTGGGGATGACAAGTGGAAAGGAAAAAGGAGAAGGAAGGTGAGCAGGTGGAAACGGAGCCTGCAGAGCCTGGGGGCGGGGGTGCTCTGTGACTGGGGGGAACTTGGGGTTACAGGGCCATGGGGCCCGCCTCACAGTTGCCCATCCTGCTGGTTTCGCTGGAAGACATCCCGAAGGGGCTTCAGGGCTTCCGGGGAAAAGAGGTAGATGCCACAGTTGATGACGTCACTAACGAAGGTGCTGGGTTTCTCCACATAGTGCAGGACCTGAGGACAGGGCAGGCTGGGTCCAGTAGAGGAGGGGGCCCCCTGCCCCCCAGCCCCCCCCCCCATCCCCTAAGACCTTCTGACTGCCAGCTACTCCCTGCTGCCAGGGTGGTCTTCCTAAAATGCACAGTCACTGCCCTTCACCTTCAAGGTAAGTCCCAACTACATACCTTTTCCCTCCCAATCCTCCCCACCTCCCAGCACCCCCAGCACACCATTCACTGCCATTGCACGCCTGTGCCTGGAATGCCCTTTCTCAGTGATGCATCTGGAAAACTCAGCTTTCAAAACCCAGTTGACCTTGCCACTTCCTCTGGGAGCCTGCGCCTGTCCCGCCCTACACTGAGCCTCTCAGGTCTGGGCATCCCTGGCGTCTGGCCACACCTCACTGTGGGCCCTTGTGTCATTTGCCATGCTTGACTTTTGACTGTCTTTCCCACTGACTGGGGGTTTCCTGGGAGGGAGGGATTCTATTTCTTTGGCTCTGTTTCTTTCACATCTAGCTAGTGCCTAGTATAAAACTTAAAAAAAAAAAAAATCACACATATTTATGTGTGTGTGCCTGTTTAAGTGTCTTTTTAATACTAATGCTTGAACAAAGAAAAGGGCTGTGTGAAAGTCAGTTAGGCTCAGGGGCAGGGAGTTTCACAAACAAGGACTGAGATCCTCTGCCTTACAGATCCCGCTCCCACCTCTGGAATTCTAGAGGCGCAATAATACTGTTTCCTGCCTCTGTGCCCTTGCACATCCTGTTCCCTCTACCTGCAATGCCTTCCTGTCTCCTTCTTCATCTCCACAAATTTAACTCAACTCAGACTTTGCCTCCTCCAGGAAGCTCTCCCTGCCCCCAGCCAGGCAAGGCTGGGGTAGGCCTCCTTTCGTGTTCCCATAGCACACAGTGCATACATCTATCGGGGCGCTGCACCCATGGAAATTAACTGTTAGCCTTTGCTCTTTGCCAATCTCTAGAAAAGATGGAAGATGAACAGCCAAGGGTACGCCCCACCTGGTTGACAGCACTGGAGCCCACTCAATTGCCTTCTAGCATTCTCTAGAAGCAGAGGGGCGGGGGCATGAGGATACAGAGTAAGAACCCAGCCAGCCCCGTCTCTGCTCTTACCTCGTGTGTCTGTGGGTTCTCTACAATGCAGCCGTAGTTGAGGGACTGTGTCCTGTTAGCCTGAAAGACAGACACACCGAAACAATGACCTGCCTGCTCTAGGGCAGCAAGGTCTGTTTTCTTTCTTTCTTTCCCTCCCCTAAAGCACCTGGCACGTATTTCTGGCACTGACAGGCCTTCAGCAGGGGGAGAACTGACAGCTGCCCTCCCCCTCCTTCCTTCTGAGCAGCCAAAGGGCTCAGGGTCTCTACCGCTGCCGCCGCCTCCTCCTCCTCTGCTACTTGCTGGGATTTCTGGCACATTCCCTTGTTGATGCCCGTTCCCACTCCAACTCTCTCTCGGCTGCCCCTGCCTCCCCGACACTCTGCATTCCAGGAACGTCTCTGGATCACCCCCTTTCCCCCCTCCAGCCCTCCTGGCCCCCTCACCGTGGTGCCAAGGAGCAAGAAAGGGTGAGGCTGGTGTCTGTAGGCATCCAACATAGCACTCAAGGGGAAGTCGGAGCAGACATCAGCGTTGAGCACAAAGAAGGCCTCAGGGCCCCCGGCCAGGATCTGGTCCCGGAAATGGTAGAGACCACCTCCTGTGCCCAGGGGCACAAATTCTTGCAGGTACCTGTCACCGGGGGACCCCAGGGCCAGCTCAGTGAGATGAGAGGAGGCAGAAAGCATGAGCCTGGGCATCTGACCCCTCCTGCTCCCAGAAATACACCTGCCTGAGGCCAATATACTCAGGGATTCAGAGATGCCCAAATAAGACCCCTCCTGGTATATAAGGGTGAAGTCTGCCAGATGCTGACTCAACCCACTCACCAGGACTCTGAGGCCTCGGGCACTGCCCCCACACCCCATCCCCCCCATACGGCACATGTACACAAACACCTGATGGGGAGGTTAAACTCCTGCTGGGCAGCCTCTAGAAATCGGGTAAGGGGCTCGTCAGGTTGGTAGAAGCCAATGAGCAGAATCTCCTGCATCCCAGGGACCTGAGAGCAAGGGGAGAGGTTGGGAGGAAAAAGAACGTATCTGATAGGAAGGAATGTTGGGGGAACCCCTGGTACTGGCCCAGGAGTCCAGAGACCATAATTTTGGTCTCAGCTGTGGGTACTCACTTTACCACCCTGGCCTATGTGCTCCTCCAGACAAAGAGGAAGCTAGAGGAAGTCTGTCCCTGATCTTTCAATCTTTTATGATTCTGTTGTTCCCCCGACCCCATCCCCTCATCTGAGGATCACCCTAGGAAAGATCCTGCCTACCAAACTGCATGAAAAGATAATCCATTCATTTTCCCCCATATTTATTATCTGTCAATATAAGCTTGAGATCAGCATGAGATAAGGGTACCACTTATCAAGTGCCTACATTGCACTAGGCACTTTACCAACATCATCTCTAAGCCCTGCCACCCCACAAAGTAGGGTTAATCACCCCATTTGACCAGTAAGAAAACTAAGGCTCAGAAAGGGCGAGGAATTTACCCAAGTAAATTTACTCTCCAGGCAGAGACTGGATCCAGATAAAACCCTGCCCATCCCAATGCCTAAAGCAATAAAGAAATTAGCTCCACAGTGAGCAAGGGTTTGAGTTCCCTGCTTTGCTAGCATTCAGGTTCCTCAGGCTGTTGCTTTAAATGGTCTCTAAGATTCCGGCCTGATCTCGCATTCCATGCTTTAAAAATAGGAGTGAAATCTGAACAAGAAGAGGCCAGATGAGAGACCAGATTAGCGAAGACAGCAGGGCAGTTGTCCTGCACAACTCTGAGGTACACCATTCACACTGTCATTTATAAATGGCAGTCCCTGGAGTTATGCCTGGTGTGAACAGGACATGGTTGGAGAGAGGGGGAAATACAGCATGAAGGAGATGAGCAGGAAGTGAGGTGAGAGGGGGAGCCTCTGGGGTTACCTGAGCACAGGCCTCAATGTGGTGCTGGATCATAGGGACCCCCGCCACTGGAAACAGGGGCTTGGGCACCTCAAAAGACAAAGGCCTGAAGCGGGTCCCTGAGAGAGGAGAGAGAAGCACATTTCAGCTTCCTGCCTCCCTCTGCCTCCACCCCCCAGTCATTCCAGCCCAACCTCCCTACCCCTTTCCCTAGGCTCCTCACCCTTTTGAGGGCCTCCAATCAGGATCACAGCTTTGAGCATGGTGGCAACTGCTACCTAAACCTCAAGTCCCAACAGAGAAATCAGGCTCAGATCTCACACCCCAGCCCAAGAACCCCACTCACATCCCAAGCAAACCCCAAACTCCAAAGAGCAACACTTAGCCCTCTCACAGGATGTAAATCCAAAATTCAATATAGTCCCTCCTTTGACACAACACCTCACAAATCCCATACATCTCAAACCCCAACCCAGATTCCAAGTGGCCTTAAAACCCCACAGCGATTTCTCCTAAATTCTGAAATTCGCACCCCACAATTTGATCCAACAGACTTCCCTCTGGCTATAGACACATTCAGCAAACTCAGACACTCAGCGACAGATCTCTTAGACCCCAAACCTCAAAAACCCGAAACCCCAAACCCACTGATTCCCAATTGTTACATTCTTATGCTATAGATGTTAAGCCCTGAATGCCAACAGTGAACCCTGAATACTGAATCTCAAATCCTGAGTGAGCCCCAGATACTTAACTGCGATCCTAAGAATGAATCCCAATAAACACTGGTCCGCATCTGATGAATCCCAAGTCCAAGCAAAACCCTCTATATGCTGAATTTGAATCCTAAAACTAACCTCTAAGTGATGAACCCTGAATCAAAAGACAGATTCCCTCGGCTTCTCAAACATGGAATCTACCCCCCACCCCCCCGCCCAGGGTCCCAATACTGGCGACAAGTCTGAAACTCTGGATTCGCAGGATTGATTGCTGACCCTCTGAACGCCACAACTGACTCCGTCTAATAAACCCTAGGCTCGCGTAGCCAGGAGTTGTGGGACTAACAGGAACGGACCTCCGAAGGGCCAGCCGGGACCTCCGAGCAGCCCTCGGCGTAGGGGCCGTCCCCTGCCCTCTACCCCTTTCGCCACCCCTCCGTCAGCAACCTTTACCACTAGCTTTTTTTATTCCAGCTCTGTCGCCCGCTACTGCTTGCTCCTTCCGCGCACGTGTCTTCTCGCGACTCGCGAGAACTCCTTCGCGGAGTATGCCGGGAATAGCAGTTCTTAAGAGCCTGTCGTTTCCCGTAGCCCTCCCCCGTTCCCCCCCCACACACCCCTCCACGCGCTTCTGACTACAAGAGAGGAGGGAGATGGGACTTATGGGAGAACAAGAGGCGTGGCCAAGGTATCTAGGAGGCGGGGCTAAAGAGAAGAAGGGTGGGGCCTAAGAGGCAGAGGCTGGAAGCTAAGATTAGGACCTTGAACCGTCTGGGAATGGGCCCAGGAGTAGCGGCTGAAGTGGGAACAGGGTCACAGGGAGAGGCGGGCCTAGAGACGAGAGGGGGTGTGGCCATCGGTGAGATGGGCGTGGCGAGGACGCCAACCCCGGCGAGTGGCTGGGGCCTGAGGTAGGCAGAAAAAGAGAAGGAGGAGTCATAAGCTCCTCGCGCCGTCCCACTGGGAAGCGAAGGAGCTCCGGACGGTGAGAGAAAGCTGATCTCAGATTTACAGTCCGTAACATAAAGCACTGAGCCAGGCACTCTCCAAACATTCCGACCCCAACATTCTGTGACCTTGGTGTGTGGGTCTGGAGTAAGCGTGGGTGCGAGTGCGGGGGAGAGGAAACGGCGTCCCCAAAGACCAGAACACGCGGAGGGTCAGAGAGAGCAGCTTTATTAAGCAAGATGGAGGAGGGTCGTCGGTCCCACCCACCCCGGGGCTTGGAGCCAGGGCGAACGGTCCGAGCGTTCCTTTCAGGCCACGTCCACGCGAGCAAAGCTCTGGTCCATGCCCAGGCTGTTCTCCACGTACACCTCGTACTTGCCGCTGTCCTCGGGCGTGGCCCGGCGAATGGTCAGCGTCGTGGTGGTACTGCCGATCTCGAAGAACACCCTGGCAGGGAGAGGGGGAGCGGGGAGGGCGGGCCGAGGTCAGGTTACGGGCGCCCGGGGCCAGGCTGGTTAGCCAGCTCTGGTCCTCAGCTCGCGTTCCCCGCCCCCGGCCCACTCTCGCCAGGGTTCTGGGCCCCGTTCCGCCCCAGCGGCAGGTCCCCGCCCTCGCCTGTCATCCTCCTCGATGTCCTCCCCGTCCTTGGTCCAGCCGACGTCGGGCGCAGGCTCGCCCATGATCTCCGCGGTCAGCGTCACCGTGGTGCCTTTGCGTGCCTTAGTGTTACCCGGTCCCTTTTGAATCTTCGCAGGGACTAGAAGAGAAAGGGCGTGCGACCCAGTGAGGGTCTTTAGGGGTGAGGCGGGGCAGGGGCATCACTTCCCCAGATAACACCCCGCCCTCAATATGAGATGGATTTAAGCTCGTAGTGTGACGTTGGGCAAGTCTAGCCTCTCTGGGGCTTCATTTCCTCAGCTGTTAAACCGGACTAGTAGCTGCCCCTGCTCCTTCCCACCGTGAGATGGAGGATCAAAAGAGATACTATGAGTGAAAGCCCGGGAACGTTTACACATCTCGGTGCCCTGGACGGAGACAGTCCGAGGAATGAACATCGCCCTGGGGCGGAGCCAGGAGGCCCAGGCCCTAACCCTGGCTCTGCCTCTGGCTCGCTGTGACCTTGGGGCCCTGGAGTGGAGTGATTGGAGCCCATAGCGGACTTCTCCGTCTTGGCGGGGAGGGGGGCCGGATGGGATCCTGAGGCAGGAAGGGCTAGCCAGCCCGCGCGTCGCCGCGCCCCAGCCCGTGCCCGTAACCCCATGGGGACTCGGCTAGGCCCAGCGGTGAGCGCACGCTGGCTGGAACCAGCTGTGGCGCCGGGAGGCGGTGCTGCTCTCCGTGGTGGCGCCGCCCCCGGGGCGCGCGTACCTTCCACGAGGATGCGCGCCGAGTCAGAGCACTGGCCGAAGGGGTTGGTTACATTGATGCTGTACTGGCCCAGGTCGGCCAGCTCGCCGTCGCGCACCACCAGGGCGACTACGTCAGGGTCCTCGAAGACGTAGCGATACTTGGGCCCGTCGCGCAGCTCCTTGCCATCTTTGCTCCAGCGGATGAATGGGTCCGGAAAAGCGGCAATGCGGCAAGTCAGCTTGGCCGCGCTGCCCTCGATCAGCACCACGTCCTTCAGCGGCTCCAGCACTCGTGGCGGCCCCTTCTCGCGAAGCTCCTTCCGGGACCTATCCGAGAGCCGGGTCAGGGCCCAGAGCTCCCACCACGCGGATCTGGACCGCCCGCACCAAATCCCCTGCCCGCCCCCTCGGCCCGCTAGAACTTTAAATGTGGGGGTGGGTTGGGAGGGGGCCTGCTCTTGAATTGTTACCCTAATGAAATGATGTGCTTTTGTCGGCCGCCTTTCCACACCTCGCCAACCGCTCTCCCCTAAGTCCAGTGACCCCAGCGGTCCGTAACACTGCTCAGCTCCCACCCACCCCCACGCAGCAGTGCGCTTTCTGCAGTTCCCGCTCCCCTTCTCCTGAGGGCTCCGGGCTCCCCCTCACCTGTGGCCCCGGTAAGAGGCCTGGATGCGAATGGCCGCTCTCTGGACCTGGGGGTCGTTGATATCCAGAGTACATCCCGGAGGCGGGGCCGTAGCGGCTGGTTTTTTGGCAGGAGCTGCCTTGGACATCTGGGGAGTGCAAAACAAACATGGAGTCTAGGCTGACACAGAGACTTTGACTTTCAGCTTTTCCCCTGTCAATTCAGAACATCCTGGGGATGGGAGTGTCTGGGGCTGGTCTGAGAATAGGGACTCACCGTGGGCGGGTCGACTTCGGGACTTGGGTCCACTAGCTGGGTGGCAGGTGGGACAGAGCACTTCGGGAAGGCACAGTAGGGGCACGGGCAGGTGCTCAGCCCAGGGCCCTGGTTTTATACATCGCTCCCCTCCTTGCCTTGTTTGGCTTGGTTGCCCCAAGCCCCCCCGGGGACCCCAGCCCCGCCCTATGACCTAAGCGGGCTCCTTATTTAGCCTGAGGATGTTTGGGATGCTGGCTCAGCCGCTGAGGCAGACCCGAGGGGGAAACCTGAGCAGCTCTGGGGTGCACTTCATGTCAGCACCTGGACAGCTGGGCAGTTGGATGCAGCCCCATCCCCTCCCAGGGCAGGGGGTAACCATCCCACTCCTGGTAGTACCAGACAAAGGCCCAGGCTGGCAAGAGATTCAGCTCCCCACTGGGGCAGCTTTACTCTCTGGTCAGTCCCCAGACAGTTGGACAACATGCTGTTCCCAGGACACTGTCGGTTAAAGGGTGCAAGTGTTTGTGGGGGTGCCCCTGAATGAAGCCAGAGTAGCGGGGGCGGGGGAGGGACTTCACTGCCTGGCCCCAGGAGTCTAGGCTTATCATTTCTGCACTGTGCCCTCTGGCGGTAAACTGAGATCAACCTAGAGGGGACGGTAAAGATTTTTCAGAACAGCATCCCCTCCTACCACCCCAGTCCCGCTCACTTCCCTCCATGTGACATGATACGGTCTGACTGGGCTGGGTCTGACTGTGCCTGGAGATTGGCATTAACACTGACTCCCCAGTTCTAGGTCTGCCCAAGCCCCTTTTGGGTCATAAACCCAAAAATTGTGGATAGGGGCATCAGACTGCCTGGGAAAAGGGGTTCAGTTTACCCCTCTGGGACTTGCCTGGAGTCCAGGCTAGCCAACCCAGGGCACTTGCCTCCATGCCTTGTAACTGTCCGCCCAGGTGTGGAGCACTGTCACCTTTTGATCAGAGCAATTTTGACACAGCTCTGCTGACGTAAATTACCTTTGCTCCTCCGGGTTTGGAACAAGCAGTTCATATTCCATTTTCAATGGAGATGGGAAGGGAGCTCAACATCAGAATGGGGATGGGAGAGAAATTTTACCATTTATCAAGATATGAGTTCAGGCACCTCATTTTTATATGAAAACACTTGTGGTGAGTAGGGGATTAAAGATTCTCACAGGCAAACTGTGTATCTTCATCGTTAAAATGACAGGTGGGCAAGACGTCTCTCCAGCCCCTTCCAGCTGGCTTGAACACCCTGTTATTTTATGATGATGGGGCTTGCCTCTTCCCTGGGGTCCTGAGAAGCCAGAGAGGCTGGGCTGGGCTGGGTTGGGCAAAATGTTGTTTGGGCCACAGCCAAGGGGCCCTCAAAGTCAATCACAACACACCAGTGCTAACCCTCTCGGCTCATGGTTCAGAGGAGACTTTATTCCTTTTGCTTTGCCAAGGACAGAGTTTCCAAGGTGGGGAGAGGTGGGGAGAGGTGGGAAACAGCCTCCCCTGGACACAAGAACTGGCTCCCCCCTCCCCTCCACCTCTGGGCAGGACAACTCAGTTGTAGACCCAGTGACCATTCTGTGGTTCTGCAGGGAAGCAGCTAGAGTCAAGGAGTCTTAGCACCCATCAGACTCCCCAGCATGCCATGGGGACAAGAATGTTCAGGTTGATGTGTCCGTTGGCTCTCGACTGTGGCCCCATCTCAGCAGACACACCAACCAGAGCGTCGTGCAGCTGGTGGCCCACGGCCCTAACACAAAAGCATGGAGTTGAGAGGCTGTCCTGGTTTCTTCTGTGGCACTTCACACCATCATCACAATCTCGCCAATCATTATGATGAAACCCCTTCTGCTCCAGGGGCCAGGACCAGAGCTGGACTGTCTCCAGGGCAGAGTGAAGGAGGCTGAGCCAGCCTTGGGGTGTGGGCTGGTGCATTCCAGAGCCCAGCATCCTCCAAGTTGCAATGACAGAATATGTGAAAAGAGGTGGGGGCCACCAGAGTCTGGTTAGATGGTAGTGGTGGAGTCCTGCCAGGACTCCAGAAACTTCAGGAGAGGCAGAAGTCCCTCCTCCCTCTAAGAATAAGGGAGAGGTGGGGCCCCGGAGGGTCAGGGTCAGGAGCCATGGTCTGAAGGTGCTAGCTCTTACAGCTCAGCTCTCATTGGCCAAGAGAAGGGTGAAATGCCCCTGTCCCACCACCCCCAGCACCCTGTACCCCCAGCCATCCCTCCCCATCGACCACACGTAGGTCCTGCTGCTTGCCGTTTTTATTTTCCTTGTGACAGACAGACAGACAGCTGCACAGACAGCTGGATGGCTGGGGTGGGGGGGATGGTCAGGACAACATGGGCAATAGGAATTGGATGGAAGGGAAATTTCATAAAAGTCAATAAATAAATAAATATGAATGGGAAGAAGGACGAAGGCCACAGAGGGGTGGTGGGGACATCCTGGGGCCAGCACAGAGTGCTCAGAGCTGCCTCCACTGGGACAGGAGGAGGACAGGAGAGCGCTGGTTCCAGTAATCACTGCCCCCAGCCCCCAGCCCTCTAGGTTCTCCTTCTGGGGATGTTGGCAGCTACCCCACCCCACTCCACCCCACCCGAGTCCTCTCCTCTCCCTCCCCCACCTCGCTGCCCTCCTTCACATGCTGGTTCCGGCTCCCTAGCACTGTCTCCATGTCCTGTCCCTGCTTCACCAACACTCACTCCCAGCCCACGACCCTGATACCCTGGGCTCCTTCCTCTTCCTCCTCTCCAGCTATTCACACCTTTCTCAGTCGGTTCTCCCCCAGAACCTTCCTCCAGTCTCCTCACCCTATCCCTTGGCTTCTTCTCCTGATCTCTTACCTATTCCCTTCTTGCCCCTTTTCCTGCTTCTCTGCTCCCGCGCCCCCAGCCCCACCCAGCCTGGCCCATGGGTCTCCCCATCTGGCTCTGGCCGGGGTGGCATCAGCAGAGCCCAGGGGGCGGGGGGCGGGTGGCTCTGTCCCTGCAGGTCCATGAGGTAATAACCCGGCTGGATGTTGCTGCTGGTGGTGTCCGAAGCCCCGGGCCCACCCGGCTCAGGATGGGCCCTGGAATGTCCCGCAGCCTCAGTGGAACCCCAAGTTGAAGCCCGAGGCCGGGCTGCGGTCCAAGCCGCTAGGGGCTGCCTGGGTAGGAGCGGAGCAGCACCTTGTGGCGGGTGGCAGCCTCGGCCCGGCGGCGCCGCTGCTCACCCAGAAACTCCTTGAGCCGGTTGGTGGTGAAGGTGAGCGTCTGGCGGCGCAGCTTCATCAGGTAGGCATCCTGCAGCCACGGGTGGGCCAAGCAGTCCTGCAGGGAGGGCCGGCTCCTGCCAGGCCCAGCCAGGGACCGTGAGCCTGCAAGGCTCGGGCCTCCCACAGACCCAAGTCCCTGTCCTGGATTCCCGGCCCTAGGCGAGGGATCTTGGCCAACTCTGGGGCTCAGTTTCCCCATCTCTGGCATGGGGAAGGTGATTCTGCCTACCTCACGGGGCTTGGAAGCCTCAGTGGCGTGTAGAACAACCACTTAGGGGTAGTAGTAGTGGTAGCAGTGTATTAGCAGTGGCCGGGGAGAAATTGGGGGGATCTTCAGGCTCCGGGCTTGGCCAGGGCAGTCTGAGGCGGGGGGTGGGTAATGCTGGAGGCTTGGCAAGTGTGCGGCTGGCTACTCACCAGGGATGTACTGAGAGGACCTTTCGCAAGAAGAGTGTGGCGCTTTGGGAGGTGTTGGGGTATAGCTGGAAGGCATCAAAGCGGCCCCCCACAATCCGAGCCTCTGTTTCCTGGGGGTCTGGCTCATAGAACGGGGAGTGTCCACTGAGCCTGTTGTGGAGACAATTCAGTTGACACATGTGGACAGAAGGTCCACTCACAGGCCCAGGGGGACATTAGTGTGGGGGTTCAGAGGGGCTCAGTGCTCTGGGCTGGGCACATGCACATGTGTGTTGGGAAGTCTGTGAGGGGAGAGGGTATAGGCGGAAGGTGCGTCCCAGGGGCACTCACATGATGTAAGTGAGCACGCCCACTCCCCAGATGTCTGTGGCAGAGCCGATGGGTTCTCCCTTCACCATCTCGGGAGCTGACAGGAAATAGAGGCCAAGCTGAACCAGCTTCCTGATGGCAGGGGAGCAGGAGAGACAAGGGAGGCCCCTGGGGGCTTGAGGAGCAGGACGAGGCCCAGGTCACAAGACCATGGATCCAGCAGGCAGGAGGGGAGTGGGGGTGGCCCCCAGGGGAGACGTGGGCCACCTGAGGAATCAGCCCAGGTACTGAATGGTGGGGTCCCCAGGACTGCAGAGGAACTGGGAACCAGGGTCACTAGCTCCCCCAGATCAGCTCTGAGGTAGAGTGCCCATTCACAGAGAACATGGCCAACGCCCGGGTTAGGAGCTGTGGAAATCAGTCTGCCTGGCTCCAATCCCGGGCCTGTCCCTTCTAGCTATGGCATGCTGGCAAGTACTAAGCCCTTCTGGCTCTCCCATTTCCTCATCTGTAAAGTGTGGCTTGTAGAATAACTCCGAGGAATAGAGCTAATGAACATCGAGTATTTAGTAGGTAGCTAAATGGTAGCCGGTTTACCTTAAGTATATATACTAGTAATGGATTCTCTGTCCAGTTTTATCAAATCCTGGCTCTAGCATTCATAACTGATATTGGACAAATACTTAGCCTCACTGCACCTCTATTTTGTCTGTAAAATGGGGATAACGTTATGCCAATCTCCGGGGCTACTGTGAGGATAAATTGGGGTTAAAAAAAAAAAAGCACAGAAAGGACTGAGTTCACTGCTTGCATACAGTAAGCGCTCACTAAACGGCACGTAAGTGAGCGGAGGGGAGTGAACCGCTGCCCCCTCCGCGAATAGCCCAAGGCCCGACCCAGGCCGCCACGGCGCCCTCACCCATGAACTCCAGCGTGCCCGTGCGGTGGCCAAGGGGTCGCAAGGCCTGGGGGTTGTAGGGTTGGGCGCTGCCGAAGTCCACAATCTTCAGGGCGTTGTCGGGAGCCAGCAGCAGGTTGTCGGGCTTGATGTCCAGGTGCAGCACGTGGCGGCCGTGGAGGTAGTCCAGGCCTTGCAGCAGCTGCACCACGTAGGTGGCCACGTCGTCCTCTGAGTACCGGAAACTGGGGGGAGGGGGCGGGCCCAGGCGAAGCAGGTGACATCCCAGCTCAGCTCCCCCACCCTCGCTCCCAGCTCCCCCCCAGAACTCCCAGTTCCCCCGCTTACCGGTCGCTGAGCCCACAGAGGAGCTCGCGGTTCCCGCAGCTCTCAGCGATGAGCACGAGATAGCGCGGGGTGATGTAGGCCTCGTGCAGCGCCATGAGCCGCTCGTGGTGCAACGTCCGCAGCATCTCATACTCCTGCAGGACGCTCCGCTTGCCCTCGGCCACGTAGGGCACGATCTTCGCCACGAACGTCCGCCCGGTGGCATTCTCCCGGCATGCTCGCACCACCCCGAAGCGGCCCCTATGTGGATACCACGTGCTCAGAGGAAAGGAGCTGGGGAAACGGGGACCCCAGGGAGCAAGTATGCAGTGATTCTTAGTGTGGCCTCTGAAGTCCAATCCTAGGAACCTGGGTTGGAGTCTCAGCTCTGCCCCTCACTGGCTCTGTACCTCAGGCAAATCCCATAACCTTTCCAACCTTGGTGTTCCCGTCCGTGAAACGGGTACTGATAATAGTGCCATCTCTCTCTCTCTCTCTGAATTATGAAGAGTAAATGACATCATATGGTTAAAGAGCTTAGCACAGTGCTGGCAGAAGAGATTTGAACTTAGTAGTGCCAGGCACCAGATCTCAGCCCCTCCCCAACCCTGTCCAGGGCAGTCTGGTCTTCTCTCCACATCCCTGTGTTCCCTGCATCCCACTCACTCCCTCCTCGGTCCGCCTTCCGCTCCTGGACCCACTTACCTGGCCTTCTCCTCCAGGAAGGTGTAGGGTTTCTGTGGGGGCCCTTGCCGAAGAGTGGTGCCCTTCAGCCCAGGAGAGCTGGGGGGACCACCCACAGGGGAGCTGAGCACCTCCTTGGGCGGGCTGAGGCTTTGTACAGTCACCTTGGTGGGCTCAGGAGGAGGCTCGGGGGCTGGGGGTTCGGGGGCTGGGGGTGCAGACACAAAGGAGGTCACCATATACAGGGGGGTAGAGGAAGACGCTGGGTTCACCCCTTGAGGGGTGGAGGCTGGGGTTGGGGTCCCAGTGTCAGGGACGGAAGACTTGGGCTCACTGGGGGTGGCCTGGGCACTGGGTGGGGTGGGCTCTGCTTGCTGGGCAGGCTGCAGGCCCCTGTGCTTTCGTGGGGGGGTTTGGGGCGGTGGACCCACAGCCTTGAGTGAGGACAAGGCCTGGCTGGGGGGCGCTGGGGGAGATGAAGGGCTGAGAGCGACTGGCTGAGGGGCTGGGGGAGTGGGAGCGGGAGCTGGGGTGGGGGCCAGTGAGGTAGGAGAGTGAGGAGGCGGGGCCCTGGCTGGCCCTGAGGTAACAGGGGCATCCTGGTGAGCAGCAGATTGCAGAACTGAGGAATCTAAGTGAAGACAGAGAAAATCATCACTATGATGCCCCGGGGGCAAAACCAGGGTGCTCAGGCATTCCTCTGTTCTCTAGCCACCCCCCCTACCTCATCCCACTGACCTTGCATGCCCCTGACGATGACCTTCTCAGAAGGGTTGCTGAAAGGCCCTTGCCCAGCACGGTTGGCGCAGGCCACACGGAATCTCACGGGCACGCCGACTGGCAGGTGGGCCACGTTGTAGTAACAGTCGGGGATGCCTGAGCTCACAGGGTGCCAGATAGACTCCCCTGTGGGCAGCATGGGGGAGGGGCTGAGGCCACACAAGGGGTGGCCCAAGCTCCCAGGGCGATCTGTGAGGAGCCCAGGGAGGTCGATCTCTCCTGGGCTTGTGCGCCTTCCGCCTTCTGCTTCCTCCCACCCCCCAGCCTGCCCTGTCCCTCACCATCCACCCGCCGCTCCAGCGTGTACGTGCAAGGTGCCCGGCTGTCTCCTGGCTTCCAGAGCACCAACGCCGTGTCCTGGTAGGTCTGGGGCACCTCAGGAGGAGCTAACTTTCCTGGGATGCCTGGCAAGAGGAGGGGAGCCCCAGTGAGCTTAGGACCCTTCAAGCCCTACCCCACCATGGGCCATCACTGCCCCCCTGAGTCCCTGCCCCAGGCTCACGGGCCACAGCCACGGTACAGGAGCTGGTGATGCTGCCTAGGACATTGGTAGCTGAGCACTCATAGAGCCCAGCATGTCGCTTGCCCGCCCGGGGGATGCTCAGCAGCTGCCGTCCATCTTTGCAGGACACGATGATCACCGACGGCTCTGATTGCAGGGAGTGCTTGTCTAGGGGCCGGGAGGAGCACAGGGGGCTGCTGAGTGAGACAGCATACGTGATCCTCCAGGCCCCCCCCACATTGCCCCCTCCCCTGAGCATCTCCTGGCCTTGGGGCCACTTGCCTACCCCCGCTCTGAGAGAGAAGTGTTCTTACCTTTCATCCAGGAGATGTGGGGTGTAGGGCAGGCTGCCGGCAGGCAGAGCAGGGTGGCTGCCTCTCCCTCCAGCAGCACCTGGTCCTTGAGTTTGATGTGGAAGACTGGGGGGAAATCTGGAGGGAGGACAGAGGTAGCCATGGGTCAACGGGAACCCCGGCTCGCGGGCCGTGGAGGGACGGGGGGCTGTGTGGGAGAGCTCGTGCTGCCAGCAGGGAGCAGAGGGAAAGGTTGTCTCTTCCCAGTCAGATGTAGGAAGGAGAACCCCACGCCAGGCCTTCGAGAATATTCTTTGGGGTGAGTATCACTTTCCCGGGGCGTAGAACTATCTTTTCCTTTCGTTGACTATGGAAGATGCTTGGGAGTTCCATTTGTAAACCACTCGGAGCGGGGCCTGGCACTAAGGAAGTGTTCTATAAACACTGGTTAAGTAAAATAAAAACAAATATGGAAGCGCTATGCTGATTAAAATTCTGCGATACCCACTCCCTCTGAAGCACCACAGGGCAAGTGACAGGAGCCAGTGACCTGAGCTGAGACTCCTGGGATTGAACATCACGTTCAATCAAAATGTGTAGTCTCCAAAGATCTAAAGTCAAGGCAAATTCAGGGCACAGCTCCGAAGTGTGTCAACCTCCCCGACCCCTCGTCCCACCTGGGGTCTGGGGACACGGTCTTAGACCTCACACATACTCCTTCAGGTCAGCTAAGTAGTGAGAGCTTCTGCAGGGACAAGAGACAGTACCTGAGTGACCCTGGACCATGTTTTGTCTGTGAATTGAGGAAAACGGTAACACGAAGCTCCTAGGCTTGCCGTGAGGATTGAGAGGCATGTGAAGGGCTGAGCATGTGTCTAACATGTGCTCATAAGTGTTAGCTTTTATCGTTGATGTGCCCAGGTGAGGAGCTAGGGACAGACCCCCCAGAGAAAGAGGCTCTTTCAGCAAAGCTGGATTCCCAGCCAGCAGGTGAATGCGCCCATGGCTGGGCTGTGGACGGGCCAAGGTCTTCCCTCCACTGCAGCGCCCCCCTGTGGCTCCTTGGTGTTATGAGGATTTACCTTCCTGCTCCCTGGGAAGTCTCTTTAGAAAAATCCCAATCTGGACCAAGCCACTGGGGGGTGGGGTAAGGGGCAGAGAGAGCTGAGGGGTCCATACGCCTGGGAGCCCCAGCTACTGCCTGTCTGAGGAACTGGGAGGGAGTGGAGGTGGGGATAAGCTGGGCAGGGGAGGAATGCTCAGTTAGAGTGAGTATCAGGAGAGCCAGCGTGACGCCCCCAGTTTCACGCTATACTCCAGTGTTCCCCAAGGAGGGGTCCCACACCGAGGCTCCAACGACGCAAAGTAAATATAGTTTCATCCGTGGCCACCTCCAGACCAAGTGAGGGTACTGGGTAGGGGGGAGAGAGGGGGGCCAAGAGGAGAGGTGAAAGGTGACCCCAGTTCAGCCCTGCCAGTCCCTCCCCCATTCCCCCAGAGGCCAGCCCTAGTTGGTAAAGTGGACAGGGACAGCCTTCTTCCTGCAGGGAGGGGGAAGAGGATGAGGTAAGGGGACACTGCCTCGGCAGGAAATCAGCTGCACAAGCAAAATGGAGCTGGGAGAGAAGCCCCAGTGGGAAGGAATTAGCTGTCCCCAGGCCTCGGTGCTGGCTTCTCTCTCTGTCTTTCCTCGCCTGTTCCACCCCTGCCCCCACGGGCTGGCCTCCTCCCCTCCTCTTCCCTCGCTACAGCCCCTGCTGGACACGATCACCCCAAACCCAGCTGAGGCACAGCGGGAACAGTGCTGGGGAGTTTTATTAGGAAACTGGGGAAGAACGGAACTGGTGGTTGATAAAGATCCTGCACACAGCCTGGCTTGGACGGCCTGCTCCTCTTGCATGCTGGTCTGAGACACCTGGCCCCCTGAAGCCTTTGCCTGTGCTCCCTGAGTAATGATCCCTTTTCAGGTGGGGGACTGGGGTGGCCCCAGGTGGAGAATACCTCTCTCCCTGCACACTGGGGCAGAGAAACAGAGCAGGGCATATCCCGAGTCCCTGTCCCCCCTACCCACTTCTCCCCCACACAGCACCTTCTGTAGCAGCAGGGAGGAGGGGGAAGGAGAGCAAGGGTATTCAGGGCTATGGAGGAATGCAGGATTGGGGGCACGGTCCAGATTGTGGGCCTCTGGGCTGGGAGGCAAAGAGTGTCTTTGGGTGCCCATTCCAGCATACATACATGTGGAGGGGAGCTGTGGGGGCAGGGGAACCCTAGCCTGGTCCTTCAGAACTACGCACAGTTACAGAGACCTTTCAGGGTCTCTCAGGAGGGAGGAGGCTAGCCAAAGAAAGGCAGGTGTCCCAAAGCCACCTCTAGGGTCTGGCTGCAGAGACCCACACAGCCCAGCTCTCTGGCCCCTCCACGTACTATACCAACTCTGTGACTTGGATGAGCTCCTTAGCATGGCTAAGCCTACTTCCTCACGGGTGACATAGGGACAGTGGTAAGAATAGTTCCCAAACAACGTGTGAGGGTTCGATGAGGCGGCGCTTGTAACACGCTTACTAGGACACTCAGCATCACCAGTTAGTGGAATTAGTTAATGCGATTATTGTTGTTGTTTTCCTGATTCCAGGTCCCTTCGACTATTCCCAGCTGTGACTGCCCCTGGGGCGGGGAGGGGGCTACTCACCCAGCTGGCCTCTATTACCTGACTCGCTGCGCACATACTGGTGACCCAAATCCTCCTGGGCACTGGCAGAAAGGTTTGGCTGTGATAACCCCTTGTCCTTTCGCAGCCGAGAGAGGCCCCAGCGCCGCCGGCTTCGGCTTTCCCCAGGAGCTGTGAAGACCCAGACCCATAAGCACTTGCCCACCCTCCCTGCGGCCGGCAGCCCAGAGAAGCCAAGAACTTGTAGCCCCCCCCCGCCCCCCCACCCCACTGGCCTCTGCCCCTCAGCCTCCCCGCGCCCAAGCCCCGCCAAGTCCATCCTCAGGGCCTCCAGCCCCTTCTCCCAGAGCCCCTCTCCAGCGCGCCCACGCTCCTCAGCGCTCTGCACCGGTCACCCCCGCTCCGCACCCTCACCCCGGCCACTCGTGCTCACACATTCACCTGCCACGCCCCTCGGACCGCCCCGCTCCCTCACCTGAGGAGCCGGACGTGGCGCTGGCCTCGGAGCCCAGGGACTCTGCGGAGGGAGTGCTGGCGCCGGCCTGGGCCGCCAGCTGGTTGTGCGGGAGGCCGAGGCGCCGCAGACTCTCGCCCTCCGACGTGGCCCTGCGCAGCCGTCCGAACAGCGGCGTGCTGCGGCCCGACGCGCCCCCCGACTCCTCGCTGCTGCCGCTGCGCTGCAGCCGGCTGGACAGCCGCTCCAGA
This sequence comes from Mirounga leonina, assembly GCF_011800145.1. NCBI lineage: Eukaryota > Metazoa > Chordata > Mammalia > Carnivora > Phocidae > Mirounga > Mirounga leonina. Next base: position 17,634,222 of record NW_023270377.1, read on the forward strand.
GTGGAGCTCAGCCGCCGGCGCACCGCCAGCACCGGGGAGCCCCGCGCCGAGCTGCCGCCCTCCGAGCTCTCCCCGTCCCCCGCGCGGGCCTCCCAGGCCGGGTGGCGCTGCGCCGGCGGGGTCCGCCGCAGACGCTGGGACAGCGACAGCGAGAGGCGGCGGACGAGGCCCGGCTCCCCGACCGCCCTGAGGTCCTGCACGGAGCGGGAGCGCTCGGGCCGTCGGACCAGCTCCAGGGGCGTCCCCGCTGGGCTGGGCCGGTACATGCCGTCCTCCTCCTGGGCCCCGCGGAAGGGGCCGCGCTCCTCCGAGCGCGAGCGGCTCAGCAGTCGCAGCCCCCGCGACAGGGGCGACTCACGGCTGCGCTTGAACTTGGCCTCGAACACGGCCTCTGACTCCAGGTTCTCGATGCTGCTGCTGAGACTGCTACCTGGCCGGCGGGGCACTGTGGGGACCCGAGCTTTCTCGGCTAGCACGGGGTGCGCCCCAGCTGTAGGCGCGCGCTTCTCTGAGGCTCCTGGAGGTGGGGAGGCCACCCGGGCGAACACCGCCGGGTGGGGTCTGGGCTCAGAGGGAGGTGCCCCGGGGCCTTGCGTGTGGCCTGACAGCTGGAGCGACTGCATGATATGGGCATAGGGTGTGGTGGGGGGCGCTGGGGTTTGCGGAGCCAGGGCGGGCTGTGTAGGCTTGGGGGCTGGGACTGGCTCTAGCGTGGACTTTGGGGCCTTGTCTTGGGCAGGCTGGGGTGCCAAGGGCTGTGGGGCATCACTGGGTGTGGCGGCAGGAGGTTCCAAAGACTTGGGGACACTGGGTTTGGAGGCACTGGGCCTCGCAGGGCTGGGTGGCTGGGCCTCGCTGAGGGCAGACAAGGAGGGAGACTCCTGTAGCCTGCGGGCCCCAAGCCTGGCCACAGGGATCTCGAGGGGCGCCCCAGCACGGCGGTGCCGGCCCCGGGGCTCCGCCTCACCCTGCGAGAAGCTGCTACTCTTCTGCAGGCCCCGTGTCTCGGGTGGGGGCTGGTGGTGAGGTGCTGCCTCGCTGGACGCAGCCCGGGCCAGCCGGGGATCCCGGGCGCGCCCCCCCAAGCTCTCTAACAGGGGGCCCCTGAGGCCACTGACCTTACCATCCTCAGGACCTCCCCGCAACAGCCGTTGGCGCAGGGCCTGCAGCCTCTGGGCATACTCGCCCTCACCCAGGCCTCCCCGGGTCAGGCGGGTGGCCCCCGGGCTGGGGCTTCGGCGCTGCGGCAGCTCCACGGAGGCTGCCTTGTGCAGGCCCCGGCCCGGCTCCCTTGGCCCGGCCCGGGGCAGGGCGCTCTCAGCAGAGCTGCCCCTCCGGAGCTCTCTCCGCTGGGGGCTGGACCCAGCTTGGGGCTCCCAGCCTGGGGAGGGGAGGGCCTGAGGGCTGGGGGCCTCCTGGTCCTGAGAGGGGGCCCTTCCCTGCTCCTGCCAGTCCATGGGGGTGGCAGCCCCAACCTCTGGGGTCCCCAGGGCCTCATCTTCAGTGGGAATGTCGGTGAGGGACACCCGGGAGCCCGAGAACTCGGGCTGCAGTGGTCGGGGCACTGAGGGCAGCTCCTCTAGCTCTTCCTCTTCAGAGTCAGAGGAGGATGAGAGCCCCCCGCTGGGGGGTGGTCTTCTGGGTATGGCTACCCACACCCGCTCTGGGGGTGCCCGCAGCAGCTCAGGGATGGGGCGCAGCACCAGGTGGCACTTGTAGCTGATCTGGGAGCGCTGGAGACAGGGTACTGGAGTCAGACCTGAGAGGGACCCCTGGGGCCAAACTGACCCATGCAAGCCCACATCAGCCCCCATGGAGAAGACCCAGGGTAGGCAGAGGGTCAGGGAACAGGAGTGAAGCTGGGGGCTGAGAGAATAGAAAGTGGATGAAGATAGATGAGCAGAAAGTGAGGGTACATGATAGAAAAACGGCAGGGTTAGAGAGAAAAATTGCAGTGTGAGAAGGTGGGAGGCACGGAGGGAGGGCCCGGGCAGACTCACCTGCCACCTCCGCCGGGAAAGGAACAGCTTTAGGTGATCCGTGCTCACCTCTGCGCCCTTTGCCTGTGTCTGCAAACCCAGGAAAGAGGGCCTGAGGAAAAGTCCTCTGTCAACCTAGACCCTCAAAGTTTGGCAGTGGAGAGACAAAGTCCACAGGAGGGGACAGTGGACTGAGTAGCATGGAGTCTGGGCTCCTGGGGGTCCCCTCCCCCTCAGATCTGTCACAACTCCCACAGCCAAGGTGCCTGTGTATGGACAAAATCCCTGAGCCTACGCGGAGAGTCAGAACATCAGTGGCTCTCGGGGTGGGCTTTGGGGCTTACACCAGGGCTCAAGGCCCCGTCTGGGTACATTGGCTGCCTTCGGGAGCATGTGCTTAGGCCCCTGGCCTGGGCTCTGCTCCCCAGCTCACCATCTGTCCCCATGGCGAGCCAGCGTCCCGACATCTGGAGCTTTGGTGGGCCAGACCGACATGGATGCTTCCCTCAGCCACCCACCCAAGGCTGTCCTTTTCGGAGCTCATTTATGATCCGAGAGCCCAGGCTCATACTCCAAAAGACAGATGACCTCAACCTTCAGTTGACCCAGCACAACACTCAATGGATGGTTTATTCAGTCACTCTTTCTGGGTCATTTGCTGGACCTCACCCCGCTGCCTGGCATTGTCCCCTGCACTGCTGGAGTTTGAAGATGAATGAGTGAGAGTTCTGGCCTCACAGAGCTCAAAACCAAGAGGCCAAGCCAGCCAGGCCACCCACCAACCACAGTGCAAGACAGAGGTGGATGCAGAGGAGTGAGGAGGACCGGGGCTGGTCTCGAGAGGCAGGTAAAAGCCTGATGAGGATCCCCCCAGGATGGAGGGTGCCCAGACCTGTGCCTTGGAGTCCATGATACCCCAGCTTGAGCCTCAGTTTCCTTATTAGCAAAATAGGAGTAATAATGTCTTCCTTCACGGAGCTCTTGTGAGGCTAACTGACTGCGTGTATATAAACTGCCTATCGTGACTACTGCACACAGTAGGCACTCAATAAATGGAGCTGTTAACAATGTTCCATCTCCTCCCACCTCTTGTACCACTACCTTGCAAGACTAGACTCACTTTGAACCAAGGATGTTCTAGGGTCTCCTCTGCAGTTGGCCTCCTGTAAAGGAATGAGGATTCAGTGTGCCAGCCTATAAATGGGAACACAGGGCCAGCAAGGAGTTGGGAGACTGAATGTCTAAGGACAGAGGCTGGGGCAGGGGTGGGGGCTGGCATGAGGGGACTCTGCCCTCAGGGGGCTCCTCAGGGCCCAGTACTCACAGCCGGTCCTGCACCAGCACTTTGATAAGGAAGCCCCGGGCCTCCCTGCTTAGGCTCAGAAATGTGGTCTCCTCAAAGGCCACGTTGTAGTTTCGAATGTTCATCAATGTTGTCCGATCGTTTTCCCCAACAAACGGGGAGATTCCCGTCAGACTGCAGAGGAAGAGGGGGCTGGCATGGGAGGTGGGCAGGACCCTAGCGCTGAGGCAGAGGCTACTGAGGGATGCCAGGGGCTGGGGACAGGTGGAGGCCCCCGGGGCTATGGGGAAGGCAGAGGTTGGGTGAGTCTGAGCAGAGGGTAGTCTTTCAGACTCTTACCTGTCCTGCCCGCCCCCACCCCCCAATAGGTGAGCAGGCAGTACTGTCTTGAGAACTGGACACCCAGCTCCCTGCCCTGGGCCCATGCTTTAGAGGACCTGTTTTTTCCCTCTAGTCATGGCCTGTTCCTGAGGTGAGGAGTCTGTGCCTAGGGGATATGCCACCCTGAGCCTGAGCCTCCCCCTTCTAGTGCCTGTTCTGACCACTCAGGACCTCCTAGTCCCCTGCCTAGATGGCACTAAGCTGGTGCTGGCCTCTCTCTGTCCAGCCTCCCAAGCAGGCTGCCAGCATGCCTGCCCCTTACGGACGAGCATGGTGGTAGAGAGAGCTTAGACTCGCAGGCTAGGGCATCCCCCCCATTCATGCATGAGGCCCCTTGCAGTGCAGGAAGGAGCAGGGGTGTGGAAGAGAAGGGGTGGGCTGCAGTCCCCAAACTGCTCTCCCGTCCCAGGCTCTGCAAATGTTAGGGGTCGGCCTGCTAGGAGATCATTGGAAACTGGGGTCCTGAGTGCAGGGGGTCCTTACCAGAGGAAGGCAACAACGCCCACAGGCCTGTGAGGAAAGGAGAGTAATAGATGGGTAAGTGGACAGCCCACCACGCACCAGAAGGGAACAGTTTTCTACTACCATTAATCTAGTGAGGAGTGGCCTCACGGGGACAGATGGGCACAAGGCTGCCTCCTCCGGGAGGACTCTCAACCAAGAGGTCCTGAGGTCCCTGGAGGAGTCAAGGGTCATGGCAGGGCCAGCCCAGGAAGCCCACAGGAGTCTGGGAACCAAGGGGCCGTGTGTGCCTCACTGCGGGAAGGTAAGGTGGCTACAGAGGAGAAGGCCCCACACCTAGGGGAGATCAGGAGCCAAGGCTGGACAGGGCTAAGGCCTTGAGTGACTGGGTCAATTCTGATGAGGGGCAGGTAGTAACATGGGCAAGAGATCCCCGTGAGCTATGCCACAGACTGACTGCCAGAGAAGGAAGCTGGACTTGGTGAAGGTCCTCCCTGCCAGTGAGCAAGTCCCCACCCAGCATGGCACTGAGAGAAGCTGGCCCGGTCCACCCTGGCAGCCCGGTGTGCCAGCATTATTACCAGATGTCAGTGACTCCAGACACAGGGGTCTGATTGACGATCTCGGGGGCCACGAACTCAGGTGTGCCGTATTGGCAGTACTGGGGTTCTCCCGGAGTCAGCTCCTGGGCATTCCCAAAGTCACAGATCCTCACCTGCTCTTCACCCTCTGCACCATCCCATACCAACAGGTTCTCAGGCTGCAGAACGCAAGGGAACGCAGGGGAGCTGAGTGAAGGGGGGAGGATGGCCCCCTGCCTGCCTCCCACAGGGGCCGCCTGCTCCCCATCCCCACCTGCACCTCACCTTGACATCCAAGTGCAGCACATGGTTCTGGTGCAGGTAGCATATTCCCTCTAGCACTTGCTGCATGTAGGCCCGGATCTGTGGAAACGGGAGGCCCAAGGTCCGTGGGGAAAGGGTAGGGTATTATGTTTGATCACTGCCAGAGCAGTGGCAAGAGGTCAGGCCATGCCTGAGAAGTGGCCTTCATATTGCTGGTGGAGACGGGTGAAACACAGATTTGAGGTTTCTGAGATCTAGGGCCTCCAAGTACAGCTGCACAGGCTGCACACAGCACAATTATAGGAGGGAACCATTTACATTATAATAAATCAAACTGTGCAGTGCACAATTTATACAGCCCTACATGGCAGAACAGCAGTGAGACTGAATAGAGTCTAGGTGGGGCTCCTTCTGAGAGAAATGTCTGGGGAATGTTTATGTGAGGAGACCGGGAAACAACAGAAGTAGGGGCCACCACTTCCCCTGGCCTATTCCTGGCACAGATGGCAGGCCCAGGACCCGCCCCCCTCAGTTCTCAGAGCTCAGGTGGGTAAACACCAGTGCCCAACCCGACCCCTACCACCCACTGCCCTCACCTCAGACTCACACACGGTGGGTTTCCTGGCCATTCGCTCCAGCAGCTCCTCTGTGCATCTGTGTCCCAGATCAAGGAGAAGAGTGACCAGTGCCAACTTCTGGGCCCTCCCTGGGCAGTGCCCTCCACCCCTAGAGCTCAAGTCAGATCCCAGCTCTGCAGAGTTCTCCTTCCCCTTCAAACACATCTAATACCAGTTCCCAACTGTGTCTCCACCCTTCCCCCCACACCCCCGCCGTCATCTGGGTGCATAGATAGGACCACCCTGCTTGACCTCTCATTTGCTGCAGGATCTCAGGCAAATCACTCAACCTCTCTGAGCCTAGGTTCCCTCAGGCGTAAAATGGGGATGACATCTCCTCTCAACCACCCTGTTAGGTATTTGAAAAGATCAAGTTAGAGCAGAATTTTGTTGACCATGGATGGACCTTCCTGCCTCTATTTGAGAATGACCCAGAAGCCCATGACAGGTAACAGCAGGGCATTTTGCTGAGGTCTGGGTTCTCCCAGTGCAGACTGGGAGGCGGGTATGAAGGATACGGTCACCCTGCTAACGGGAGGGACAAGCTGACCACCCAGCATCCTTAGCACAGTGTGCCTCTGTTTAATCAGAGCCATCATAAAAGGATAAAATCCATTCTTTGTGAAAACAGCCTCCCAAATACAATAGTGCGGAGGCTCATCTGAAAAGGGGTCACTTCAAATGTTCGGATACACTGTACTGCATTTCGTGCAGTGTGACCTTGGATGAGCTTTTATTAGCGGTGTGACCTTGGATGAGCTACTTAACCTCTCTCTACCTCAGTTTTATCATTTGTAAAATGGGAATAATAAAAGGGGCACCTGGGTGGCTCAGTCGGTTGAGCACCCGACTTCTGGTTTCGGCTCAGGTCATGATCTCAGGGTTGTGGGATCAAGCCCCACGTCAGGCTCTGTGCTCAGCACAGAGTCTGCTTGGGAGTGTCTCCCTCTCCGTGTGTCCCTCCCCCGTCTCTCTAAAATATATTTAAAAATCTGAAAAAAAATGGGCATAAAAAGATTCCATGAGATAGGCATACACAAGGATTAAGTAGGTTAATAGTTGTCGAACTCATAGAGGCTGCCAGGCCCACACCGAGTGCTATGTAAGTTTAAGCTAAGAAAAGGTGATGGAGGGAGGGGTGCTAAAAACTGTTGGTTTTTGCAGAAGTCTCCAGACTCTACTCTGTAAAGTCCCCACAAGATGCCTTCAGAACTCCCAACTGTCCATGGGAACATTTCACAAAAGTCGTCTGGCGCCACCTGTCAATGGGACCACTTTGTAAAGTGCAAAACATGTTGCTGATTGGCCACATGTCCCCTACCCACCCAGCCTATCCCAGGATACAGCTCGGTGACAATGACCAGTCCCCGACGCCTCTCAAAGGCCTCATGGAAGTAGAGGACACAGTCATGCTGGAGCCGGGCCAGCAGCCGGGCCTCTCGCCATGCTGATGCCTTTGGCTTGGTCTGGCTGGGGATGAACTTGGCCGCAAACTCCAGGCCGGAGCTTCGCTCCACCACACGCCGCAGGTAGGAGAAGGCACCCCTGGGTGATGACACAGGAAGGTGAGGGGCTCGTGGTAGCCCCGGCACTCCCCGGCCTCCGAGCCTCAGACCCAGGCCCCCTTTGGCTCCCAGGCCCCGCACCCCTCCTAGCCCCACACCTGCCAATCTCTTGATGGATGTCGTAGAAGTCGCTGAGTCTCCTTCCTCGCTGTTCCTCGGCTTCCCCAGCCCCCTCTACCTCCATGGCTGTCTGAGCTGGAGAGACATGCCTGGTGTTAGGTGGGGAGGGCAACAGAGGAATGAGGGCACAGACAGGGCCAGGCAGGGCAGATGGGGGAGACAAAACAAGGGCAAGAATGGTGGGGGCCCGAGGTGGGGTGCCAGGGCTGGAAGATAGGGGTGGTGTAGGAGCCAAGGGCCTGGTGAGTGGCTCCTGGCCCGGGGCTCACGTCACCTTCCCCGAGAATAAGTGCTTTGCCCCCTCCCCTTGCACGTGAGCGCACCTGAACGCACAGCCAGCTCGGCTTTGCAGGAGACTTCCCCAGCCGGGTTCCGAGCAGTGCAGGTATAGACACCCCCATCCTGGGGCCCTGTGCTGAGCACCACCAGGGAGCACTCGTTCTCTTCATACACGAAGCTCACGTGGCTACTCTCGGGCAGCAGCACCTCATCCTGCAGAGGTGGCCGTCACCTCCAGCCCACGCCTGGCTTTACCGCTACCTGTGACCCACCTTTATCTCCATGCCGGAGACCCAGTTTCATCCCTAACTCAGGCCAGGAACCCTTCTACCCCAGGGCCCAATATTATCTCTGTCCCAAGGGCCTTGTTCCCTTCAGCACCCCAAATCAGCTCCACTTTTATCCCCCACTAATAGCCCTGCACCCCCCCATTAGTCTCCTGGTCCTGAAACACCCACCAGCATCACACAGAACCCTGAGTCCCACTCTCTGCTCCTAGCCACACCTCTGACAACACCTTTGTTCTTCTCTGTCCAGGCTCCCCTCCTCCTAAGGTGGCCAAGACTCCTCCTGTGCAGAAATCCCTCCTCCCTGACCTCCAGGCTCCCAGCCAGCCCCATGCTGGAACCCCCGCCAGGCCTTTGTCACCCCCTGACCTTGTACCACATGATGTCTGGCAGTGGTTTCCCCTCAACCACCACAGCGAAGCGAGCGGTTTCCCCAGCCCCCACCTCCACGTCCTCCATGATGGACTCAAACCGAGGGGCCTCTGAAACACACAGGGGTGAGGGTGGGGAAGAGAGGGTGACCACACTGGGGTCACGAGGTCCTGCCTTCTCAAGTCCCTCTCCAAGCCCTCCCTCAGCAATTGACTCAGGCAGAACACCAGATGCCCCTCCCCGACTCCCTGATACCTCCCAGAGCCCCAGCACCCCACCCCCTGAGGCTCTCAAACTCGGCCCCTGGGAACACCAGAGTTCCTAGCCTGGACCAAGTTCTCTCCCCGTATATCCACACGTGTTGTTCTCCAAATCTCAGAAAACCTAAGCCACGGGGTGCAGCCTTGCTTTGTTGGACCATCAGTGTTCATTTGCCAGCCTTGAAACCAGGAGATTTTCACACACAAAAGAAATCTAGATTTCCTGCCTCTCTGGAAAAATCAGGATTGGCCACCCTGAGAGCCTCTTCCCTCACTCATTAATGGGCTGGCGCAGAGTGGCTCGATGCTGCCCTCTGTGGGTGACCGCCCTTCTGCACAGCCCTACCTCTGGCTTTACCGTCCTGGGCCCTGCAGGCAGCTCAGGCTGTGACCCTGAATTAAATTCACCGATGGCATTGCCTCTATCTTGATGTTTTCTCTCTGAATCTTATTTAAATGTTTAAGGGGGCTTTTACCAGCCGGGAGATGGCAAGACGAACAAACAGGCACTGATTCTCAGCTTAGCTCTCCCACACGTGACTGTGATTTCATTCTCTAAGCATATCATTCGGTCATGTTATTTCCTGGCAAAGTGGCTTCTAATTCTCAGGATGGAATTAAATACGTATTCCAGCGTGCTTTGTGGAGGAACCTGTGACTGCCCAGTGCCCACCCTCCTGGGCATGTTTGAGGATCTCAGCTTTAAGAGGAGTGGGAGAGAGCAGGCCCGGAGGGATGAGCAGGGGTGCTGGGCAGGGACCGCCACCCATCACTGGCATCCAACCTGATTTTACACAGATAAAACGGAGAGAAGAAGACACTACCGTGGGGCAGATATGGGAGAAAGAGGCCATTCCACTCGCCCTGCCTGGGGGCTGGGGGGGGGAGGGGTTGTTGGGCACAGTGAGTGGAGCATGTAGATCCAAGCCCCAGGCCTGTTCTAGTCCTGGCTGGCTGGGACACCGTCTCTCTCTTGGTCACTGACCCAGCCAGGCTGGGCTACAGGGCTCTCAGGGGCCAGGGCCTCCCTGAACCCTAGGGCTCTTCCTATATCTGGGAAGAGAAAGGAGTCCTGCAAATGGTATGCTCAAGGAGCAAAGTGGCAGGCTGAGTAGGAGGTGCCAGGGGGTGTGGGTGGGGGGGAAGGTGGGTCAGGGAGGAGACGAGGACCCAGATGATCAGTGCCGCCCCCCTCCCCCCATCTCCATCAGGGCCAGCAGGGCTGCCCCACCTCTCCCTCACACACCCTACTGCCACTTTTCTTCTGCTTTAAAGATCCCTTCCCAGCCCCCCAGCCCCCTGCCCAGGGATTTAGTTTCCAGTCTAGAGGTGGTGGGGGGCTGCTCAGTGAAGGTGACAGAACTAGAAGGTTTCAAGTGAACTTGAACAATTTTTTAAAAACACCAGCAAATGTACATTTATCCACCATATGATTGCCTGCGCTCACTAAAATGTCACTTTCTTTGCATTTGGTTGGAATTGTATCTACTCAGCAGATAACACTGTTTAGCTCATGCTGATGTGAAGTTCTGAGTGGCAATTATATATGTCTAGAGTTAATTAACAAACCGGAAAACAAGACAATTACTACTTAATGCCTGCCACTGGTTGAGAGACTACATCTTTAAAGGAAAAATTATACAAAGTTTCCTCACCGCAAAGGTTGGGAGGCTCTGTCAAAAGGGCTTGTGCAAAAGGGCGTGCAAGGTCCCCAGAGCTGGGGGTCTGCTGATCAGCTGTGCTCATTGACGGTGGTCTCCCCATGCTTGTTATATTTGAGGTCCTACATCCTGTTGTGTTTAACACAGGATGCAAAGAGCACCCTCTGGCTCTGGAGTCGGGCATGCATCTAGGCTTGAATCCCAGCTCCTGTACTTATGAGGTTGTGGGACCCTGGGGCTGTGACTTAGCGTACTCTCTGCGCCTCAGTTTCCCCATCTGTAAAATGAGGATAATAACCAACCACATCTCGCTGGGTTACTGTAAATATTTCATGAGGTGATACATGGAAGGGCCTTCGCGCTGAGCCTGGCACGTACTAGGTGTGCTCAGTAAGTATCTTATGAGTACTATCTCTGTTACTTCCACTAGCACTGGTATTCTTACAGCTGTTCGACGGACAGGCCAGACAGGGGTGTGCGGCCCTGGGGGCGTGAGGAGAGGGCTGCGGGCCACAGAGGGCGGAGAGGGAAGAAGGCCCGCGGGCACCCACCTGCCAGCTCCAGTGTGACCGAGCAGGCCTGTGTGCCATGGCGGTTGCGGGCCGTGCAGGTGAGGGGCCCCACGTCTCGGCGGCTCACCCGGCAGATCCGAAGACAGTACTGGTCATCATCGGGCTGGCTCAGCTCATACACCCCTGCCCGCGCCTCCAGGAGGGCCCCTCGACAGCTAGGAGACACATGACAGGGAGGTCACCCAGGATCCAGCCACAGGGGGGTCAGGCCAGGATGGCCAGAGCTGGGGAGTGAGGCATGCCAGGCGGGGCCCCACCTCCTCCATATGACCTGGGCCTCCACATGGTTGAAGGTGACTGTGATGCTGGTGGGCTGTCCCTCCACCACATACACGACATCCGGCTTGTCCAACACGGTGGGCGCCTCCTCCAGGGGTGAGCCTGGCCGGAGGAGAGCACAGGCTGATGTTGGGCTCGATACCAGGTCCTTAGCACCCTCTACGCCTTTAACCCTCCCAACCACCACTGAAGCTCCATTTTTGCAGATGAGGAAGCTGAGGTTCAGAGAGGTTCAGCAATTTGTCTAGGGTATGCAGCCAGGAAGGCTGGGACTGCGCCCCCCCGGCCTGTCTGATCCCAGAGCCTCAGCCTCGCCCACCGTGCATGCTGCCGTCAGGAGGAAGAAGCGCTCAGACTGGCTGAGGTGGCCCCTAGCCGTGCTGTTCCCACCAGAGCTAGCCGGTCCCGACCAGCCCTTGAGCCTCCACCAGGAAGACCCAGTTCCCTGGCCCTGCAGCCTCCATCCCACCCCAGAGGAGTACCCAGACTCACCACGCTCCAGGAGCTGTGCAGGCTCTGAGGGGGGCGAGGGCTTGCTGCTGCTCTTGATGGTGGTGCTGAGGACCCGGAAGATGTGCTGGACCCCCTTACGCAGCCCCGTGGCTGCCCATCCAGGCTCCCGCAAGCCCGTGGCCAGCGCTGTCCACTGGTCCGAGCCCAGAACCTGGTGCTGCACAGTGTAGGTCAGGGCGTCTGGGTCTGGTGGGGAAGCAGCTGCTGGAGGTGGGCATTGCTGGGACATCCCCCCTTGCCCCCCATTCTGCTGGCTCAGGACCTAGAAACTCCTCATTAGTCTGCTCTGAGGACCGGCCTCCATTTCTCCTGTTGCTTCTGCCTGCCCCCATCTGCTCTTTCCAAACACTGGCCCAGCCAGCCACGCTCAGAGCCAACAAGATGCCAGGCATGGGGTCCAGCTACAGACACGGAGGGAGGGAGCTTAACTCATATCCCAAGTCCTTGCTACCCCCTGAGGTGGGGAAACCGAGGCACAGAGCAGGGAGAAGTCATGCACAGGGAAGGGGAGGGCATTCCCAGGATCATGACCCAAGCACCAGTCCCTCTGAGAAAGGGAATGTGGTGGCCCCTTTGTGGCCTTTCCTGACGCGCAGCCACGGCTTTATCTACCTTGGAAAGGAGACCAGCCAAGTGGCTCCTGGCCATGTTCCCAGCACTTCACCCACTCTTACCATCCACCGGTACACTTCTCTGGGCCTTGCCCCGCAGCCTGGCTCCCTCGGTGCCCCTGCCTGAGCCTGCCCACGTTCCATCCCCACCCCACAGCCCTGTGGGGCCTGACCCACCAATGGCCATGTCCAGACTCCTGGGAGGGTTCCATGTGAGCGTGATCATCCTGCCAGTCACAGCGACCACCTGTGGGGCGCCATCTGGGGGACCTGGAACCACATCTGAAAGCCACAGGTTGGAGGTCTGCCGTGTCCCTCAGGGCCCAATGGCTCCGCAGGATCACCAAGCCTCAGGACGGTGGGCTGGGGGCACAGCCACAGGCCCGGGGGCAAGGCCAGATGGCTCCCAGGGTCCAAGGGGAAGGGAGCTAATGTGGAGGCCCCTCCCTCACCCAGGACCCCGTGGAGGGCCAGAGGCTAGGCTGTGGATGCAGCAGACCGGAGGGCACCTGCCTCACCTGTGACATAAAGGTGGGCATAGCACGCAGCTTTGCCCAGCTTGTTGGCGATGACACTCTTGTAGACGCCGGCATGCTGAGGTCCCACAGCAGGGAACACCAGGCGATGGACATCCCTGTCTGGGGGGGGTGGTGGGGAGACAACGACACTGGGCCTGAGCCAGAAGGATACTTTGAGGGGTGGGCCCATGCCACCAGAGGCCTGGCCCTTTACTCCTACCGGCTGCAAGGAGCAGACAAGGGGGCAAGAGCAGGCCAGACGGCAACAAGCACGTCCAGCCCGCAGCAAAGCCAAAATCCAGGCTGCCAAGCCTGCACCTGCAGGCCCGGCCCCTCTTGCCCGTCCCTCCGGCGACTTCTCATCTTCCCCCCACACTGATTCCCCCTCTGAGCTCCTATCCCGTTGACCGCCCCTCATCTTCGCACCTCTGGGGGTCACACCTCGGCATCAAAGTGCTGACCAGGTTTTGTTCCGAAGGCCCCTCCCTCAGTTCCCCCTCCGTCCGCACGGCCATTGCTGGTCCCACCTGCAGCACAGCACCCATGACCGCCCTCCACCGGTGCTGTCCATACTCCACCAATGTTACCTCTTGACCTGGAAACCTTAAAGGCACCTCTTGCATGTGGGCTAGCATCCAGAATCCTCAGCCCAAGGGCCCATCCAGCCATGTCTCCTGCCCTTCTTCCTGCTATTCCTCCAACCCTGACAAGCCTTTGGGTCCCTGCACAAGCCACAGGAGTTCCATCTCCAGGTTTTTGCTCACAAAATTCCTCCCTTCCGGAATCTTCCTCTCTTACCCAAGACCTCTTCCTTCAAGACAGAGTTCAAGCGAGTGCCAGCCTGGGAAGCCTCCTCTGCACCCCCATCCCTGACTGCCTCCCCAGGACCTCCAGTGCCATGCCCGCACTGTGTGGGGGGTGGCCCTTCCTCTCTACTTGCACGTGCCATGGCTGCTTAAAGACAGAGCCGACATGTCCTGTCAGGCCTGGACCCCGATGCCTTACACGTAGTCACTGCCAAGGATGTTATATTATAAATGATAATAAGAGTTGTCTGTTCTGTGCCCAGTCGACGCTGGGCAGATGACATGCATTTGACAGCTACTTGACATGCGTTTTTTTTCCATACTCCTTTCAACAACCCTGCAAAATTATCCTCATTTTACCAATGAGATCAGAGACATTAATGGACTTGTCCAAGGTGACACAGCTAATCAATGATGGAGCCATGCCTTGAACTTGCTTCCCTCTGATTCTGAACCTCCTTCTTGATGCTGTGATCCCTGAATGATGATGATAAGGAGGCCATCTCAGGGGGGTCGTGAAGGGGAAGAGGCCGGCCTGTCCTCCTGCACGTCACGGCCAACCCCAAACACCCCTCCCGTCTCCGAGTGGTTATCTCCACACGGAACAGTCACCCATTCATTTATCTCCACTGACACTATTTATAAAGAAAGAGAGAACAAAGGCTGCCACCGACCCCAGATACAGAGAGGAACAGGGACGCCTGCTCAGCTCCTGAGACAGACACCCGCCCAGGGCCTCAAGCAGAATGAGAGTCAGGGGAAGGGTCAGAGCCACAGAGGTGGCTCTGGAGAATGGGGTGGGAGCGTGGGGCACGGGGGTCGGAGGGCAGCCTGCTTAGGAGGTAGGCACCAGAGTCAGAGGGTCTGTTCCTGCCTTCAGGCAAGTCCCTGTCCCTCTGTCAAGGCTCCATTTAAGTCCCTGTCCCTCTGTCTGTCTCCGTTGCCCCGTTTGCAAACAGGGATACGGGTACCCACCCTACAGGCCCTTGATGAGGAGGCTGAGCTCAGGGCCCGGCATTCACAAAGTGCTTAAGAAAGGTGAGTTCTGTCACGTTGCAGCTGTAAGAGGAACATCACGAGACTCATATCCCTTCGAGGACGGAACTGAGACACTCCCGAGAGAAACAGTCCCGGCGGAAAGCACAGGGTCCCGAATCCGTTCCTCTGTATTGCTCCCCTGGCTCCTTTACTTTTGCTGTTGTTATTGACCCTGGCCAAGCAGCCTTTTGGGGCCAGACACTGCCCACGCCGGCCTTTTCACTGAAATTTCTCCAGGAAGGCATGAGCAGCCCTGCTTTATGAACAGGCAACAACAACAGCAGTAATAATAAGATGATCATTTACAGACCACTTGCTATTTGCCAGGCCCCACTCAAAGTGCTTCGTACGTATTAACTAATTTAATTCTTATCATGAGCCTATTGCAGAGGGGGAAACTGAGGCCCCGAGGGGTTCCATAACCTTGCCCACAGTCCTGCCACTGGTCAGCAGCAGGCTGTACTGCCTGTCTAGTACGTGCTAAGGGGGCCACCCAGGGCCGGAGTGGCCGCACAGCTCAAGGAAAGAGGCCCTGACCTCAGAGCCCCTCTGCGCCCCCTCCCACAGGGGCCCCATCCCTGAGCAGGCTAGAAAAGGAAGGCTCAAGGGCAGGGAGAGGGTGAAGGCACTGCAAGCGAAGAGGGTGCTGGAGGGGACACTCCCCAGGGTCCCTCCCCGGACACATACACTGTGTCATGCGCCGGTCGTCGCTGCTCTGGATGCGGTGGCCGTTGTGGAACCAGCTGATGGTGGGGTAGGGCAGGCCGGTCACCTGGCACTCCAGCATGGCCTCCTTGGCCAGGCCCACGTCCAGGTCCTGCAGTGGCCTCAGGAAGTCGGGCATGGACAGCCGCTCCAGCTCACCCTGCTCCGGCTCCTCCGGGATAGACGGCATCTTCTCTAGCTTCGAGCTGGAAGAGCGACATGGCTGCCCAGAGGCCCAGAGCAGCGCCCCCCACCGCCGGCCACCCCAGGAGCCCTGCCGTACCTGGGGCCGGTGGCGGCCGTCCGGGGCTCCTCCACATAGAGCTGGGCCGAGCACTGGGCCTGGCCGTGGGTGTTGGTCGCACTGACCGCATACAGCCCCTCGTCCTCACTGCCCACGTGGGTGATGTGCAGAGAGTGCAGACCCCCTTCCTGCCGGAGCCGCAAGTTCTCGCTCTCCTCCACCGGGTGGCCTGGGGGAGGAAGTGGCAGGAATGCAGAGCACGCTCAGCAAGTGGCCCTGCCCTCTGGGCCTTAGGGGTCCCCCACATCTGCAGGGCGGAAGGCCATACCAAAATGAGTCCATGTGACCGAAGGGGGCGGGGTGCCGCTGATCTTGCAGTCGAAGTGGGCTGCACGGCCCTCCAGCACCTCCACGTCCTCCAGCAGCCGAGTGAACAGGGGCGCCAGTGAGGGCCACACGGTCAGCCGGGCGCTGCAGGTCAGCTCATCTAGTGGGGAGGGGTCAGCGCTGTGGCAGGGAAGGCCACGGAGTCCCAGGCACCCCAACCCGAAAGGCCCACCCGCACACCGGGCAGGAAAGGGGGACTGGGCCCAGGGCAGTAGATGGAGCAGAATCCAGCGAGGTCCCCAGACACTGGAGCGAGGCAGTGGGCAAGACCCTAAGATCTGGCCTTCTCAGGAAGGTGGAGGTTGGCAAGAGTGGGTGGCAGGGAGGCCACGGCGGCCGGGACCACAACGGGAGCCCCTCCTCATCGCCCCTTGCCCGCTCAGGATGCTCAGCTCAGCTCTAGGAGAGGGGCCTGCAGGCCAAACCTGGTTCCTCCTCCACACCTTTCCCCTGCCCCTGGGGAAACTTTCCTCCGTGCCTGGGTGGTGCCCACCCTCCCTCCCACCCGGGTCCTCCCTCCCACCCGTCCCAAACCCAGAGCAATGCTCCTTGGACCTAAGACACCACCCCACAAAACGTCTTCTGGGGGAAATAAGAACCCCTTCTGGCGACCCGATCCTCTCCTGCTTACAAAGACTTCCAGTGTCACCTTAGGCGCCCATCACCACGAGCTGGTGAGGCATTATCTCTGCCCTTCAAAGGAGGACGGGGACCAGGTCAGAGATGTCATTCATAATAATAATGACTGACATTTATTAGGTGTCACCCTCTGCCAGGCTTGTGCTGTACTTTGCTCATTATATACATTAGCTCATTAATCCTACCGGTCCCCCTACAAGGTAGCTCGCCTCATGATCCCTTTTTCCAGATGGATAGTCTAAAGCTCAGAGAGATGAAGTGACTTGTCCAAAGCCACGTGGCTGTCTGTGGCAGGGCAGGAATTGGAACCCAAGTCCGCATGGGTTGGCTAGACCGCAGTGGACTGGCTCCCTACAGGAACACCAGCTCACGTGGACACAGAAGGCACGTTGTGCCAGGTGCCACTCCACATGCAGATTTTATCCAGGCAGGTGGGCTGCCTGATCTTATTTTTGCACCCGGCTCTACACTTCCAGCCCCCTCCCTCCGGCTTCTGGGCCCCCACGGCAGCCCCAGGGCCTGAGCGGGCAGTTACCTTTGGCTGTGCTGAGCTTGCAGGTGTAGACACCACTGTCGTCCTCATGCACAGACGTGAGCAGCAGCTTGCATTTCCGGCCATCGAAATGCATCTTGCATTTGAGGAGTGCAGGCTGCAGCAGGCGGCCTCGACAGAGCCAGTCTACTTCCACGTCAGCAGGACCCGCCACCAGGCACTCAAACAGCGCCATCTCCCCGGCCCCCACGTCCACGTCCTGCAGGGGGGCCAGCACGGCCAACGACCGGCTTTCAGGATGTGCTGGGGGGAAAGCGGCCACAGGGGGGCACACGTGGAATAGAGACACAACAAGGCGAGGGAGACACACACACGCACACACAAAGAGACAGACAGATACAGAGAGAGAGATGCATTTTGTTCCTTTGGAGACAGGGAAAGCCCGCCCGCCTGGCCGGGACAGCAAGGAGCTCCAGGGCCTGGCTTCAGGAGGGCCACCCAAGCTGGGCCAGGGAGGGTGAACTGAGGGGAAGTGGGAGGGAATCGAGGGCAGGGGATCTGAGAGGGCCACGGAGGGGCAGAGACGGCGGCGGAAAAAAAAAAAAAACACAGCACACCAGCTGGGTACAAACTGGACTTTATTTGAGCTAAGAAACAGCTTTGTTCAAATATCTCCACACCCACGACAGCAGGCCCTTACTCTTTGGCCAAGCCTGGCTAACACCCTCATTCCCAGACAGAGTATCCCGGGCCCTGACAGTGAATAGGGGAGCCCCAGATGAGCCCTAAACCTGCCCAGAGCTGGACTCGGTCAGGCCTCCTCATCAGCGTAGGGCCTCTGGCTTTTGGTCTCTTGTGAAATAGAAAGTGTTGTGCCATTTGAGACCCGTTTCTGGAATGGTGAGTGCCCCGTCCCGTTTCATGAGCCCCTTGTCAGCAGCCTCCTGCCTCCCTAGGCCCCTCCAGCCTGTGGGTGCCATGCCCTGTCCTCTCCCGCTCTGCCTCACCCCACACCCGCTCAGAGGCGTCCTTCCCTGACTGTCACAGACACACAGACAGACAAACAGATAGACAGGGCCTGTAGCAGCGGTGACACATGCGCTCGCTGGGTGCTCCCCTGCAGGGAGAGACCGGGGGTGGGAGCAGGTGTCTTGATACCCTCATGGCTGCCCCTTCCTGGCACTCAGTCCATGTGGGGGCTCCCAGCCTGCCCAGCCGTATGTCCGCTTGGGGGGGAAGGGTCCATAGGGGCCCATGGGCTATCCCAGGACGCTGCATGAGGCGGGGAGGGGATGGAATGGGAGGCTGGGAGAGGGGTCCGGGCCGGCGGGCCGGCAGGGTCTGTGGGCAGGAGGCAGTGAAACACAGCGAGGTCCGAGAGGTGCCTGAGACAGGGGCGCGGCTCGGAGGGTAGCGGGGGGGAGCGCAGGCGGCCCCCTGAGCTCACTCGCCTGTGTACAGACAAAAACCTCAGTCAGCAAGCGGCAGGTTAGTGCAGCACGCACACACGCACGCACACGCACACACACGCACGCACGCCACGCAGACCTGGCTAGGGCCCTCTGCATGGACAGCTGCCTCTGAAACCGCCAGGGCGCCCTGCCACTCAGCTCCCCCAAGATCAGGTGCAGATGGAGGCACCGGCAGCCAGCCAGAGGCCGCGCGGGTCTCTGGGGTTCCTGGACAGGCGGAGGCCGTGGGCAACCAGGGAAAGGGCATTCACGGGCACTGGGGGCGCCCAAAGCCTAGGGGATGTCAGGAGGAATCCCAAAGAGAGAGAAGCACCGAGACGTGGGTTAACACAGAGAAGCAGGGCAGAGCCAGACCCCGGAAGGGAAGGAACAGGCCAGGTAATGGGGGCCGGATTCGGGTACGGGGAGAGCTGAAGGACTCAGAGACCAAGGAGGTGGCAGCCCCAAGAACGGGAGGCACAGGGCAGGTAACTGGGGCAGGCAGGGCCCGGTGGAGGTGACCTTGACTATGAGGGTCTGAGCTCCAGCAGGGGCTGGGGGTCTCCTGCGAAGCTTTCCGAGCTGGCCTCTACCAGGAAGGGAGGGATGATGGCTGAGTGCAGGAGCTAAGGAGGGGTTCCCAGCCCTGAGCTGCTCACAAGAAAGGGCGAAGTAGAAAGCAAGGTTAACGGCCAGCCCTAGGGAGGAAGACCACCAGCCCCCCAAGAGCAGCCTGGCTGAGGCCTGCCTGCTATCCCCGTTGCCCGAGAGGTCCCCTGACCTTCTGCCCCAACTCCGCGGGGGCCCAGCCCTCTCCACATTCCACGGTCCTGCTCACCCTGGCACCCCTGGGGTCCCTGCAATGCTTCAAGCCCAAGTCACCCCAAGGGCCCCTCCGAACGGGTCCAGCTATCAGACTCTCCCCACTGCCACCTCCAACCACAACAGCTTCTGCACAGCAATGGGATGGGTAGGAGGGCAAAGGGGCAAGAGGAGAGAGGCGGGGTGGGTGTGAGGGAGGAGCCTGGTAAGGGCAAGGTGACAAAAGCTTGGAAGAGTGTGGGGAGAGGACAGCTGGTGGCAGGAAGCAGGGTCTCTCTCTAGCTAGCATCAGGGACAGGTGTGATTGAGCATGGGGAAGGCCATACTGTGTAGCAGGCTGAGCACTGAACAATTCGCCGTGTGACCTTGAGCAAGTCACTTCCCCTCTCTGGGCCTCAGTTTACTCAACTACAATATAAGCAACCAACTACGGAATCTCTAAGGCCGAAAGCTGGCATCCAAGCAGGGATGAGGCCGGGGCTAGGGCTGTGGGGCTGGGGTGGGGGGTGGTTCATGGAGAGTGTGAGGCACTCACCTCTGACCTCCAGGCGGGCCTCACACTGCCGGGCGCCATACTCGTTAACCGCTTTGCAAGTGTAGAAGCCAGCATCGGCCCGCTCGGCGGCCAGGATCCGCAGCCGGCACAGCCCACCCTCTGCCTCCTCAGCAAAGCGCCGCTGGTCTGGGCGCACAGGCTGCCGGTTTCTCAGCCTGTCAGAGGGACAAGAACTCAGTCTGGGGGCCCAGGTCCTGACCTGTCCTTGCAGGCTCCTCACATCATCTACCCACTTCCCAGATCTGTCCCCTGGGTTATAGGGCCAAGTGTTCACCCTGACTCTGCCATCCCACCCCTCCCCCAGCAACTTCCCGAACACCTCTGCCTACTTGGATCTTACCCTTCTTGGAACCTAACTACAACTATTCAGCCCTTAATAGTTCTGAAACGTCTTTGTGTCTTATTTCTATTATTTATAATGAACAGATAGCTTTGCCACTTCCCAAAATGAATAAGAAATAACTTACAATGTCAAAAAAAAAAAAATCACGTAAGGGACTAGACAATTAATTACAAATGAAAACTAGGACCCAAACTAATAAAAACCCAAGCAAACAGTAATCAGGGTTCCAGGCACCCGGGATAAAGCACTGTAGCCAAGGCCCCCCTGTAACCCCTGGCTTTGGCCGCTCAGAAACAAATTGTTATGCCTGGGCCTAGCACAGGGCTGGGCGCAGAGCAGGCCTCAAAAATCACCCTGCTGTCACCTGACGGGGGTGGGCGAGGGCAGCCTTCTCTAAGAGATGACTCCTGCCCATTCATCACCAGCTGAACAGACAGGAGACCTTGTGTTACCCAAACCGCTCCCCCGAGAAGGAGAAGCCCCGAATGAGCCTGAACAAAGGAGCAGGGGCATGTTCAGGAAGCGGCACCACTGGACCTGGGATAAGACCCCTGGGCAGATCCCAGGGAGGTCCACAAAGGGTCCACTCCCCTCTCCCCAGAGCCAGGCCTCACAGGGCCAAGCCTGGAGCAGGGCAAGCTGACAGGGGTGCTGCTACTCACCAGGAAACCACTGGTTTGGGCTCCCCCTGCACACGGATGCTCATGGTGACATCTTGGCCTTCTCTTACTGACTGGTCCATAAGTGAGACCTGAAGAGGACCCCAAAGTGTCAGGGGAGACAATCAGGGTCCAGCTGTGGCTCCTGGGGGCCAGAGGATTCTGGGACAGAGGCCTCTTCCACACCGGGCTGCCTGAGGCTGGCTCCAGATGAGAAGGGTTAACGGGGCCAAGCTCTAGGTCTTGCGCGAACCTGGTGTGGCCCAAGAACAAGGGCACACAGGAAGGAACGGGGGTGCCCGGGGGCTGCATGCTGGCCTCAGGGGTCTGACCTTGAAAGTGGGGGGTGCCTTGGAGCCCGTGTCGGAGGAGTGGCGGTTCTGGCTGGGACTGAGCTTCATGGTGGGCGTGCGGGGCCAGGTCTCTCCAGGCTCCGGAAACTCCTCTGGGGGGCTCAGGTATTCCTCGTCAGAGGTGATGGGGCTGCTGAAAGGTGACGTGGACCCGCCTGGAAAAGAGAGAGGACAGACTGGCACCAAGAGAGACGCCAGAGGAGGAAGGGGGGGACAGAGAGAATGAGAGAGCTGGATAGATCAGCTCCAGATCAAGGACCTGGTAAGGTCTGGAATGATCCACACAGCCCAGGAAGCAGGCCAGCCCTGCCCTGACTTTACTTCATGGGGCTCCTACTTGCTTGCTGTGTGACCTTGCTCAGATGTCTCCTGTCCCCAAGCCCCTGACTCCTGCTCTGCCCCAGACCCTCCTGGCACTGTTGACCTTCCTGATACTGTTGAACTTCCCAAGTAGGGGAGCCATAGCAAATAGCCTGGGACAAGGGATTCAGGCCGCAGAGGGGCCTGAATGTGAGACCTGAAATTCCACTGGAGCAGGGAACCCACATTCCTGGTGCGGACCTGCAGGCTCCTAATGCGGATGGTCCCCAGAGTGGTACAGCCCGGACACCCGTTCCTTGGGTGAGCTGGGCCTGGTGCAGAGGAACACACACCTCAGACAAGCCCCATCTGGGCAGTGCCAGGGCCAGAGAGGCGGCACTGTCCAGCCTGCCCTTCCCCCCTCCCTTCTCAGCTTCCTGCCCCAGATACCCCAGAGGCACCTGTGGGGCCCAGCCCTAGAACATGGACCCCCAAATTCTCAGGGGAGGGAAAAGCGGTTTGAGTCATCCACAGAGAAGGGCGACTCAGACTGGGGATGGGGAGGGGGCACCAGTGTTCGCTTTCGGGGAGGGGTGTCCCCAGGGCCCTGATGCCCTCCCCTGCAACTGGCCAGGGGCCCAGCCTCACTGAGCTGGCTCCTATCCGACTACCAAATACAGACATGAATCCGCCACAGCCCCCTGGCCCCTCCTCCTGGTTCCCCCACCCCAAGCCCCTGTGGCCCGGCCCCCCACAGGGCTGCACCCCAACTCACCCGAGACTCTGCACACAGACCCCAGACTGCGCCTGTCCTGAAGGCTCTGCCCTGGCACCAGGCCCTCCTGCTGCCTGCCCACTGCCCACCCCACCCAGCTCCCCAGGGAGCAGAAGCCCAGCCTGCCCAGCCCCACTCACTGCGCTGACCCTGCTGAGGCTCTCCACCGAGGGCCTGGGGGAGGGGAAGCAGCCTGAGGAGGGGAAGGAGGAGGTGGGGGCCGGCCAGGCAGGGACAGGCTGGGTGGCAGGCAGGCAGCTGGCTGGGAAGGTGGTGCCTGCTGAGACCACAAGCAGCCAGGGCCCTGGAGCGGAGGGGGAGGAGCGGGGAGGGGCAGAGCAAGCGCGCGGCCTCGCTGTATTTAGCCACCCTGCTCATTCCCAAGCAGCAGGATCTGCCTTTTCTCTCTTTACAGTTTCTGGACCCTGACAAGAGCAAAGCCCCCTCACTGGCGCCTCAACTCAAAGTGCCGGGGCCTCAGTCCCCGGGGGAAGACGGGGGTGGCCGTATACCACAGCACCCAAGATGCCTGCCCTGAGCTGTTCACTCCGACATACCCACCGCATGAGGCACTGATGGCAGATGGCCCTTAGGATGCCCCCTGTTCTGACCAAACCACCAAGATCCCCACGTGGGAATGTGCTGACAAGCCTCCAATACTGGAGCCAGGCCATACCCTCTTTTCTCTGGTGCTGAGAATCAGAGAACTGTCAGGACCTTCAGCCTCCTTCCCAGAAATATGCCCCCTCAACCTGAGGGGGCCCCAAATCCCACCTCTGCCTCCCCCCTATTGCCATGGCAGGTTTGGCCCAGCACCACCCAGGGGCACTGGGCCTGCACCCACCTCTCCTCCTACCGGGGCACCTGTTGGCATGGCCCCCCACCCTGTCAGCCTCACCAGGGCCAAGGGTCATGAGGCAGGGGCTGCTTCTAGTAACGCCCCACAACTAGCAGCCATCTGCACCTGGGCTGGGGAAGGGGCTTGGAGATCAGCAGCAGAACAGGGGAGCTGTTGAAGAGAGGTCACATGGCCTTCTCTCCCCGCCCCCCTTTTTAAAAAAAATCTATTTGAGAGACACAGTGCGCATGTGCACGCGTGACAGGGAGGGGCAGATGGGAGAGGGAGAGAGAGAGAATCCCAAGCAGATTCCCCACCAAGCACGGAGCCCGACGTGGAGCTCGACACTATGACCCCAAGAGCATGACTCGAGCTGAAATCAAGAGCTGAATGCCCGACTGAACTACCCAGGCGTCCCCCGTCTCTCTCCTCTTATCACCCCCCCCCCCCCGCAACCCAAGGCCACATTCCCAAGCTATGACCTGTGTTTCCCAGCACTGCCAGTGAAGGAGGAGGGGGGACTGGCTGAGGAGGGGGGGGCCACCATTCAGGTTGGCTGTCTTAAGGGGGAGGTGGGGAGGCAAGCCCAAATGGCATTTGGTGAACATCTGTCCGGGGCTTGGCCACCAACTGATGCTGAGACCACAGGCATGGCCCCTGGAGGCGGGAGCCCCCTCCCTGCCCTGGAGCCTGGTGACCTCCAGGGTCACCTGAGGTTGGATGGCGCTGCAGGCACTCACACCCCCAGGGAGGGAGAGCAGAGATTAAAGCAGATTGGCAAGGTTTGCAGGGAGCCTCAGAGACCCCTGGTGGTGGTTGGGGGAACTGCATGCTGGGGGCAATCACGAGAATCAGGGTCCTCAGGCGGGCTCAGAGATGGAGGATCTCTATCTCCAGCTCCCAAAACCGCTGGGGTTCCATACCAGGCTCTGGTGCTACCCCACTTTTTACTAGCCCCGCCACCAAAACCATCTTTGTAGCCAGTCCCTGTATCTCAGCCCTGCTCCACCCACAAGCCGGGCTCTCACTGTGGGAAACATCCTTACACCAGCCAGGAAGTGGGGAGGAGCAGGTGTCCCCCAAACCTAACATGTACATATGCCCACCATGTGAATGCTGCCCCTCTACACCCCACCACCCCCAGAACATGCTGACTCTGTGCACGTGTGTGGCCTTTCAACACTGCTTCCAGGTCGACCTCACTTGATGAAAATACAGGTGTGAGGGAGCCCTCAAGGTGTGTGTGTTTGTGGGGGGCTCTCCCTCCCCAGACCAGCACATTCAGCTCAATACTGGTCCCAACATCCCTTGAGACATTTAAGGGTAAACAGAGTCACAGCCACCTACATGAAAGGCCTTCTACACCAGGGCTTCCCCACATCAGGACCACCTGGGAGCCTATTTAAACCATAAATTCCTGGGCTTTACTTACTCTGACCTGAAAAATTAGATTTCCTAAAACGGAGGTCAGGAAACTACATTTTTAGAAGCCACTCCAGTGGGGCACCTGGGTGGCTCTGTCGGTTAAACATCTGCCTTTGGCTCAGGTCATGATCCCGGGGTCCTGGGATCGAGCCCCGCATCGGGCTCCCTGCTCAGTGGGAAGCCTGCTTCTCCCTCTCCCTCTACACCTTTGCTCCTGCTCTCTCTCTCTCTCAAATAAATCTTTAAAAAAAACCCACCACTCTTGGGCAGATCTTCACTAGTACCCCTTGTAGATGCGTGTCTGGCCCAGCCTCTCCATGACACCCAGGTTGTTCCAGGGGCTGGGAAAGTCACACAGATCTCTACCCCCCCACACACACACACACACCACTACCTCACACACAATCCTGCAGTCCACATAGCCCCGGACCATCCAGGAAGGCCTCCAGGTATGGCTACAGGGGCTAAGAAGTGGCCAAAGCACGGTCATGATTTCGGGAGCCTTCTGGCTGGTAGGGATGACAACCCCAATGCATACACAGCTCGAACAGTGAGCAGGAATAATAAAGAGGCAAGAGAAGGGCAGATGAGGGCCACAGAGTGCAGAGAGCAGATTCCTTTGGGCTCAGGGAAGACAGGGTAACTGAGGGAAAGAGTGGTATAGGAATTAAGAGTTCGGTTGAAGCAGGAAAAAAAAGGGAAAAAGTCTTTCCAGAGGAGGAAGCTGCAGGAGCAAATATTCAGAGACAGCAAGAACATGCAGACCATTGTAGCTCAACATGCTGGCCACCGAACTGGGTAAAGC
The DNA here is from genome assembly GCF_011800145.1 of Mirounga leonina. Lineage (NCBI taxonomy): Eukaryota > Metazoa > Chordata > Mammalia > Carnivora > Phocidae > Mirounga > Mirounga leonina. Next base: position 17,659,485 of record NW_023270377.1, read on the forward strand.
TGAGAGTTAGAGTGGGTGCCTCCCACTGCCTCAGAGGCCTCCAGACGCCCTCGGGTCGTCCCCAGGTCCGGACAGTGGAGGTCAGCTTCAGGAGTGGGGCCTTCACTCTAAAGGCGAAGGGAAGCTCCTCGAGGCTTCGGAGGGAGGGAAGGGGTGACACGCGGGCATTAACCAGCTCGCATGCGGGGCCCAGCCATTCCCAACCCGCACTCCACAGGCGCTGTCTCCAGAGGCGATTCCTCTAAACGTCTGCTGCGGTCACGCCACCGTGGAAGACAGCAAGGCCGAGGGAAAAGGGAGACGCAGGCCGGCCTGCAGCTGGGAACCCACGGGTGCTGCCGTGGGCACTGCCCCCTCCAGAGAAGAAGAGGTTTCTGTTTTGGTTTCAAATGGACAAGGAAGCAGAGAGAACTTGCCAGCCGGCCTGAGCTAGCCATAGAGACAGTTAATTCCCCACGCACGATTACGTGGGGTTGCTCCGCGTTAGATAAAGCGCTGGCACCCACAGGAGATTAGGTGCCTGTTCTTTCGACAGGCTGAGCGTGATGACCCCCACTCTGAGGGAGCAGCCTTGGGAGACACCCCGCGGGGCCAACCTGCTTCTGGAAGACGGGAGTTGGGAGGAAGGGCTGAGTCTGGTCAAGGGACCACGCTGTTTTTTTCAGATGCTGTCCAAACCCCCTTCAAGGATAGGCAATGGGGCCATGTGGCATTCCAAGATCCCCCCCATCCATCAGCAGCTCCTGCCTTCACAGGGGAGAAGCTGTAATTCCACAGCAGCCATGGCCAGGAGAAAGGGCAGGGGCAGATGCTGGTGCCTTTCCTTTTATTCTCTGGCCCCCCATAACCAAACTCTGTTAAGTGTCAGTCATATGGTGGGACCAGAATGAGTTTGAAAAGCCATATCCTCTGGCCCAAAGGTCCTCAGCTACATCCTCATTCCCACAGAGCCTCATAAATCTTACCAAGTAAGTTGCCCAAGGGGTATACGGACCCTCACCTCACAGAGGAGAAAACTGTAGCCAGCTAAGGAAATGTGAAGAGGCCAAGGTCTCAGCTGAAAAATGCTAGAACCTTGGGTTCAAATATACAAGATCTGTGCTTGAGGGAGGACTGAAGGCAGCAGGATGGAGCCCCGATATCCCCCTTCCTCCTGACCAGCACCCAAAGGGCCTCCTGTCAGGGCCCAAGGTGGAGGTGAGCCGAATGTGCTCCCACCAGGCATGCAGGGAGACAAAGCAGGATCACAGCCACAGTGGAGATGGGGAGTCCAGAGAGGAAGGACCTACCCACAGAGGGCATCGGCAGTCTCTGCCTCCCTCCCCCCCACCCCCCCACCCCCGGCCACCCAGCGTGAGCTCATGAGCACAATTCTTCCTTAACCCTGAAATTCTTCCAAGTAGCAGGGAAGGGGATAGTAAGGAGTGGAGGTTTGGGAGACCGAGGGACAGGGCTTCACATTATGATCGGCCCCCCAACTGGCCCTCTGCTCCTAGAGCTGAGCACCCCAACAGGGTAGGCACTAGCCACCTGAGACTACTTACATGAGTATTCATTAAAATGGAAATTAAAAAAAAAATCCAGTTCCTTGGTCACACTAGCCACATTTCAGGAGCTCAACAGCCACACGTAGCTAATGGCTACCATACTGGACTGGGCACATATGGAACATTTCCCTCATGGCAGAAAGTTCTACTGATCAGCATTTCTCTAGAGCAGTTTGCTGAAGCTTTCCAAGTCTCAGCTCCCTCATGCGTAATGTGGGCATAATAACAGAACCTACCACCCAGGGCAAGAGTAAATATGGTAACCCAATCAACACAGGGCCTGGTATGTAGGAAGTACTCACTAGATGCTAACTACTCATGTTCTTTTCATCTGTCATCCACCTAAGCTTATTTGCTTCACAAGTGAGTATTTCCAGCACCCGAAATCACCTGTTGCTTACAACTTCCCTAGGCAGATTATAAGTGCTCAGTAAAGGTTGCTGGCCTTAGGCTAGTTCCATGTCACCTCATTCTCCATGTTTCTGTCTTCCTATCCGTAAAATGGGAATATTACCACCTATCATGTCCTTCTCCAAGGGATAGATATGGGGTGATGTAGCTCAAATAAGAGGAGAGGTGTGAAAGGACACTCTCCAGAGAGATGTAGAACTTGGCAGCCAGGCTGTATCAGTAAATGTTTGTGTGACAGATGTGGGCAGCTAAGAATGCTCAGCTTCAGGTAAGCATACCTCTCACACTCCCCAACCACCCGCCCCAGTACACACACACCCTTTGGGAGAACGACTGTGGCCTCAGCGGAAGTACTCAGTGGGCTGGCTGGAGCAGGCTGGAAGGGGCCTGGGGCTGGGGGGTGATGAGAACCAGACCCTGCCCTTAAACCACAGCGCCTGAGTAATGGTGTAATGGGTATGGTTCCCAACCAGGAACTGAGATCTGTGGGCTCTCCAAAGCAGGCCCTTTGGGGGTGGGCACCTCAAGAGGGCACTGTGCAGCCAGCCCTGGTTCTCAGGGCTCTAGGGTGGGGGATTAAGGAACAAGAAAGGGGGGATACCTGGGTGGCTCAGTCGTTAAGCATCTGCCTTCGGCTCAGGTCATGATCCCAGGGTCCTGGGATCGAGCCCCGCATGGGGCTCCCTGCTCGGCAAGAAGCCTACTTCTCCCTCTCCCACTCCCCCCTGCTTGTGTTCCCTCTCTTCGCTGTGTGTCTCTCTCTCTGTCAAATAAATAAATAAATAAAATATTTAAAAAAAAAAAAAAGGAACAAGAAAGGGAGGTGGTTCCAGGAGGCCTCTTCCTATCAGACACTCTCTCCCCCAGCTAGCTGCCCCCGCTTCCTGCCTGCAGCCACACTGCCTGACACCCCTTCTTAGCCCCCCACAACTCTGCACACAGTCCAAGCCCGAGACCCCCGCCCTTGCCAAATGTCTGTGCCACCCCCTGGTTCCGCCCACTCCACTGCTCTCCAGGTCCACTGGCCCTTGTCCAGCCACTCCGGACCAAACAGTGCCTTGTAGGGAAAGAAAGTCTGCTTCCGCCAAGAGAGTCCTGGGGCCGAGTCAGCATGACTTATGGGGGCTGTTCTCTGGGGGCAAAGCCCAGTGCCACTGACTAATGCGATGAAGCCTTTCTGGCTCCCCAGGGTGGGCTGGGGGGGGGAGGCACAGACATGCCATGATGGGCTGAGGGCCCAGAGGCTGGGAAATATGGAGGAGCTGGGGCCGCAGGCCTGGCAAGGGCAGGGGAGGAGTCCCTAAGACAGTCTGAAGAATGGGCAGAAAAGGAAAAGGCAGCTTTCTGGAGCCTCATGGAAACCTGGGCACAACAGCACCCCTTAATAACACTAACAGCTAACATTTGTCTACAGCTTGACATAAAGCCCATTCACACGTTTGCTTTTGTTCGTGAGGATGGTAGAATAAATTATACAAATGAAGAAACTGAAAAGCAGGGAGATTTGGTACTACAAACAGAGCTCCCAGTCAAGTGCGCACAACTGCCTTGCCCCAAGCCTCCTTCCCAACCTTAAAAGGCTCCCAAATGGCCACAAGCCAGTATCGGGGCACCCCCCCCCCAAGCCTCCTTGCCAATTCTCAGCCCAAGCCAGGTATTGACCAGAGTCCTGGAGCCAGCCCCAGGCCCCCTGAGGAGAGCTGGGAGCTGAGTCACAAGCCAGATCCCAGAGGTGATGGAAGGACGGAAGCATGTCTGGAGGGACGGCATGATTCAGCGTGGTGGGAGGGGCGAGGAAAAGGAGAAAGACTAAAACACAGGCTCCTGGGAGGGGTATGTAAGCTACGGAAGATGAAGGCCTGCTGTTCTGCAAAGCTAGATGGGTACAAACAAAAGGATCAAAGGCAGGACTGGGGCTCAGGGGAGATACCACCAAAATCACCCTTATCGTGAAGGTACAGAAGTCCTGGGCCCACAGCAAGACAGGCTCTGTAACCTCCTATCCTGTCCAGTGAGAGAAAGGGACGGAACAGCGTGGGCTGCTCCCGGTCCAGGCACACCCAGCCCCTTCTGCTGCCTCTCTACATCCCAGTGTCCTTCAGGGCCCCCGTGCCTCTCAATCCAGCACCCCATAACACTGACCCACTGCTTGATGCTCCTCTGCCCTGCACTGTCCTCCAACTTAGGTTCTCTGACCGATCTTGATGACCCAGAGCTAATATCCTTGCGGGCTGAGTCTGTGTCTTTTCCTTCTAGAACCCCCCTACCCAGCCTCACCTCCCGCACCCCCACTGCCCAGGATCAGCACACCGTCAGGCCCAGCAACCTGAATGGGCAGAACTAGCCATGCACACTAACACCAATCCAGCCCTACCCTGCACCCGAAAGAAACTGGGCTTACACCCAAAGGAAGTAGTCCAACACCAAGTGAGGGCTCTCGTAAAAATAGAAAGCAAGGCAGCCTCAAACACAGCCATCTCCAGAGAGGTGCTCTCAGCTACCTTCTCTTTAGGGCTTTGGGTTCAACAGAAGGACCAAGGGAGTGGGGAAGGGTTGTGGAACTTAAAAGCATCCTTTTTACTGGGTGGGGGGAGTGGTACCCTTCTAGAGGAAATGACCTCAGAAGGCTCCTGATGGCTTTTAAGCCCTTTGAGTTGGGAGATTCTTTTTCTCGGAAACTCAAGGAGAATTTGCTTTCCCCATAGGACCACTTTCAGGGAAATGCCAAGGGAGGATGGCATTTAGAGGATGCGTGAAGACAAATTTCAGTGACTTCATGAATTGGCCAGCCTGGGGTGTGCCTTTGGGAATCTGGCCCCCGCTCCAAGGCTGGGCCACTTGGAATGCTTCCAGCAGAGCAGCCAACACGTGAGAACGGACGGTGCACGCGGGCCGAGAGCCTGAGCTCTAGGCTCGGGAGTGGGATGGGTCACTGCTCATCCCACCCGGGACCCGGGGCCCACAGGCTCCCTACCAGGTTTCACGGCCAGCGCGGCGGCACAGCTGGCCTGACCCAGCTCGTTGGTGGCGGTGGCTGTGTAACTCCCGGCATCAGCCGCCCGGGCCTCCCTCAGCAGCAGGGTATGCCGCTCGCCCTCAGCCCGGATGAGAAGGCGGCCATCACTGCGCAGAGCAGACCCATCCTTCTGCCAGGACACTGTGGGGAAGGAGCGGTGTGACTGGTTGCCATGGCTCACAGCGGTCCACTGGGGCAAATCTCCCCTCACCCCACACAGAGCCCAAACCACCCTGCTCCCCACCCTAGGGAATCCTGAGGACTCCCCTGCCCCTGCCCCAGCCTGCCCCATTCACAGAAGCCCAGGTCTGCCCTCCCCTCTCCCGGGGGGTTCTGAGAAATCTCCCGTAACACCCACAGAGGGGTCGGGCCAGCCCCATGGAGCAGATGTCCCTCCTCCCCTACCTCCCCCTCTCTGTGTCTCAACCATAGCCTGGGCCCAGCCCTGGAGCTCACCTTGGGGTGGGGGATTGGCAGTGATGATACACTTGAGCAGCACATCTGCCCCTGGGGCCGCCACCACATTCTGCAGGGGGATCTCGAACACAGGGGCCTCGAGGGGCTCTTCTCCAGCGGACACATACGAGTCATCCGAAGACTCTGCCGGAGACATGGGTGACGGGGTAAGGGGACACGGTCCCTGTGGGGATGACTCAGGGGGAGAGTGGATAATGGCATCCTCGGATCTTAGAAAGCCAAACCCAGGGAGGAGGGCTTCTAGAAGGTGGGGGTTGGGGGATCAAGGGGTCTCTCTCCTGAATGTCCGGAGACAGGGAAAAAAAGACGGGGTGGGGGGGGCGTTCTCAAACAGGACAGGGCAGCCAGGACTCTACATTAGTTTGGCTTCTCAACTTCAGCCACAGTCACTGTGGTTTCTGGAGGAAGGCCCGGACTGTGTTGTGCGTGTCTATACACATCAGTCACCGCGGAGGGTAGATCAGGCCCTGTTTCATGCAAGCGCTCTTAGCGGTAGCACAGATATGACCTGCTTCCAAACAGACAGTACAAGCGAACAGCAACCCAAGCCCTAAGCAATAATACCGCCGTCACAGGGCAACATGGGGTAAACTGTCAAATTAGTGATGCCCCCGGATTCAAAAGAGGGAGCAGCGGGTGGGCCCCGGTAGCCATCTGAGAGCCTCATGAATCAGCTTTGATCCCGTCCATCCACCGAACGTAGCACCGCACCTACCGCACGCTAAGCTCTGTATGAGTACCAGGGAGATGGCAAGACATAAGAAGTGCTTACAGGAAGCCTGTGCATACAAAGATATCCTGAAGCTCCACAGTAGTGGATCCCTCTGGGTACTTTCGAACTCTGACCTTCTACAGGCTAGACAAGGTACAGTCTGGTAGGTAGCCAAAGGAGCAGTGAGAATCCCAATTACGCTGTTTTCTAGCTCCAGAACCTTGGACAAATTAAATAACCTCTCTGTGCCTCTGTTTTGTTATCTGTAAGATGAAGCTGATAAATAACACCCAACCTCTTGCAGAGCTGGCATACAAATTTAAATAAAATAATGCCCCTAAGCGCCCAGGACACACAGTGCCTGTATGGAGCTAAAAGGATGATGGGCAGGTACCTAATTATCTTTAAAAACTTTAAGATGGTAATCCTTAAGTGAAAATAAAGTAATTCTGATGATGAAAAATCCAAGGTGGTAAGCGCAATGAAAGAGACCCTGACCAGGTGTCCTGGGTGCAGTGAGCAGAGGCATCTGGCCTGGGAAGCAGCAAGGGGTGGGAGCAAGCCGAGGATGGCTTCCTCTGCCTCCATCCAGGAATGGACCCCAGGCTGGTGTTCAGGGTGAGCAGAACTAGGAGCACGGGCATTCTGGATGGTGGCCACCATCCACAGGAGGACTAGGAGATGACACTCAGGCTGGCATGTGCCCACAGTCAGCTCAGCCATACAAGGACTCAAGGATGGGACAGAGGCTAGCTTGAAAGACTGGGTCCAATCTTCGTGGCTACGGATGGGCCAGGGGATAGTCCCGGGATGGAAGCTGAGCTGGACCAAAGCTCGCCTCTACCCGGGACCTGACATTATTTACTGAGATGGGTTTCCGTCTCTTCCCACACAGAGCGGTGGAGTTTGGAGGGGCTCCTTAGGTTTCCACCACTGCCTTCCACCACGGTTAGATCCTCGACCCAGCAGCCCAGTGGACCCAGGGCACCTACACAGGCATCTGGGCACCTTTCTTTGCTCACGGCTCCACTCAGCCTCCACCAAAACACACTCGCTCGCTGCCTCACCAGCACAAGAACCTTCACAATCCTTCACTCAACTCGAACCTGGGTCTGTAGCTTCCCTGTGAAACCACACCCTCGCAACTGCCCCGCAGCTCTCCCCAAACACCCTCCCACCCAGCTCTCAGCAACTTCTCGGCCCTCCCCGAGGCCTTACCCAGCTCAGGCGAGGTGGGCCGGGCCCGACGACCTCTGCCCTGGCTGCGGGCACCTCGGCGGTCCCAAGCCCCCCAAGGACCGTCCTCCTCGGGCCCTCTGCGCAGCCTCTTCTCCGCCTCAGGCCCCGCCCTGTTCTTCTCCAAGGTCTGAGGCACAGCAGCGCTCTCCTGGCCTGGCATGGCCCAGGGCAGGAAGCGCACGGCCTGCGCTGGGGGCTCCCGCTTCCGACCCGGGGGTGCTCTCGTCCTGGCCTCAGGGGGATCGGTGTCAGCAGGGGGCGGCACGGGGCTCCGGCACTCCTGGATGGCTCTGCCCCGGGTCAGCGGGAACTGGTCCCGGCGCCTAACCTCCTGCTGCGGGCCTTCCCCCAGCTCCGTCCTGCCCGCCGGCCCGCGGCTCCTGGGCCTCCCCTGCTCGTCCCCGGGCTTCCCCGCGACGCTCGGAGGGGGCGGCGAGGCGGCGGCGGCGGGGCTCTCGGCCGGAGGGGTCTTGGGGGTGGAGGGCCGGGAGAAGAGCGGGGGCTCGCCAGGCTCTCGAGGGGACGGGGCGCGCTGCAGCGTGGCGCGCAGGGACTCGTGCGAGCGCACCAGCTCCTCCCGCGACGTGGAGCGACGGATGCGGCCCAGCTCCTGCGCGAAGCGCAGCTCGAGGTCGGAGGCCGCGCTGCGCTGCCGTGTGCGCTCGTCCAGCGAGGCCGCCTTCTGCTGGAAGAGGCGGCGCCGCTCGGCCACGCTGCCCTGGGCCCGCAGCTCCTCCTGCGAGGCCCCGAGGGTGCCCCAGGGCGCTCCGCCCTCGAACTTGGGCTGCTCCAGCGAGCGTGCCTTGCGCAGGGGCACCCATGGCCGCAGGGGCGCCGGCGGTGAGTCGCTGCGCTCCAGGCTGCGCCGTCGCTCCTCGAAAAACTGCAGCTTGTCCAGGATGCGGGAGCCCGCGCGCACCAGCCTGGGCGAGCGGCCCAGTGCCGACAGGTGGCCCGAGGCCTCGCTCAGTGGCGTCTGGGGCCGGGACTCCGCCGTGCCCGCCAGCAAGGGCCCCGACGACTTGGACTTCTTCCCTCGCTTCTCTTCGGCCGTGGCGTCCTCGGGCAGCACGGGCTCCTGAGTGCGCCGGTTGGGCGATGTGGGGGTGACCGGGGGCTGGGCGCTGAGTCCCGGCGGGGTCCGCTTACCCACCCGAGGGGACGGTGGGGGCAGCAGTGCGGATTTGGAGGGAGGCGGTAGGGCGGGGCGACGAGGGGCTTCACTGGCCGGCTGAGGCTGAAGATCAGGCTCCTCCCTGTGCAAGCCGCTCTGAGGGACACTGCTGCAGAACCAAGACGAAGACGGGTAGAAGATTTAGGGGTCTCCCCTCCTAGACCTTCAGCTCGTGATAGGAATTGGACGGTGGGGCATGCTGGGAAGGCTTGGGGGGTGACATGGGTCAGACCCTCCCCCCCCCCCCCCCAAGGAAGGAACAGCCAGAGCAGGTGCTGGGGAGAGGTTGGCAGCCCTGGCACCAGAAAACTGGGCTGGTGGCTGGGCCCAAGTACAGACTCAGCCCCTGGGGCTCTGGCCAGCCCCCTCCCCCCAGCCCCGGAAGCTGGGAAACAGCAGAAACAGAACGGAGCGGTGAGAGAGAAAAGAATGAGCTTAGGACCCAAAGGATGAAGTGGTGAGGAAAGGCAGGAGGGTTGGGTGGGGTGGGGCCCTCTCAGGAATGCAGCCTCCCACTCATTCCTGCCCCCAGCTGGCCCCCACAGCCCTGCCCATCCTCAGCAGGAGTACCTCTAGAAGAACGGGCACTAGCCTTCTGGGAGCGATGCCCTATCTCAGGGTCCCCCTAGCACCTGAGGTGCCTCAACAGCAAACACAGCAGGTGGCAGCTGAGGTCCCTGGGGTGGGAGACTAGAAGAGTCAGGTTCCCCTTCCCTTTGGTCAAGTGCCCCTACCACAGGCCTTTGACTTTGTCCTGCCCCTGGGAAAATTACCTTGAGTCCTTTGAAACCATGCTGCCACCTCTGCCCCCCCCCGCCCCCCCAGCACAGAAGCTCCCCAAAGGGGTATGCTCAGGAATAACTCAGCTCAGAAATAACTACTGCGTGGGCCTGAAGAAGGGGTGTGGGAGAAGAGGAAGAGGGAAGGAGCTGGTCAGCTCAGAGTACCCCTCTCACCACAGAGCTTTGCTGCCCAAGAGCTGGGCCTCAGTATCCTCCCTCTGGACTCTTGGGGGACACATCAAGCAAGGAAAGGAATCTGAGATATTAACAGCATACCTGACACATTAAAGAGCTTAATAAAAACTCAGGAAATGGCTCACTGAATCCTTACTGGGGGCCAGGCGCATACTAAAGGCTTAAAATGCATTCACTCCTGTCATCCTCACAACAGTCCTCTGAGCTAGCAGCTGTCTCCATTTACAGATGAAGAAACTGAGGCTTAAGAGGTAAAGTGCCTCACCAAGGTGACACGGCTAGGAAATGGCTGGTGCCAGGACTGAAACCCAGGCAGTTTGACTCCTGAGCCCTTATTCCCTCCAAATGTCTAGGATTCTGAGGGCATGGAAGGGACGAGAAATAGGGTACTGGCCACAGCAGAAGTTCTAGGGGTGCCTGAGTGGAAGGCTGTTTTGGACTACCTGGGGCAGCCAGCCCCCCCCCACAGGCCCCACCTCTGACTCGGGGCGGGGGGGGGGGCGGAGAGGGGTGAGGTGCGGAATGGCAATCCACCGTGCCCTGAGGGAACAGAACTTCAGCCAGCCACCTGCGGGGAGGCAGAGTCTACCCTGGGGGAAGGACAGCAGAGTCCCCGAGGAATGGCTTCTGGGAACTGGGTTAAGGCTCCTAGAGAAATCTGAGAGAAATCGGGGACAGCAGAGGAGGCCTCTTGCCGGCAGCTCTGAGCGCTAGGCCAGCCTCTGTACCACAGACATCACTAAGGAAATGGGTTCCTCAGAAGTTGCCATAGCAACTCCAGGCTCAGGCTGAGGCCTGGCAAAGGAAGGCAGGGAAGGAAAAGGCAAGTCCAGGGCTCAGGAGCGCCTGGTTCATACCAACCACATAAAGCCAGGGAGCCTCCCCTGCCCCAGACCTCTCCCCTGCCTACCACTAGCCACCCCAACCACCTTCAAAACAGCCTCCCCCACCAGGCTCCTTCTCTCTCCTCCGTGATGGTCCCCACACACACACACCCATACCCATCACAAGTTAGGTCCCTCTCAGCTCCCCCAAAGTCCCCCCAATACCTCCATCATCAGCCACTCCCCTCTTCTACTATAGCACTCCCTCCTGTATCTGCCAGCCCCCAAATCTCCAAAAAACGGCTCCGAAGCCTCACTCCAACACCTCCGCTCCGCTCAGGCTCCTCGTCACCCCCTGCCAGGACAACCTTCACCACCGCCCCGCCCCACCCCTGCACAGGCATGTCCCACCAGGCCCTCACGTGCTCCGAGCCTGCACCAGTCCCAGCCCTCTGCCTCCACCCCAGCCCCCTGACTCCAGCCCTCCCTGCCCGCCCCTGCCTCCCACACAGCCCACATCCTCCTGCTTTCCCAGGCCCCTGGCCCCATCTACTCCCTGACCACCTCACTCTCTTCTCTCTCCCGGCCACGCTCATGCTCCCTTGCTCTCCTGCTCTCCCGGGAGCTGCCTTGCAAAAAGGTTCCGTTCCTCCCAGAAAAAGGCCCACATGGGAACAGGAATGTGCAGAGAGAAGAAAAGGCAGCAGCTGCTGAGACAGCAGGCACGGAGGGGGCCCTGGGGGGGAGGGCGGGGAATCCTGGGGACAACTGCAGCCTGAATGGGCAAGGTGGGAGAGGGCCCCTGGGAAAGTGGAGATCTTGGAGGGGATGAGGAAGGGACAGAGGGGTCCACGAGACCATGGCGATGGCACAGGTGGGAGCAGGAGGCTGTGGGTGGTGACGGCACAGAAGGAGGGAGGATGCGGTGTGGGAGGACAGAGTAGGTAGCCGGGGCCAGGGTGGCAGCAGGGGCGGTGAAGTGCACAGAGGGACGGATGGTGCAGGGGAGAGAGGCTGACGGAGTGGTGAGGGGCAGTGCGGGACGGCATGGTGGGACGGAAGAGTGCGGGCCCGGGTGAGGCCATTACTTACACGTGGATGGAGAGCGCCCGTCCTCTGTACAGACTGAATGCGCTGCCATACAGGTCACTCGCCACCGAAAGGCTATCCTCTGACCCCCAGCTTGCGCCCACCAGATTAGCTCGAGACGCCCGCACCAGCGGCTCCACCCCCAGGTGCCGTGGCCCGGCCCCGGTTGCCTGTGCTTGCCTTGGGCTGCCCGGGAGGCGGCGGGAGCCACCCCTGCTGCCCGCTTCCTGCTCCAAGACCGTCTGCCCGCTGCCCCACCAGCTCACTTGCTCCTCTGACGTGCCTGTCACGGAGGTCGGGGGTGTGTCCAGGGAGGTGCCCACCAGGGTGTCGGAGCCCCCTAGAGAAAGGAGCACGGTGAAGCCCAGACACCTCCTGGGGGAGGCCCGCCTGCCTGCTCTTAGAGCAGCCCAGATAGCTCACCCGTGGGGGTGCTGAAGTCCCCGTCATCCCGAAGCTCCAGGCGCTGGGTCCCCTGCACATCGCTGATGTCATCCTCGCCCGTCTCGGAGTCTAGAGAAGAAGGGGTCTGTGTGGGCAGGGCCCTCCTCCCTCTGACTCCAACTCTTCCCTGTGTCTCCTCCCGCCTCCCCCGCAGCAGGCTCCATCTTACCCATGGCGGGGCTGCCACACCTATCTTCTCCCCTCTCTTACCCCGCTCGTCCCCACGCCCATGCTGGGCTGCTCAGGCCAGTCCCGTGGCTTCACCTCCGAGCCCCTGGTGACTCACGCCTGCCTCCTTGGCCCTTGGGGCCACCTGCCACCGCCCCTCCCAGCCCCTTGCTGGATTACCAGGGTCTCAGCCCTCCCCATCGTCCGTCGCCTGCCAGGGACAGCATATCTCCTGTGCATCCCCCAAATAACAAGATCCTAGGTTCCAAGGCTCTAAATTTTGGGTTCCGGTACCCCAGGAACAAAGGGGAGTCACCTCAGAGTTGTACTGTCAGGGCACTCGACCAACCGCAGGGCCAGCCTGTCCTCCACCCCAAACCAGCCGGAACACATCAGGGTGCAGCTGAGGCAGGGTGAGGAGAGGCCAGGGTCGGGCAGGGAGGAAGGGGGAGTGGAGGGCTAGGGCAGGAGCCAGTTTCCTACCGTAACTTTGCTTTCTGCAGGAGCGGAAAACTTCGCTTCCATAGGAGCAGCAGGAGAGAGACATGGACAGACTGTTATCAGAGCTTTTGTGGGGCAGGGCATGGTGGGTAGGCAGGACAGAGGGGGCGTGAGGGTGCCCAGTGCCCAGAAATGCCCTGTGGCGATGGGCAGGGGAAGGGAGACACCTGGAATGGGCACAGCATCTCTCATCCTGACAGCCTGCAGGCTCCCACTGTGCCCAGCTGGGGGGGTGGGGGGGCGCACAGGCTTTGAGTGGTTATTCCAACTACCCCAGTGATTCCCTACCTTTGGCACTCTTACTGGTGCTGCCATTGGCCACGCGCACACACGCACACACACACACCTGCTTGTGCTCTGCCCACTCACAGACCCAGGCCCCCCATTAGGGGTCAAGCCCACCCTCTCTTAAAAAAGATTTGCATTGTGCTTTGACCCTTCCTTGCAAACCAATCCCCCCCACCCGACCTGTTCTGCATCATGATGTGACAGGTATGCTCTTCCTGATCCTGTTCTTCTACTGCTGAATGGTTCTCAAAAGTGCCCAGTGATTAGGCTACAAGCCAAGTTTCCTGGGCATATTTTTAACTGTCCAAGATTCTAACTGGTTCTGTGCCTCAGTTTCTCTATGAGTGCCATGACAAGCAGGAGCCATATGCTGGATGCCGAAGCATGACAGTGAGCTCATCCCCACTTGGCCCCACAGATGGAGTGCCCTGAGCCGAGGCCCATGGTGGGATGTGCTAGTGAGATTCTCCCCCCACCCCTTCACCCCACAGCTGCAGGGTACAGGGCACCTCCTTGAGTGGGTATGGATGTGTTTTGGGGGATCCCACATCTCATGGGCTGTCTTCAGGGCCTGGGCATGAGGCATGAAGCGACATGGACCAAGAGAAGGAGTGGGCATGGGCCAGAGCAGGGAGCCTGTGGTCCACGCACCATGGGTGAGTCGGCCAAAGGCCCGGCGGGAGTGGCCGGTTTTCTGAAAGAGAAAAGCCAGAATGAGTTGTTGAGAGGAAAGCTCACTCCTGCTGTCCCTTACCTCCCATCTAAACCTCTATATTAAACAGAAACTCATTCCAGAGGCTTGGGGAGGGGTAGGACAGTCACGGAAAGAGCTGCCAGCTTCCCCCAGAGGGAATGTCTCCACTCTTCCCTGCCTTTCAGCCCTCCTAGCAGGAGCTCCAGGCTACCCAGCTAGGCTCTGGGGAGGAGCAGAGGAGGAAGAAGAGAGGACAGCAAAGCTGTGGGTCAAATGCTGGGAGTCCGGGGACAGAGGCTCTCAGGACTGGGGACTTGAGCGACTCCCCAGAGATAGAAGCTAGGAGACAAGATAGGAGGCTGACTGACGTAAAAGAAGAGATGGAGGTGGGGGATGCTTGGATGACTGGAGGGACGAGGACACAGATTCCTGCTGGGGGGGTGGGGGGGTGGGGAGGACAGACACCTGAAATAGGTGTCAAGCGGGCAGGGAGGGTGATGGGGGAGCAGAGGGCAAGGTCCCCAAGGGCCAGAGCCTCACGAATGCAGGAAGGAGGCCTGGGTACGCCGAGGACAGGGGAGGGCTTGGGGAATTCATTGAGCTCGGCGCGGATCCCTGTGCGTGGCTTCCAGGAGCTCGGGAAGATGGAAGGCTCCAGACTGGGGGGCTGGGGAAAGCCGGGGCGGGAGGCCGGAGTTGGACGGAGACGAGGGGAGACCAGGAGGCAAAGAAGCCAGTGGGCACTTCACGCGCCGAAGCTGTGGCGGGGGGCCTCCCCGGGGGGTCGCGGGGGATTGCGGACGGCTGGGCCTGGGCAGGGGGCCGGGGGGCGGTCTGCCCCTCGGCGCGGGGAGGGGCCGACGCGCTCTGCACACAGGCCGGGGAGCCCCCCGGAGCGCGCCCGGCCGCGGCCCCCCGCGGCGGGGTGGAGCGGGCGCGGCCCCGGCGCCCCCTCCCCCGGGGCCCGGCCGCGGTGACCCGCCCTCCCTTGGGGCGCCCAGCCCTTCCCGCCCCCTCCCGGCGCCGCCCGCCCCCGGAGCCCTCACCTGGAAACGCTTCTTCACCCACAGCTTCTTCATGGCGGGGGAGGGGGCCGCGCCGGCGGCCGGGCGAGGAGGGGACGGGCGGGGGCGGGGCGGAGTCGGAGGCGGGGCCGGGGGCGAGCGGGGGAGCGGGCGGGAGCCGGCGCCGGTGGCGGAAGGAGCTGTGGGGCGGCGGGAGCCCGGGCGGGGGGAAGGCGGCGGCGGCGGCGGCGGCGGCGCCCAGAGCCCGCCCCTCCCCCGCCGGCCTGCACCCCACCTGACGCCCCTTCCCTGGCCTGCTCCCCTGCGACCCCCGGGGCGGCGCTCTTCTGCCTCCGGGTACCCACACCCCGCATCTGCCTCCTGGGCCCTGGGCACATGGGGAAACTGAGGCACAGAAGGGGGTGCAGCGGCCCCTACGGGAGTTGGGGCCACCGTCTCATTGGCAGCCGGACGCGGCCTCCACGCCACCCCCACTCGGCTCCCGCGGGGCCGCTCTGGAAGGTCAGCCGCATCTCGACTTGCTCACTCCACAAACATGCGCACACTACATTGTGCCAGGCAGTACCAAACTCGTCGCGCCCCGAACGCGCCGCAGGGCCACAGCGCCGGGTGGGGGCGCCTAGGTCAGACACTGGGCAAGGGCCCTGGTGGGTGGGGGCTCCGTGCTGAAAGGAACCGAGACTATGAAAACCCCCAGGCTCCTCGGGAGAGCCGGAGAGGGCCCTAGAGTTTCTTGATGGTGGGTCCTCTGTCCCTGACCCCTGGCACACACACACACACACACACCCCAGCTAAGGTGCCCAGAGGTACTCCTATTAGTCACAAATACGACTCACCTTCTCACTCACAGGTGAGCATACTCACCAAACTCTCTTTGTTCTCCTCCCATTCTGCACCCTGCGCTCATTGCCACGGGGAAACTCAGTTCTCCCCTCCCTCCCCCCCAACAATCATTATAACTACGTTTTTTAAGCATTTACTAAGTGCCAGGCACTTTGCAAATGTTCCCTCATTCACAACAACCCCTTATGAACACTGAACTGGCTCCATTTAACTGACAAGTGACTGAGGCTCAGAGAAGTCCTATCACTTAGCCAGAGCCACACAGGTTCCGTGTCTCTACTGTCCTCTAGATCCAAATCCCCATCCCAGCATACACAAGTACTGCCACACACTATCAGTTTTTACTTGGCTTCTGAAGTTATGTGAGTTTATGGGCCCTTTTTTTTTTAAGTTTAAAGTCCTGTCTTGTACATTCTGGGTGCATACAGGAGGTCCTGTTTCCCAGACCCCCAAAGGCAAATGTCGCACATTCAGACACATGAATGGGGATGAGCACTGAGAGCATACACGTGTGTGTCCAGATCGGTCCTGGCCAGAGGACCCTGGACACCCACAGGCCTTTCCCTGCCCACCCCCAAATACACCCACTCACAGATGGGGGAGCTGAGTGAGGAGAGGGGGTAACTTGAGCCCCTGTTCCCCAGGAGAATCCGAGGGGCTGGCACATTCCATAGCAAAAATAACCAATGGGCAGCGGGCGTGAGTGACGGGACAGCTGGGCCGAGGACAGGCCTGTGGGATTCTGTGTTCCTGCTCTGGGTCTGCACTGCTCACCCCCACAGGGCTGGCCTGGGGCATGCTAGCAGGGTGGGCCACCCCCAGCTGGCCCTAGATTGCCCTCTTTCCCCCTCCATGGCTGGCAGCTGTGCCCCTCTGCTATTTCCTCCCCTTCCAGAGAAAACCCATCTCATCATGCCATGCCTGATCTCTCACACAGACCCTCCTCTGAGCCAGATGGACCCACTCCCCTCCTCTTTGCCTTCTCTCTTTCCTGCCTGGAAAGTCCAATTTCTCCCTCCCCCCCCCCCCCCCCCCCCCCCCTCATCCTGCTCTGCATTTCTGACACATGGTGACATTTTTACTTACTTATTGTGTTTATTGCATGTTGTCTATCTCCCCTCACTAGGATGTGATCTCTAGGAGGACAGGAACTTGAGGGATCCCCCTCTCATGCAGTCCTTGATGAGAACTGGGCATGAATGGATGGCAACACTCTCCCTACCCATCCCCAACTCCATACTAGTTTCCTCCTGGCTTTTCATCCAGATATTCCAAGTTCCTGGTGAAAAAAATAACTGCAGAGTATCCCTCAACACAGGCTCTGGTGCATTCCCCACCTTTTCCTTGCCTGAAGAAGCCCTCTCTCCCTGTCTCTAACCTCTCCTCTCCATGCCCTGAAGTCCCTAGCATGGTTCACGCCTATCTGTTGACCTTTGGCCCTTCGGATTGAAACCAGAGTCTTCCGGACTCTGGCTATGAAACGTCCAACTAACATGGCGAGCACTATCAGCTTGCCCCTTCTCTCAGCTGTGCCCTCTCCTCCTTACTCCCTGCCCTTTAGGCCCCCACCCCCCCTCAGCCACACATGTCCCAAGCGTTGAGAATGGCACTTGTTCTGGTCGCTTGAATTGCACATAGCTCCTCAGCCCACACAGGTGGGAGCCTGATGTTTTGAAAGAGAGGATTGCCCGCCTATCTTAGGAGACTGGGCCAGAAGATGGCTTTGGGGATGTGGTCGGGAGAAAGATGGTTAATGATGACAAATCCTGGCCTTAGTCTTTTTGTGCTTCTCTTTCTAAGGACAGGCAACGTGGACCTGAACCCCTACAGATCTGGCTCTGTCACCTCATTAGCCATGTGACCTCAGGTAAATTACCTCTTGGAACCAGTTTTCTCCTATGTGTAACCATCACTACAGTAACCTGGGCTTAGAAGATTAAATAATGAAATGGGGTGCTATACCCATGTTAAGGATTCTACAAGGAGCCTGCATGTCTGCTGTCTTCACTATTCCTATGCTTTCTTCATTTCTGTACCCCAAATCCCACCCTCCTATGTCCCATCCTCCAGACTCTCCAGTCTGCTGCCCATCTGTCTTCTCAAGGCCCCGGCCTCCCCAAGCCAGGCTGATATCCCTCCATCCTTGAGCAAACATCTGAGGCTTCAGGAGTGCCAGGAACCTTAGCATCACCCTGTCTTGCCGAGCCAGACAGCAGTCCCGGCCAGGAAGCTGCCTCCTTCTGCAGCCAGGTCCCGGCTGGGCTTCCTCGAGAACCCTGAAGCCCTCCTGCTGTGGATCCCAACTGAAAAAGTTTCCATGAGTGAGTCTGAGCAATGCTAAGCTGCTTGCCCAGCTGCCCCTGACCAAGACCCGGAACTGGACAAGTACTGGGGGGGAGGGGCAATAAGAGGAGGATGAAACAAGGCTCACGCAGTCAGTCCCCCACCATCACCAAAGCAAAGCCCTGCCCTCCCCCAAATCGTGTGGAAGGGGCATAGTAGTTAAGCACATAGTTCTCTGCAGCAGGACAGCCTCCTTCCATCCCCGCTCAGCCACCTTCTATCTGTACAACAAGAAATGTCGTTTAATCCTTTGTACCGGCTTCCCAAGGGTTGCTATGGGACTTAAATGATATATCAAAAGATGTGATGGTGTATCACCTGCCACAGGTAGCTATTCATAACATTTTAAATTACTACTAAGAATTGTCACCAATTAATAATAATTACAAGACTGGTCTTGGGGTAAAGATTTCACCAGTAGGAAGAAGTTCTCAAATGTGACTTGCCACAGCGCAATCCTCTTCTTGTGTTAACATGACTGTCAAAAGACCCCAGATCCAGTCCTCACCACACCCAGGGTCCTTTCCTTAGCCCACACCTCTCAAATATGCTGTTCCAGCAGAGCAGCCTGGAGACAGCCCTCCTGGCCTCTGTCTAGATATGCCCAGCCAGCATTCAGCCCTGCTGACTGTGCTACCCAGCTTATAGAGCGACTGGGGAAACACATCTTTCGGGGAAACACAGCCCTGCTGGGGGGGAGGGGCCTGGTCTCCTGTCACTCTCCCCACTTTGGGGGAACCTAGCAGGTTAGGGGGCTCCTCCCAGAAAGAAGGCCTGGGCTACTCTCCATACAATGGACAGCTCCCCTCCCTTTCTTTTTCTCTCTCCTCCCTCCAGAATTCCTTGAGTAGGGTGGAAACCAGGAGGGGTGGGTTCTTAATTCTGGGGTGGCCATAACTAGCAACATGTTTTCTGGCAGATCTTCCTCCGTCCTGGACCACAGTGTCCTCGCCTGCAAAAGGATGCGTTTGGAGCTGCGGTTCTCTGTGGTCATGTCAACTCAAAACAAACATGGCACTCCTCAGGGCTTCCTTATCCTTCCCTAAAATCTCTCTCACTGGGGCCCCTGGGTGGCTCAGTCGGCTCAGGGCTCAGTTGGTGAAGCGTTTAAGTGTCTGCCTTCAGCTCAGGTCATGATTTCCAGGGTCCTGGGATCAAGTCCCACATTGGGCTCCCTGATCAGCGAGGAGCCTGCTTGTCCTTCTGCCCCTGCCCCCACTGCTCGTACTCTCTCTCAAATAAATAAATAAAATCTTCAAAAGAATAAAATTTGGGGCGCCTGGGTGGCTCAGTCGTTAAGCGTCTGCCTTCAGCTCAGGTCATAATCCCAGGGTCCTGGGATCGAGCCCCACATCGGGCTCCCTGCTCAGCGGGAAGCCTGCTTCTCCCTCTCCCACTCCCCCGCTTGTGCTCCTGCTCTCGCTCTCTCTCTCTCTGTCAAATAAATAAAATCTTTAAAAAAAAAAAAAGAATAAAATTTGTTTTTATTTTTTTATTTTTTATTTATTTATTTTTAAGATTTTATTTATTTATTTGAGAGAGAGAGAGAGATCATGAGGGGGGGAGGGTCAGAGGGAGAAGCAGACTCCCTGACGAGCAGGGAGCCCGATGTGGGACTCGATCCTGGGACTCCAGGATCATGACCTGAGCCGAAGGCAGTTGCTTAACCAACTGAGCCACCCAGGCGCCCTAAAATTTGTTTTTAAATAAAATAAAATCTCTCTCCCCCAGACTGTATTTTTACCAATCCATCATACCCTTTGATTTGATTTATGTTCTGTTTTCAGTTCCCTTTGCCCTGAGAGGACCAGAGCTAAGATCCGCAAGGAGTCTGATCCTTCCCCAGCTCAGAGCTCTGCCAGGATGGGTCCCTTCCCCTGACTCCAGGCTGCAATGGCCTGTACCTGGCCAAGTACAAAGCCAATCAAGAGAAGCCAGCCTTGACTCTGCCCCAGGGAGTCCAAGGAACCAGTGCTGAAGACCTTAGGGCGGTGAGCAGGGTGGGACAAGGGAGAGAGGGGAGGTGCTGACAGACGGAGGCTGAGCCCGTGCCCCATCTCTGCTGCACCTCCACGCCCCCTTTCCCCTCCAGCTACTGAGGTCCTCCATCCTTGTGCCTTCTCCTCAGCCCCAAAGGATGTACCCCTATATAGCACCACCCAGCTGGAGTGAGAATTCCCTCTTGAAAATGCCTGGGACACACTCAGTGATCCCCAAGCTCTTTGCCACCTCCCCAACTGCAGCCTACTTCCCCAGAATTTTGGTTCTCAAGACTCAGTGAGCCCAAGACTCTGTCTGAGGCCTAGGGAACGACTGGCTGGCTTAGGGGCTGAGAAAATTAAAAAGGAAACCCATACACTGACCCAAGGAGAGTCTGCCTGGGCCCGACTCCCCATACCAGGCCCGGCAGGACCCTGAGTACCAGGCCCAATCTTGGTCCCCTCTCACCTACCTCAGATCATCATTTGTCTCTTCACACATGAGCCTGGCACTGTACCCTGACATGGGCAGGGGCCCAAGCACCAGCCTGAGCATCCCCCTTCCATGCCTTCTGAATCTCAGGCAGAAATGGCCCATTGGCTTTCCAGACCAACTCCACAAACACCCATCCCTCAACTGTTTGTACCATCAGACCCCTCCCCAGCCCGTGAAGGTACACACACACACACACACACACAGGCTTGCATATGGATTCTCATACACACTGGGGAGCCCCCAGCCCTAGCTCCACCTCCTGATGCTCTGTACCCTATTCATACTCGTCTACCCACTGGCTTCCTCCAACCAGCCTGGTGCTGGTCACACCAACGTGCCCAGCAATGGCCTGTGAGGAGCTCTGACCCACCCCTCAATATTGCAGTGGGACCAGGCGAGCTTGCCCCTCTTTCAGACGTGTGCAACCCTGTGAGGTGTCTCAAGTCTAAGTTATTGGAGCTGATAAAGGCGATTTTCCCCAGACGATTTTTTCTCTCTCTCTCTCCAGGGAAACGAGGAGGCCTTTCACTGTGGAATTCCCAGAGAGGCCTGAGTGGGGCTCAGGTTTTGCTTACCAAATGCTGACCCTTGACCTCTGACCTGCCTGTGGGGAGCCTCCCTCCTTTGACACCCCTCACCCCCTCCCCAAACACACACTTCCCTCTTGATTGGCACCTCTGGGTCAGCGTGGCTGAGAAGCCAGAGCACCTGGGAAGAGGGCTGGATGAACCCGGACCTCCCCACGTGCCCCCCGCCCCCAGCAGCCCTACTGCGGCTCTGAGCACCCCACCCCACCAGGGGCGCCCCCGCCTCCCCATTACCTCCGACCTCCAGCACTGTGAGAACAGCCTCGCAGGAGGCCTGGCCCCGCTCGTTCTGGGCCCTGCAGCTGTAGACGCCGGCGTCCCGCGCCCCGCAGCTCCGCAGCCACAGGCAGCTGGGCTCGGGGGCCGGCGGGGGCAGGGGCTGCCCGTCCCGGAACCAGCTGAGGCTGGGCTGGGGCGTCCCGCTCACCACCACCCGCAGCCGCACGTCGCCGCCCGCCAACACCGCCGTGTCCTTCAGGGGCTGCAGGAAGGCGGGCGCCCCGGCCACCGCCCCTCCGCCGGCCCCCACCTTGGCTCGCTTGGGGGGCACCCCGGGGCTGGGGGGTGCCCTCGTGCCCGCGTCCCCGCCTCGCGTGCCCCGGGCTTTCTGCATGGCCTCGGCGAGCTGGGCTGGAGGGGGTGGGTCTCTGGAACCGGACGGCCACGGGGGCACCCGGGGGGTGGGGGGGAGCCCTGGGAGATGAGTCCTGGGGGGCCCGGCGCCCTGCCTTCCTGCTGCCCGCCCGCCTTCGGCCTGTGTTACCCAGAAGGTCACCAGGGCGGCCGGCGGTTGCGCCTCGGGGGCTATTTTTAGGCCCCCCGGCTCGGGTTGCGAGTGAGCAGTGGAAGGAGGGGGCAGCAGAGGAGGGGACTTGGACTCCAGTCTGCTCCTTCCCACTCTCCAGGAGCCCCTATCTCCAAACCCCTGCTCCAACGGGTCCCTGAAGACTTATTCCAGATTCCATCCCCTAGGGTGCCCCTGCCCCCAGCCCACTCAGGAGTCTGGAGTAGGGTTACCCCTGGGCTCAATCCCATTGCCCTTCCACCCTCTCCTCAGGCTTCTGATTCCCAGCTGGGGGAGAGGGAGAGGAGGTCCTGGAGGATATGTCTGAGAGGCAGATGGAGCAGCAGGCCCAAGTGGAGGCAAGCAGACAGCCAGGAAGAAAGACCAGTGACCTCCCCCAGCCTCCAGGCCAGCCTGGTGAACTGGGAGCCTAGGAGCAGAGAGTTGGGTGGATTCAGGCTCCCAGCTGGCCCTGCCCTTACTTGGTGGGTGATACCGAACCTCTCTCAACCTCCTGGTTCTCATCTGTAAAAATGGGTAGTGGAACAAGGGTTGCAACAGGCAGAGAAAGGTGGGAAGGACATTCCAGGCAGAGGGAACAGCATGACCTAAATCAGAGCATCATGAAAGTAGATGACATGTTCTAGAGTCAGAGGAGTTTGGATGGATTGAACTGCAGGGGGTCGGGGTGAGTGGAGGTGGTAGTTTTGCTCGCTAAGGTCTGATGGCAGTGGGCACCACTGGAGGGTGTTAAGCAGCAGGCTAACATGGTCAGGGCTGTGTCTTAGAAGGATCCCTCTTGGCAGCCACTGTGCGGAGGGTGAACTGGAGTTTGGAGGCCAGTTACAGTGTGGTTCTCAAAGGATGGTGCCTGGTCAAAGTGCAGACACTCAGGCCCCACCCCCCATAGACCCAGGTGTGTAGGGAGGGCTGGAAGGGTCCAGGAATCTGCACATTTAGTAAGTGGCCCCGGGTGACTCTGATGCTTCTAAGGGTTGCACTTTCACAAACATCAAGATAAGACGTTACCGCTTTTAAAAGTTCAAGTGAGGGGGGTGCCTGGGTGGCTCAGTCGTTAAGCGTCTGCCTTCGGCTCAGGTCATGATCCCAGGGTCCTGGGATCGAGCCCTGCATTGGGCTCCCTGCTTGGTGGGCAGCCTGCTTCTCCCTCTCCCACTCCCCCTGCTTGCGTTCCCTCTATCACTGTGTCTCTCTCTGTCAAATATATAAATAAAATATTTAAAAAAAAAAGTTCAAGTGAGGGGCGCCTAGGTGGTTCAGTCGGTTAAGCATCCGATGTTTGATCTCAGCTCAAGTTCTGATCTCGGGGTCATGAGTTAAAGCCCCACTTTGGGCTCCACACTCGGCGTGGAGCCTGCTTAAAAAAAATAAAAATAAAAGTTCAAGTGAGACTCGTGAGGGAGCATTTCCATACGCTGACTGGTGGTGGTCACACAAATCTACATATGTGATAAAATTGCACAAATAGAATTACACACACACGCACACACACTAATGAGTGTGTGTAAAACTGGTAAAATCTCAAGAAGGTGGATGGACTAATGGCAATTTGCTGGTTGTGATATTGTACTGTAGTTACGCAAGATGGAACCATTGGGGAAAGCTGTATTGTTTCTTATAACCCCATGTGAATCTACATTTATCTCAAAATAAAAAGCTAAACAAAAGTTCAGGTGAGAGACCTAAGCCTGACCTTGAGCCCCGAGGGGTGAAGCCTGGGAAGGCAGAGAGGAGCCAAAGGAGGAGCCCTGAGTCATCCCGAGATGGAGAAAGATACTCTCAATGTCACCTCATCCCCCACCCTCACTCGCAGAGACCAGAGTCAAAGTATGCTTGTGTGTGTGAATGCAGAGGGTACAGAAGAGACCACTGAAGCACTGAATTATGTCCACGGGGATTAAAAGCCTTGAGGAATGAAATTTCTTTATTGTTTGCATGCATTCAAACTTACTCTTTGTACTGTTCAGTTCTTCAGGTTTTGACAAATGCAGAGAATCATGTATCTTCTACCTCAGGACCATACAGAACATCATCCCAAATATTTGCCTGAACATCCCCTTTGTGGTCAACCACACCCCCTCCACCAACCCCTGGCAACCACTGATGATAAATTGAAGTTTTACACATGAATGTAATTCTAAAAGGTAAAAATATGGGGAAAGGCTTTGCAAGCAGATGGAACATCAAGAACAAAGGAAGAGACTATTCTGTTTTTTAATTTTTTTAAGATTTATTTATTTATTTAAAAGAGAGAGCGTGTGCACACGTGAGTTGGGGAGGGCAAAAAGTGAGAATCTTCAAGCACACTCCCTGCTGAGCATGGAACCTGAGGCAGAGCTCGATCTCAGGACCCTGAGATCATGACCTGAGCCAAAACCAAGAATCCGACACCCAACCGACTAAGCCACCCAGGTGCCCTGAGACTATTTTAAAAAACAATAACCCCGGGGTGCCTGGGTGGCTCAGTTGGTTAAGCAACTGCCTTCGGCTCAGGTCATGATCCTGGAGTCCCTGGATCGAGTCCCGCATCGGGCTCCCTGCTCGTCAGGGAGTCTGCTTCTCCCTCTGACAGTCCCCCCTCTCATGTGCTCTCTCTCTCTCATTCTCTCTCTCGCAAATAAATAAATAAAATCTAAATAAATAAATAAATAAATAAATAAATAAATAAATAAATAAATAAAAAACAATAACCCAAAGCCATCTAGCACTGGACCTCAACAATTTTCTCAGAATGCATGCAGTAGGTGGTCTATAAAACTTGGTTGGTTGGTTGGTTGAATACATGAACTGTGTGGTCTTGAGCAAGTCACTTAACATCATTAAGCTTCAGTCTCTTCATCTATAAAATGGGGTAGCTCAACTCAGGGTTTCTTCATTCATTCAACAAACATTTTGAGTTCCTCCTCTGTGCCCGCCACTGTTCTAGGCAGTAGGGATGTAGCAGTGAACAAAATAGACAAGGATTCCTGCCCCTGTGGGAAAAACGGAGCAGGGCAAGGGAAATGGGAGCGTGGTGGGGCTTGTACTTTCTAATAGGGTGGTTTGGATCCTCACTGGGAATGACTGAGCCAATCTTAAAGGACTGAGGAAGCAAATGGTACAGATGTCTGGATAGGACTGCTTCAGGCAGAGGGGGGAATGTGCCCGGTAGGCTCTGAGAAGAACCAGGGGGCCAGTGGGGCTGGCGGGAGTGGTGGGGAGGGTAGAGACATGAGGTCAGATGGGTCGCACAGGCCAGATAGCCTAGCATTGTGTAGGCCATGGCACTTTTATTCCTAGTGAAAACGGGAAGTCATCTTGGAGGATTTTGAGCAGAGGAATTACATGATCTGACTTAGGTTGTTGTGATGGCTTTAAATTATTATATTAAATATTAAAATGAATATTAACTATTTAAAAGGCCTGGCACAGGGCCTGGAACATGGCTTGTGTATCTCCTGGCCGAGTGTCTGGAATGGGGACATCCATTGATGTGTGTGCTCAGCGGTGTGTGGGCCTGGGGAGAGAGGGCGCTGGCCGTGCGAGTCGCTGGCGCCCTCTCCTGGAAGAGCCCGCACTAGCTGTGACCCTCAGAAGCCATCCGGCTCTGGCCAGGCCCGCCACCCAGGGCAGCTGGCTGGCTGCAAGGCGTTCATCTGTCCCTCAGAATGGGCCCCATAGTGCCCTGCGGCCTGGCGCCGGGCTGGCTTTGTGCTGCCAGTCTGCCCTGCCTCGCGATCACAAGCCTGTGGTGTCATGGAAAGATATCTGGACTCCAGAGGCCACTGAGCCTGGGGCCTGGTCTTCTTCTACCACAGATAATGCTGTGTGACCTTGGCAGTTCAGCCCACCTCTCTGGGCTGTGGGGAGTTTCCTGCGGGTCATAATGATGCAGCATGCACCTGGCACATGGTCAGAGGTCAGTAAATGTTGGTTGGATCAGTGAATGAAGTGGGGGCTATCAGCCTTCCCAGTAAATATTTAATTTAGAGAAAAGTAAATAAAAGTGCTCAGTGGGTATTCATTCAACAAGTAGTTAAATATTTAATGAGCACCTTCTATAGAGCAAGCACTCTCCCGGGCACCAGGGAACCAGTGTGAGTAAAACGATGAAAACCTTCCCCTTTGTTGGCTGGCATTCGGGTCCTGAACCAGAGGTCATTGACGGATTTGCGTAAGTGTCCTGGGCAAGCAGGTGAGAGGAGGAAGAGGGAGGGGTGAGTGGATGTGTGGTAAGGTCTCAGAGGTAGGGGGAGGAGGGAAGTCAGAGTGGACAGAGAAGGCAGGACTGATTTCCTGGCTTAGGGACACATATGCCTCCACAGTCCTTCCTACCTCACTCCTCAGGTGGGGTCTGAGTTGGTCTAGAAATGGGTCCCCTGGGTCCAGTGAGAAGCGAGTCAGCCCTCCATGAGCTCTCTTCTTTCTTCATGATGTTCAGAGTCTTAGAGGAGAAGACACCAGAGTGTCCCAAGGAACAGGGAGAGGTTTTGCCAGGGAGGTGATGGGGTGCATGTGTACGACCACATGGAGCCCAGATCTTTTTTGGCTTATTTTGTCCACTCTTTGGGAGCACCATAACCATGTCCCCTGCCCTAGAGTGCCTGCCTCACTGTCCAGCTCCCAAGGAGATAGGCAAAGCAGAGGACTTAGAACTAGAGGACTTCTACTTAGGGATTTTTTTTGTTTTGTTTTTATTTTTTTTTAAAGATTTTATTTATTTATTTGACAGAGAGAGACAGCGAGAGAGGGAACACAAGCAGGGGGAATGGGAGAGGGAGAAACAGGCTTCCCGCGGAGCAGGGAGCCCGATGTAGGGCTCGAGCCCAGGACCCTGGGATCACGACCTGAGCCGAAGGCTGACGCTTAACAACTGAGCCACCCAGGCGCCCCGGTTTTGTTTTTTGAAAGATTTTATTGTTAAGTAATCTCTATACCCAATGTGAGGCTTGAACTCACAACCCCAAGATCAAGAGGCAGATATGCTCTACCAACCGAGCCAGCCAGGCACCCCGAGAACCAGAGGACTTCTAGTCCCAGGAAGGCTCTGCTCAGAGAATGCTTCCCCACTGGGGACACAGGGTGGGTCTGAGCCTCCTCTCTTCTCTGAACAAGTGGGTAGTAGTCACAAGAGACCGAAGTGTGCTGAGGAGGAGGGCTTTCTGACTGACAGAGCTATCCCCAGCTCCAAGAAGTCAGGAGGTAGTGCGTTCTCCGACACCAGACATTCAAGCAGAGCTTGATGACTGCTCATCAAAATGTTAGGGCGAGCCTGGGGAGGCGACTTCTGGGTTGTGGGCGTCACTCCCTGGGGGACTTGCCATCTGACTCTGAGAGTCTAAGATTTCTAGATTCTTTCCACTTTAGTGACTAGTCTACACCTAAGCTTTTTTGGAGGGTAGGGATGTCTCTAAGACCTTCCCTGACCTATGTGTCCCTTTATCCTTTATGGGGTAGATGAGCGAGCGTACTCATTTAAGGGAAAGAAGAAATTGCTGAGAGGCTCCTGAAATTACTCACAGATACGTACACCACCTCTTATCCACCCGAGCCCAGCCTCACGCAAGCATTTCTCTCACAGAGAGACTAGCTCAGGTTCCAGGGCCCCCACCAGGCTCAGGAGTAAGCCCCTCACCCATCCCTCCTCCTATATCCCAGGGTGAAGACACTGCAAATGCTACTTCTAATTTCACTTGGAATTCCACTACGGGTTGATTGGGGGTAGTTCTGAGGTTTGCAGCGTTCATCCCACTAGGGCGCTAGGGGGAAAGAAATGACCACGGGTCACCAGTGGCAGAGGGAGGGGACCCCGGGTGTGCCCATGATGCTCCCCAGGGAAAGCTGAAGAATACCACAGAGAAGGGTGCTTTCTTATAGGGAGGAGCTGCTTAATCCAGAGGGAAGGGGCAATTTGTGAGCAAGGGTAGCATCCAAGGAGAGGGATAAAGAGACATCAGAAAGGCTTTGGAAGTTTCTGGAAAAAGCCAGTTAGGAATGTCAGACTAGGGAACTTAAGACTAAAGCCCTATTAGGTTTTGGATTCTTTTTTTTTTCCCCCCACAGACTGTCTGAATTTACCATGTTTGTGATCCCTACCCTCTTTTTCTCTCCTTTAAAGAGTAATCTCTTAAATCTGTGAGGACTAACTTGAAGGCCGAAGCCTATATGGATCCATCAAGCTTCCTAAATCTTAGACCCAAGTGGAATATATTTTTTGGAAGGACTGAAAAGAGACAGGCTTCACTCCTGTCCCCTCATAGCTACCCAATGGCCCCCAAGCCTATACTTCTATATTAAACGTTCCCCACAGAAACCTTTCACATACCTGTGTTAATACTTTGTTCCAGGATTTCCTCATTTTTTTTCATATGTCCTACATTCACCTATACTTACCAAATTCTCCCCAAATTTCCCTTTGGTATTTTCCTTGAGATTGCATCGCATTGAAAGTCTAGGTTAACGTAGGATGAAGTGATATCTTTAGAGTGTTTGAGTCTTCTTCTCCAAAAACAATATAGAACTTTCTATTTTTCTTAACATTGTTATTTTTCCTGAATCGACCCTTGTCCATAGAAGGTGCTCAGGCAGATTTAATGGGAGGGGGCTGTGAGCTGCTTTGGGGAAGGGAATAGGAGAGCCCTACTTCAGAGCCCGTCTGTGTCTGTCAGAAAGAACAGCAGGTGCTGTCCCTGCGGCCTGATGGTCTGAAGCTGGGGTAGGGGGCCCCAGGGAGGCATTCCAGGAATTGGGGCCTAACAGGAGATATTCAAAGCTCCCTAACAAAAGCCCCCTGCCCACCCATCCCCACCATAGGCCACATACACACAGCGAGGCTGGGAGGTTCTGGGAACAGGAGGGGTGAGAGGCCCCGGGGGATGGTCTGAGTGGGAAGGAAGCCAGCACATAGTCCATCTCAAGGGGCCCCCGGAGACGACCAGGCAATCAACACATCCAGGGACGTGCTAGGCTAGTACTTCTCTTTTTATTGTTTCTGTCCAGAGCCCCTGCTGCAGGGGAGGGGCAGGCACGGAGGGGGGCACCCCTCCCCCTGCCTGAGACCACTCTCTGCCTCTCTCCTCTCCTCTCCTCTCCAGCATCTCGTCCACCCTCTCTCCTTCTGAATCTCCTGCTCCCACATCTGGCACCTTCTGGGGTTCCCTCTTGCAGCCCCTGCTTTCTAAGCCCACCCTGGGGAAGGTAGGGGCCATGGGGTCCATTTCAAGCCCCCATTCCCACAGGGGCTAGTCTTCCAGTCACCTGCCCGGCTTGCTGGGGAGGCTGCCCTGTCTCTCTGACCCAGGCTAGGGAGTAGGGAGTGGGGAGGTCTATAGGTTCCATCCTGATCCTGTGGGGTCCCAACGCCCTGCTCTGGGGCCCTCTCCAAAGGCAGAGGCTAGGGCCTGAGGTCACCGAGGTGGGAGGGGACTGCTCTCTCCTGGTTCCATGCTCGCTCTGCAGCTAGGAGCCAGGCTCACTCATTTCCAACATCCAGGACTCACATGGGTGGGGCTGCCTGTGCCTGGGCAGGGGTGGGCCATGGCCCCTGTGGGGGCCACGCGTGGTGGTCGGTGAGCAGGGGTCAGAGGCTGTGAGGGGAGCACTGTGGCTGGGTGTGGTGCCCTGGGATAGAAGGAGGCTGGCTTCAGGAGGCAGTGAGGACAGGGGCAAGGATGGTCTCTGGTGGCAGAGGGGTCTCTGGCTTTAGAGCACCTCGTGTTGCTGCTGTGTGGCCTCACTAACAACCTGGGAAGGAAGAGAAGCCCAGTCCAAAACAGTGCTGGCAGGAGAATGGAGCCCCAGCCCTGGGTTGTCCCCCCCGCCCGCCCACTCCAGTGTAGCAGGACCCCCTCTCCCTCCAGGCAGGGCCTTGAACCAGCACAGCTGGCGGAAGGCACCTGGCTGACAGCCTCACAGACATACCGCAGAGCCCCCAGCAGGCTAAGGGAACCAGGCAGATGGCTCACCTCCCCATCCCGGGTCTCGATGGTCTTGATCATCACCGTCTTCTTGGTATGGACCTCAGAACCCCTTTGCTCCGGGCTTGTTTCTGTAAGAGATCCATCCACACACTCAGCCTGGGCCACTCCAGGGACTGGGAGTCCATCCCTGGTCCCATGGGGTGATCTCCCAGAAGACTCCTACCCCCTCAAGATGGGCCTATTACTTTTTCAGCAAGACTTTATAACCTGCCCTTAAGCCCAGCACCTAGCAGGTGGCTCTACAGACACTGAGGCCAGTCCCATGGCTGAGATGGGCTCAGGAGGCAGTAGACGTGCTCCAGCTATGAGCTGATTCAGGAGAGTGGGGGACCCCTGAGGCCCCAGGCCACCCAACGTTCCCATTCCTCACATACTTCTTCACTCCCTCTCCACCCCCGGGGTCCAACACAGCCTTGCATGAATTTGTACCCTGACAGAACCCCAAACCCAGTCCCAAGATACAGTTTTGGAGGACCTCATGGTACCCAGTCCCCTTTAAGAGTCCAGATGAGGGGCGCCTGGGTGGCACAGTCGGTGAAGCATCCAACTCTGGGTTTCGGCTCAGGTCGTGATCTCAGGGTCATGAGCTTGAGCCCCACATCAGGCTCCATGCTCAACGCGGAGCCTGCTTAAGACTCTCTCTCCCTCCGCCCCTGCCCCCTGCCCTTTCTCTCTCTCTAAAATAAATAAATAAATCTTTAAAAAAAAAAAAAAAGAGTCCAGATGAGTAAACCATGTCTTAATGAGAGACAGACAGGAGTCAGTTACTGATTCACTGTGCTGGCGGCCAGTCCCTTGCCTCTCTATGCCTCAGTTTCTTCACCGTGAAACCCTAACAACAACGCACTACCAGGGCCACACAGCCATTGATTTGAAAAAGCATTAAGCGGTTTCAACTGCAAGGCTCACACTTGGGTGTCTGCATAAACTACCGAAAAAAGACGTTCTGAGTTTTATAGGGCGGGTCAAATTTAGGTCCTGAATATTGTGAGTTTGGTGTTCATGAATCACCTCAGCGAGCAACCAGCCTGTGATGAACGTTGTAACTCGGCGGAGCCCAGCGTGTATTTTTCCCAATGGAAATGAACATCGAAGACAAAAAAGGTTTGATCTAGGAAAGGCGACACTGCCAAGGACTCCGACTTGCTTTCCTAATGTATCATTATAGCATGTTTTTCTGCTCTCTGGGGTTGGAAAGCCACTTGATCTGCATAATATTAATGGCAGAATGGCAGAATGCCCTAGGAGCTCGTTCTTTTAATTGTTTGGCTTTGCTAAGGTTTGGCTTCATTTTTTTTTTTTTTAAACGTGCATCCAACATCTTGCTCCAGCAAACTGGATGTGTTCAACAAGCAGCTGCGGGGTGGGGGTGGTGGGGGGTGCTTGGCAATTTGCCAAACAATGGCTGGTGGGTGCCTTGTAGCCCAGGGTGTGTGCCTCTAGATGCTTCTGCTGCCAGACCCCCAAGGACACCCCTGGTACCCTCAGAGTTTGGGTATATTGGGAATAAAAGCTGTTTGCCGATGTTCAATAATCCCAGAAGGCGCAGAGGACATGGTCAATATAATATAATACCATGAAATAAAATAAAAAGCTCTCTCTGTTAGAAGGTGCCCCTACCTAAACTTCCCCACCTACCTGCAGCAGCCGCCTTTCTCTTTCCCAGTTCCCAGCCCCGTCCCCACGGTTCCACCCCCCGTCCCTGGCTGGCCTCGGGCAGTGCCCATGCTGGACTCCTGCCCCCTGCCACCCCAGCATCCACCTGCCAACATGCACTCACCTCGGAAGTTGAGAGCAGAGAAGGTCTGGATGGGGAGGTTGATCCTGAAAGGGGAGAGATCAAGCCCCCGAAGGGTTAGGGCCCTCTATCTCTCCCTGTGACCACCCATCAAAGCCTGCCCTGGTCCTCACTAAATGCCACTGTCAGCTGTCCCTGTCCCACTGACCCTAACACCCCCACTTTCACACTGCTAAGGGCACGGGGTCAAAGGGCAAGTCCAGCTGTCCCAGGAACTGTCCCTTCTGGGAGCTGTCCCCTTCCATCTCTGACCTGCTGGCCTGACATCAGTACTCCCGACCCCCCTGCCCTCTCTAGTTCACCAGGATCTCCTTCTTCAGGCACCGCAGAGTATATCAATAACAGCTGTAGGCCACATCCATCACGTATGCCTACCCTCCAGCCAGGCTGGGAACCTCTGGCCCACCCATGGGAGGGCTAGTTCCAGGGTAAACGCCATCCCCATTTATGCCTAGTGCAGGGAAAATACAACACATCTCGAGCTTAAAAGGTCATTATATGTACATGTAATTCTATGAAATCTGACCTCTCTTCATGTGCAGGTCTGTATTTAAACATGCCTACTGATTATTTTAAACTTTAGATATTACTGTTTTTATGAGTATCAATAAGCATCAAATTTTTTTTTTTGAGTAATTGACCTGTTTTAAAGTGAGGTTAGGTTTACCTACAGTGAAATGCACAGATCTTCAGGATGCAATTCAGTGAGTTTTGATCAGTGTCTACATCAACGTAACTACCAGTCTAAATCAAGATACAGAACATTTCCAACACCCCAGAAAAGTTCCCTTGCATTGTCTTCTAGTCATATGTCATTTTCAGTATCTAGAAGTGAGTCGTTCTGAGCATGTCATGCTATCTTTTCCCGTGAGCTTGTGTGTGTGTGTGTGTGTGTGCATCCTTGGGCACGAGTCTCTGCCCCCTCCTTCTTAGCCTGTGTCCGGGGCTCTCTCTTTGTCCCTATCTGCCCCCTCCCTCTCCTTCCTCATCATTCCCCACTCTGCTTTCATCTATCCCTTGACTGGCAGGAATATTTTATGACTGGTTGCTGAACATGGTTTTATATCGCTGCTCTTAATTCTGAAGGTGGATGAGGGAATACTTCTTTTTCTCTTTTTATAGAAGCTATTAATTAAATCACTTTTTACCCAGGTGGCCTTGGTTAATTCTCTGCAATTAATGGTGTGGTGGCCTCTTGTATAAAATTATTTCCAGATCTTGCTAACGTGATCCTGAACCCCTCTCCCCTCCCACCCCTGGGGGCAGGAATGGGCCCCTGGGCACTCCTCAGAATCCCACCACCAGCCCCTCACCGGCTTTCCTCGCCCTCCAGCAGCTTCCGGTAGGTGGCAATCTCCACATCCAGGGCCATCTTGACATTGAGCAGGTCCTGGTACTCGCGCAGGTGGCGGGCCATCTCATCCTTGAGGTGCCGGATCTCTTCCTCCAGACGCGCAATGTTGTCCTGGTAACCGCTGGCCTCACTAGCAAAGCGGTCTTCCATCTCGCGCATCTGCCTCATCAGCGAATCATTCTGCAGGACAGCGACACCCAGGTCAAGGAGAGGCATGGAGGGGTGGGCATGAGGGGCCCAGGGTGGGGAGAGACACAGCCCTGGGGCTGGGGCGCCACCCCAGATGGTAAGTTCCGGGAGTTGGCACACTCTTCTGAGCTAGGGAACCCTGAACTCAAGTGAAGTCTTCTCTGGAAACCCAGAGAATAGAAGCGATAAAAGGAAGCATCCATGTCTTTTCTCTCCACCACCCCCATCTAGGAGACCCCTGATTCCTGAGAGTTCAACTGAGAATCCACCTGTCTGTTTTCACCCCTGTGAGAGATGTGAAGAGCCAGAGGCCCAGAGAGGGTGTGTGATGGGAACCAAGGTCACGGAGTGAGAGTGTGAGCTGTGGGCCAGAAGGAGCGGGCCGGGCAAAGTGGGCAGGCACTCACAGTGCCCTTGAGGGCGTCGATCTCACAGGTGTAGGACTGGATCTGGTGTCGGTACTCCATCATCTCCTGCTTGGCCTGGCGCAATGCGTCGTTGTTTTTGTTGGCTGCCTGGGTCAGGTCGGACACCTGAGGGCAGGGAGGGGTACTGAGATGAGGAGGCTGCAGGACGCAGGTTAAGGGATGGCAAGGGAGCCTGCAGACCCTGGCTCACCCTCCTCCCCACGGAGAGAGCCACAGGAAGCACCTCCAAACAGGGATGGAGGGGGACAGAGGGGCCAGGCCCCTGGGCCAGGTTGCCCACCTTGGACTTGTACCATTCCTCAGCTTCTGAGATGTTCTTAGCCGCAATGGTCTCATACTGAGCCCGGATGTCCCTGAGGGCTGCGGTGAGGTCCGGCTTGGACATGTCCATCTCCACCTGTACCTGCTGCTCCTGAAGTTGAGCCTGTAGCTCTCGGATCTCCTGCAGGGCACAGCCGGGCCTCAGTACTCTACCAGGCCCCACCCACACGGCACCCTCACACCCCGGTTCCCAGAGCCTTGCATGGCTCCTCCCCCTTTCCAGCTGTTCTCACTAAGGACCCTTAGGAGGAAGGCTGAAGGCATACCTCTTCATGCACTTTCTTAAGGAATGCAATTTCCTCGTTGAGAGATTCAATCCTGCGCTCCAGGTCAATTCGAGCTAGAGTAGCCGCATCCACGTCCTAAGAGTGGTCAAGCAAGAGGGAGAGGGTCACTGATAACCCAGGCAGGGCAGGGGGAGACCAAGGGCCACCCAGGGTCAGAGGGGTAAACCTGCTGGGGGACCAAAGAGGGCTCACCGCTCGGAAGGCAGCCAAATTGTTCTCTGCTTCTTCTTTCAACTGAATCTCCTCTTGCAGCCTGGCCAGAACAGACAGACGGAAAGAGACAGTTGGTGGGGATAAAACTGGCCGTGGGGATGGCCAGGTGGGGGCTGCCCAGGGAGTAGGGCTCAGGACACCAGGAGGAGGCCTGCCTATAGGGTAGAGACAAGAGGCCCTGCCCACCCAGGGAGGGGACAGGAAGTGGCCCAATTTCTTCCCCAGAGCCACACCCCGGAAGTCTATGTCCCCACCAGATTGTGACCTCCCTGGGATTAGGAACTGTGTCTATTCTATCCACCTCTATGTTCCTGCTTCACAGCCCCAGTCTGGCCCACGTAGGTGCTCAATTATTGTTTGCGACCCGGGTGGTAGGACAGTGATTCTGCTCACTTGGGCTGTCAGAAGCAGGACCCACGAGTACTTGCTCTATTCTTGTTGCCTTTTCCTACTGGAAGCCTGGTGAAGTCCACCATCAGGCCCTCCAAGCTTTCTGGGGGCTGTGGCTAGCTCCCTCCTCTTTCCTCTAGCTTATCCATTCCCTTTGTGGAATGGCACAGCCTCAGCCTGGCCTAGAGACCAAGATCTGCTCTCTACCCACCTCCCCCAGGGCAGACCACAGAGGAGCCGAGAGCTACCACTTAGACTCCCCACCCCCTGCCCTTCACAGCTTGCCCCAGATTTTCCTTGTCTCCTATCAACCCCCTCCCCTCCCACCCCGCGACTGTACCGGGGCCTCCTCCCTCCGCTCATCTGCCTGTCCCCCATCGACACCACCCTGGCATCTTAAGATGCTTTTAAGGGGGCTGTCCACAGGGCCCAGGTCTCCCATTTCCACCCCGTGATGTCCCCAAGAAAACTCCTCCCTTGCAGAGTGAGAGCATGAGGGAGAGACCCGGAGTCCATCTCCCCTCGGGGGACACCGGTAGATGACTCTCTCCCCGCGGCGGGTAAGAGAGTGTCGCTGGCGCCCTGGGGGAAGGCAGGCCCTGACAGCTGCGCCCCAGCCCCGTGGCCTCGCCTCCCGCGCCCAGCCCACAGAAAGGGGGTTCTGGGAGCGCTGGGTCCTCACTTGGCCTTGAGCCGCTGCAGGTCGTCCAGCAGGTTGTCACGCTCGACGTCCACGCGGGCGCGCTGGTTGGTGAGCACCTCCACCTGGCGCCGCAGCTCGCGCAGCTCCTCCTCGTAGATCTCGGCGACCCGCGTCGGTTCGCGGCCCTTGAGCCGGTTCACCTCGGCGGCGAGCGCCGCGTTCTGCTGCTCCAGGAAGCGCACCTTCTCGATGTAGTTGGCGAAGCGGTCGTTGAGCTCCTGCAGCTCCACCTTCTCGTTGGTGCGCGTGGTCAGGAACTCCTGGTTCACGGCGTCGGCCAGCGAGAAGTCCAGCAGCTCGCCCGCGCCGTAGGAGGAGGGCGCGCGGGCCGACCCCAGCCGGCTGGCCCGCAGCGCCCCCAGGCCCCCGGCCCCGCCCGACGTGCGCGACATCTGGTACACGCGGGACGTCACCGAGCTCGAGGAGCCCTTGGTGCCGAAGCCCGCGCGCGGGAACACGGGCGAGCTTAGCGGGGAGACGTGTGGGAAGCCCCCGGCCCCGCCGAAGGTGCGGCGGTAGGAGGACACGCGCTGGCTGGACGAGTAGGCCTGGCTCATGGTGGCGGCGCGGGCGAGGCTGGGCGGCACGGAAGGGGCGGCGGGCGGCGGCCGGCTGGAGAGTGGATGCGTCCAGGGAAGACAGGGCCTCTTAGCCGTCTGCACTATTTGTATCCCTCCTGACATCAGCGCCCGCCGCCCCTCCCCTGACAGCTGCAGGATCCCGCTGTCCTGCCAGGGAGGGCGGCCGCTGGCGTGGGGGCGGGGAGGCCAGTTCCCCCGCAAGAGGCCCGCGCCCCTCCGCCGGTGGGAAGGGGCCCGTAAGAGGTGTGGGACAGGCTGGAGGGCCTAGGAGGGCAGAAGATGGGCAGGCCTGCCAAACCCTTCACCCGGGGCACAGAGCACGTCTGGAATCCCCAGGCAGGCCTCTTTCAGCCCTAGGGTGCCGGCCTCGTCCTGGGGGGTAGTCAGGGGAGAGAGTGGGGGAGAGGTTTCCACTTAGTTCGAGGGTGTCCGTTTTGCTCTGAGGAGAGACTTTGGGTCATTTCCTGGAGGAACAATGCCTAGTCCCAAGAAAGACTCAAAATCACCCCCCCCCCCCCCCAAAGATTCTCTAGAACTGGCCAAGGTTTGGGAGGACTCAGGAAAGACAGGCATCCACCAGCCAGGCGAGAGGAAAAGGGTCTCTAGGCAGGCAGGGAGGCTGGGAGAGTACCCTGGGGGGGCAGAGAGCAGTCCTGGCCAGAGCCCGCCTGCTCAGATATGTCCCCTGGTACCAGGGCTCAAGCCCTGAGCCTCAGTTTCCCTCTGGGCTAGTGCAGGCCCTTTTCCTCCCCCTCTTCGGGGTAGGGCAGAGTCTCGAGTTTATAAACAACAGGGTGATTTCCAGAAAGGGCCTGGCACCCTCTCAGTTTCCAGTTACTATGTACTCTCACCCCTACACACCAACTTCTCCTGGCTTCTGCCCCCTTGTGCCCACCCCCACCCCTTCTCTGATTCATCCCCCTACTCACATCACCCACACCCACACACACCAGGGGTTTGTATTTTGTCAGGAGCCGTGTGTCAACCCAGCCATCTCTCTGGCAGCAACAACTGCCAACCCGGCATACCAGAGCTGGTATTTATAGAGGAGAATGCATCAATCTGGGAAACAGGCCCACAGGAGAGGCGCTCTGGGGGGTGGGGGCGGGTACCTGAGGAGGCCTGGGGGTCGGATGGCCCAGGCAGGTTTGGGGTGATAAGCCCCAATCACTTCCCGCCCCCATAATGCCCCAAGCCCCCAGCCAGAATGGAGTCCCACAGAGGGCTTGTCCAGTCCTTCATAGCCTTCCTCCTCCCCGGTACAAAGTCCTGGCTGACCCCTGAGGACATCCCCACTTCTCCATGAGCACTGGCTGCCTCCCTACACCTCCACCTGGCACTTTGCAGGCCTCTCTTAGACCTGACCCTTTCGGAATGCCAACCTCTGAAGTAGAGTGCTGGTCCTACCCCAGCTCTGCCATCAGCAGCAGGCCTAGTTACTAGCAGGCAAGTCCTTCACCTTTCTGTGTCCTCCACTATCAAGGGGAAGTGGTCAGCCTTGCCATATCTACCCTACAGGCTTTGAAGAGGCTCGAATAACAATATGCAGGGGCACCTGGGTGGCTCAGTCCATTAAGCATCTGACTCCTGACTTGGGCTCAGGTCATGATCCCAGGGTTGTGAGATCGAGCCCCGCATCAGGCTCCATACTGGGCATGGAACTTGCTTAAGATTCTCTCTCTCTCCCTCTGCCTCCCTGCCCTCCACTCTAAAAAAAATAATAACAATATGCAAATAATACCTTACATACACTGAGCACCCACTCAGTGTGCCACTCTGCTGAGCACCCCCAATCCTCCAACAAAGCTATGAAGTAGGAACTAATATCGTTCCCAGTTTATAGCTCAGGAAGCTGAGGCAGTCTGACTCCAGAGCTGTGCTTCCCCCTCCCCTCCCCCCCCCCCACAACGGATGTGAATATGCCAGGTGAACTGTAAAGGACTTTGTTACTGCTGTCTTCTCAAAGCCTTTCCACACTAAGTATCTAATTTTTATCCAAGAGACAGGCATATGAGGTGGGTGGGGAGTTCCAGATATTCTTATCCAGGCTTCCAGTCAGTGCAAGCTGTTGTGTTCTGGTTATTTTTGTGTCTCGTCTCCCCAACTAGATTGTAGGCTCCTGGAGAATTTTAGAGACCATGTGGATCCTTAGCATATCCCAGGCAACAACCGTCCTTGTAGTTCCAAGTAGCCTGCAAGCTTTCTTTCCCATTCCCTTATTTTGGTAACAAAGGCTTCACACACAGAGAACACTCAATGGGTGGACAGATGACCCAGTTCCCAGCCAGTCTTATCAACTCTATCCCTTGGACTGCAGTGATTGGCTCAAGGGGTGACCTGGACCTGAGAAGAGCCAATCAGAGACCTTCCCTGGAATTTATAGATGGAACAGGGATTACTCAGCGGAAGCCTGTGGCAGCCATGTTTCCTGCCCTGTGGGGCATTCCAGCACCAGGAGGAATGGGAGGTCAGCCCACAATGAGAAGCAGACACACCTGGAGAGGAGAATGCCAGGCAGGAAATCCTCAATTCCAGCTCCCCAGGAGCCCTGGTCTGCAGCTCTACCCTTGACTTTGTGAGCCCCACACACCCCCACCCCCACCCCGCCGTGTCCTTCCTGACTTGGGGCCAATAAACTTTTCCTTTTTTTTTTTTCCACTTAAGGCACTTGGTGCTGGCTCCTGTCACTCGTAGCCAAAACATTCCTGACCAATCTCTTGTAGGAGACGGTGCACCCATTTCCACACTACTAGGGAGGCCAGAACATTTTCGGGAGTCCTCTCTGTGAACCGTCTCCAGACCACATAAGGAAATTGCCCTTCGGACCAGCCCCGAGGCCTCAGTTCGTGGTGAAATGAAGCAGAAAACAAATAAATTATGTCACTTATTCTCTAGTCAAAGTCAACATCTACCAGACTTGGCTCTGAACCACTTGGGGCCATTTCCAAACTTCAGCTCCAACCCTGAGCATCTGCTACCATGGAGGGCAGCAAAACAACACTCCAAGGCTCGCACAGCAGGTGAGAGAGGAGTGCTCCAGACATGTTCTGAACAGGGCAGCATCTCTGGAGTCAGGGTTTCACCTCCCCAGGGGACTACTTAGAAATGGACACACAAAAAATATTAATAATTTATCTGGATGGATAATGGACTTGGCACATATTTCAAAGGGACGCCATTCTGCGGGATCGTATGCTTTTCACTCTGGCGATCATCTGCTCTGGTGCACAACACATTTTCATCTTGATGAGTCCGACTTACCTATATTTTTCTTTTATTGCCTGTACTTTGGTGTCATATCCAAGAAATCACAGCCAAGCTCAGCGTCATGAATTCTACCCACTATGTTTTCTTCTAAGAGTAAAAGTAAAGTTTCATGTCCTTGATCCATTTTGAGTTCATGTTTGTATGTGGTGTAAGGTAAGGGTCCAACTTCATTTTTTACATGTGAATATCCAGTTTTCTCAGCACCATTTATAGAAGACTGTCCTTTCCCCGGGGAATGGTCTCAGCACCCTTGCTGAGAACCATTTAGTCGAATGTGTGAGGATTTATTTCTGGGCTCTCTGGGCTATTCCATTGGCCTGTATATCTGTCCTTAAGACAGTACCACACTGTTTTATTTTTTTATTTTATTTTATTTTTTTAAAGATTTTATTTATTTATTTGACAGAGACAGAGACAGCGAGAGCAGGAACACAAGCAGGGGGAGTGGGAGAGGGAGAAGCAGGCTTCCTGCTGAGCCGGGAGCCCGATGTGGGACTCGATCCCAGGACCCTGGGATCATGACCTGAGCCAAAGGCAGTCGCTTAACCAACTGAGCCACCCAGGCGCCCTAGTACCACACTGTTTTAATGACTGTAGCTTTGTAATAAGTTTTGAAATCAGGAAGCGTGAAGCTTTCAACTTTCTTCTTTTTCAGTATGGTTTGGCTATTCGGGGTCCCTTGAGATTCCATGTGAATTTTAGGATGGATTTTCCCATTTCTTCAAAAAATCATTGTGGGATTTTGATAGAGATTGCTTTGACTCTGTAGGTCACTTTGAGCGGTATTGACAGTTTAACAACAGTAAGTCTTACAATCAATGAATATGGGATGTCTTCCCATTTATTTGTGTCTTCTTAAATTTATCTCAGCAATGTTTTATAGCTTTCAATGAACCAGTCTTATGCCTCGTTGGTTAGGTTTATTCCCAAGTATTTTCTTGTTTTGATGCTTTTGTAAATGAGATTGATCATGTGGGGTTTTTCCTTCATTCTGTAAATATGGTATCTTAAACTGATTGATTTTCATATGTTGAACATCCTTGCATTCCAGAAATAAATCCCACTGGGTCATGGTGTATAATCCTTTTAATATGCTGCTGAATTTGGTTTGCTAGTGTTTTGTTGAGAATATTTTTACATCAATATTCATAAGGGACATAGGTCTGTAGATTTATTTTCTTGTGGGTCTTTGTCTGGCTTTGGTATCAGGGGAATGCTGGCCTCATAGAATGAGTTAGGAAGCATGCCCTCCTCTTCAAATTTTTGGAAGAGTTTGAGAAGGACTGGTGTTAATTCTGAAATGTTTTGTAGATCTCACCAGTGAAGCCATCTGGTCCTGCTTTTTTCTTCGTTGGGAGATTTTGAGTCATTCTTCTTAATATCCTCATTTGTATTTCACTGTATGGATTTGCCATAATTTATTTAGCCAATTGTTAATTGATGGACATTTACACTGTTTCCATTCTTTTGCTGCTATGAACATCCTGGGGACACAGTTTTGAATTTATAAATTTTGACAAGCTATTTTTAAAAAATAGTCACATTATTTTAAGGTCATGCTCTTCCTTGAGCTAACTGATGTAGGAAATGGGAAGTCCCACTAAGACAGACCATTTCATTCAGCATTTTCAGAAGAAAGGGGACAGTTTATAAACTTGTGTATGCATTACGGTGTCCAGTACACTGGATGTTATCAACACATTTTGTCGAATCAACTAAAGAAGAAAGTCAGTCCAGGGGGTGCCTGGGTGGCTCAGTTGGTTAAGTGTCTGCCTTCAGCTCAGGTCATGATCTCAGGGTCCTGGGATCAAGCCCCAGGTCGGTCTCCCTGCTCAGCGCAGAATCTGCTTCTCCCTCTCCTCCCTGCTTGTGCTCTCTCTCACTACCTCTCTCTCTCTCAAATAAATAAATAAAATCCTAAAAAAAAAAAAAGGAAGTCAGTCCTACTTTTGCTTGAAATCTTCCTGGATTACCCTGACCTTGGAGAGTCTTGGAAACTTGTGGTTAGAGGTGACTTCAAAGATCACAAGGCCGGCCTGTCCGATGTCCTTACTTCTCAGTTAAGGTTGAAATCTCTCTGGTGACTGCAGCAAGCATGGGTCCAGTGGGAACTCAGTGTCTCTAGGCAGCCCATTCCATTCCACTAAGTCATTGAGTACCTAGCACATCTCTGTCATGGGACAGTGGACAGCTCTGGTATTAGAAAACATTTCCTTAAGGGGGCCTGGGTGGTTCAGTCCGTAGAGCATGAAGCTCTTGATCTCAGGGTCTTGAGTTCAAGCCCAATATTGGGCATGGAGCCTACTTCAAAAAATAAAATTAAAAAAAAAAATATATATATATATAAAAGAAAACATTTCCTTATATTTGAACCCAGATGATGTGTCTCTGCTAAGCCACTTATTCTAACTTGGGAGCCAAGCGGAGCAAAGAGAACCCCACCTTCACAGACCAAATATTTGGGAGCAGTACTTGTTCCTCTTGGACACTTTGCCTGTTTCCCCATTTTCACTCTCTCCCTTCCCTGAACTAATGAACCAGCAAAACCCAAACTCATCATGACCTCCAAGGCTCCATAGGACTGGCCCTGCCCACCTGATCAATCTCAGCTCACTCACTTCCCCTTTGGGCTCACCCCACTTCAGCCACACTGTCCTCTTTTCTATTGCACGACCCTGCCAAACTCTTTCCAGCCTCCAGGCTTTTGCATTTGCTGTCCCCTGGCTTCCCCTACGCTCAGTGTCTGGGGGGCTTATGGATGCCTAGGCAGATCTCTGAACCTCACAGAGGGCTCCCTAGAACACAAGGGCCCTGGCTACCCATAGGATGTCCCAGATCCCATAGATGGCTCGGAAGGAGGGGGGCAGGTGACTGGCATTGGTGGATGGCTGGGGTGGGGACACTGACCTGGCCAGCATGGGGCATTTGGATTGAGGAAAAACTGAAAGAGGTCACAAAGGAGAGGACCAGGAGCAACTCTCCCACCTTGCCATGTCTGGGAGCGCCTCACCTACCCCAGGCCGACCCCAGGATCCCCCCGGTGTGAGGCAGTCCTGATGCCTCCCCACAGGGCACCCTCCCTCCACCCACTGACCCCCACCTCGAGGGTGGCCTATGCCCTGTTCTCCAGGGCCCATCCTCCTCCTCTTTCTGTTTCCCAGCCAGGCACCTTGTGCTTCTATCCTGATCTGGGTTGGGCCAGGAGGCAGCCATTGCCTGAGAGCAATGGGGACAGTGTGGCAAGTGTGAACCCCAAACCCTGGTTCTTGCCTCAGCTTTAGCACTTGGTAGGGAGGTAGGAGGCTCAAGCAGGGGGGTGTGGGTGAGGGGTGAGGCTAAGATATGGATGCTCATCCTGGGGGTTCACCCACAAATCATCTGTGGGGCCCTGTCATCCCCTGTGAAAGGGGATCAGGCCAGGTGGCCTCTGAGGTCCCCTCAGCTTCTGACATCCTGAGTCTCTGGGCCAAGGGAGTGGGAACAGTGAGTGGTCCTCAGCTGAGCCCTTTGCTCTTGGATGCCTCTGCGCCTCAGTGCTCCCAGAGCCCTCCTCCCAACAGCCCCCTTCCCCACTGCCCCCCCATTCCTCTCGGCTCTAGTGGCTGCATAACCTCCACAGGCTGCTGAGCAGCCCAGAGTGACTGTAAAAGGGAAGGAATGTCCAGAGGCAATTGTTTCTTCCTGATATCACCGGGGGGGGGGGGGGGGGGGGTGGGGGGGGGGGCCCAGCAGGACAGTGGCGTCAGCATTCTCCCTGAAACCCATCTCTCTCCTGCTGCACTGCTCGCCCCCTTCCCCAGGCTGGGCGGGCCATCCACCCCTCATCTGTCACCCTCTGCCTCTCATGGGTTTAAGACCTTCAGGCCACCATCTCTCTCCATGTGACCCCAGACCTCTTTCTGGGCTCCTAGCCTGACCGGCGCCCCCACTCCATTCTCATATGCCCCTCCTCCACCTCCACCTCATCGTCGCCACACCCCTGATCCAGCTTCTTCCCCGGGAAAGGCCCACAGCCTGGCCCCAACCCTGGCCTGCCCCACACTCCTTTTACAGACATGGAACGCTGCGGGTTTTCTGCCAAAGTAGGAGAAGTCTGAGGCCAATCTCACCTCCTCCCAGCCCCCAACTTCTACCAAATAGGACGCCTTGAAGGCTGGACGGGGTGCAGGGGTGGGGTGGAGGGGGTAGGGCTGAGCTTCAAGGGGAGGGGCTACTGAGATGGCAGAGGTGAAGGTGCCTTGTGGGCTCTCAGCCTCCTGGATGCATCAGGTGTTACTCGCGTCAGTAGGAGATGGAGGAGCAGAGGGATGGGAACTGAAGTCAAGAGGGAAGGAGAAGGGGCTTCGGTAGCATTAGGAGAAGTCCCTGGGAAGGCATCCTGATAGAGCAGCATCCGGCTGGGAGTTGGGAGGCCAGAGGCCGGGGCCAGCTCTGGATAAGCTGTGGGATGGGACTGTGCATGTCCCTTCTCTGGGGCTCAGTTTCTCCTTATTTAAAGTGAAATATCCTGGACATTTCTCCTCTCCTGCTCTGACGCAAGGAGAGGAGAGAAAGAATTCTTTTTCTTCTGAATCGAAGCTTCAGTGCCTCCCTGGGCAGCCTCGCTGGGAGCCTCTCTGCTCACCACAGATTCACCATCAAGGGGGACCCAGATCTCTGGCCCAGCCCCAGGATGGCCCCTATCCCATGATGAGACATGACTACACTAGCCAGCAGAAATGGGATCAGCTTCCTCCTTAGACATATGTTCTCCCTACCCACCCGCTCCTCCCAACTGCTAGGGGCTCCCGTCTTCCATCTCCCTGGGCTCCCCTCCCCTCATCTCTGTGTCCTGCCCAACAAAACAAATGACGTCCCCCTGCCCTGCATCAGCTCTCAGGGGCTCAGCTGTCCCCGCACATTCCTCTCCTCAGCACACCGGCCACCCCGCACAATTCCCAGCAGTTTGTAGGGGCTACTTCTGAACTTCTCCTTCTGCCCTTCCCCGTGTCCTGAAGAGATGGAGACCCAGGGCAGAGGAGCCCCCTTTCCCCACACAGACGTGCACCCCCACTCCCAGCCGAAACCCCCTCGCAGAACAGGAGAAACGCTCTTTGACCAGACTGGGGTGTATCTGGGTGGAAGAGGGGAAGGGGTCTGAGAACCGGGGTGGAGGGTGTCAGGGTGAGCTGGGAGCCCCTGAGGTGGTGTCAGAGGGCGCACTCAGCCCTGCTCCCACCTCCATGCAGGGAGATGTCACAGGCTCCTTCACCCGCCACGGATTCACACCCTAGATAGCCTCTGAAGGCCTAACTCTAATCCCTTTGCTGAAATGCAAGCCCCTTCTTTCTTTCTTAGAACTTGACCCAGAGAGAGAAAGGTAGCTTCCCCTCTTCCCTGAAAGTCTGTCAGGTTCCTGGTGCCATCACTCAGCCTCTTTCCCTGATTCATCCCCATTCCTTTTATCTTTCCTCATAGGCTTTTTTGGTTTCAGCCCCTCCGGTTTGGCCATATCTCTGATGTCCTGGGCCCTTTCCAGGTTTCCTACATCACTCTGAGGCTGTGGAGTGCTTTAAACAGGGACTGAGCGGGCTGGCAATGACCTCACATGGCCACTATGCACAGTTGCTATCTATAGCCTTATA
Source organism: Mirounga leonina (assembly GCF_011800145.1). NCBI lineage: Eukaryota > Metazoa > Chordata > Mammalia > Carnivora > Phocidae > Mirounga > Mirounga leonina. The sequence continues at coordinate 17,704,237 of NW_023270377.1, forward strand.
GGATCATCCTCCTCTTCCTCCAACCAGCTGAGTCACAGTCATCTTGGGGTCCACTCAGACCCCAGGGCCCTCTCTGCCACTCTAGACCACAGCTCACCACAGCACTGGGAGCCGTTCTAGCTGCTGAGTGGGATGCTTTATTCTTCAAACCATCCAAGTACACAATGAAAGTGAGTCTCAGGTTCCAGAAGATACCCCTTCTCGGACCCTCAGTGTTTTTATAGCTCCAGTCCTTCATCCTTCTATCTTCTCACATCTGTCCAGATAGCCAGCCAATGGCCAAAATTCCATTTGACCCGGCAGAGGGATGGGTAAGGGGTAGGGGTGGGGATTTGGGAAGAAGCTGCTGGACCACTGCCTGGATTCAAATTGGATCTATCACTTATGGGTGAGTTAATTCACCGTTCTGAGCCTCAGTTTACTCATCTGTAAAATGGCTTCCCCATGTTGTGAGAATTAGAGAGACACAGTGATTGTATACGGCAGGTGTCCAGAATACCATGCCTGGTATACAGTAGGTGCTCCATAACTGGTAGTTATGTGGGGCGTGCTATTCTGGACACCTGCCATATGCAATCGCTGTGTCTCTAATCTTCACAATATTAGGAAATAACCCCTATCCTCATTTTACAGTTATGGATACTAGGCTCAGAGAGGTTAGGGAAGTTCTCTAAGGTTGTATAGAAAGTAAAAACAAAGTCTGGATTAGAACCCTAGTTGATGGCTCCTAGAAACCCAGCTCATTTCTCTGGGTCTCTAAAGCCTTGCCACAGATTGACTTGGCAGGCTCGGTTCTAGGTCCTTCCTTTTTTTTAATTCAGCCCTATCCAGGGATCTCCACGGAAAAGTCCCCCGTCTAGTGGGCAAGTCCTGCCCAACCTTCCACCCTGCTCCTCTCCCCAACCCCACTCTCCTCAGAAATCCAACTGGGCTTGGAGGGGGGTCAGGTTTTAGGGAGTCTGGCATCCATCCCACAGGACCTGGGGGCGCTGAAGTTTTCCCATCTAGGGAATAAAGAGGCCAGTGGGGGCCACTCTGCCTTGTGCCACCAGCAGGCCAGCGGGCACCGGGGCTTCCCTGCCAGCCAGAGAGGATCCCCTGAGTGCACCCTGGCCCCAGACTGCCCCCAGCTGGCCTGGGCACGGGCCTCAGACAGCACCATGCACAATGCAGTCCTAGAGAGGCTGCTTCGAGGACTGGGACTAGGGGCTGGGCTGGATGCTGGGGTCCAGGGTCAGCTGCTGGGGATTCCCGCTGCTCCAACTCTCAGGCCCCAGAGGCACCCAGAGATGTTCCAGATATACCCCCCCTTCCCAAATTTAAAGATCCTGAGAGATAACAATTTGTCGTAAACAGAGCACTGGAGTTTTTCTCCCCACCCACAGCAGTTAGAACCCTATCCCCCAACTGTCCCAAAGAGCCTCCCTGATGCCCCCTCCCCAACCAGCCTCAAAGAGACAGGCCAGGATCTCCTTCTGCCCTTCCCCAGGCTCCCCAGCCACCCTGGGCACCAGAATAGCCCACTGACCACCTGCCTTGGGAGCTGGGAAGGGCCCCAGCTGGTGCTGCCAATCAGGCAGGGGGAGGGGGTTGGGAGGGAGAGGAAAGGGCCACTGGGGCTGTGGGAGTTTTGTGCTCCTCAGTTTTGTGCAAAGAGCTCTCCACCAACACCTTACAAGCAACAATGTCCCCCCCCAACTTCCCAGCCAGGATAAGGCTTGGGGTGCCAAATACCCTCTCAGGATGGGGCTCAGACTGTCTCTATCCCCAACTTCTTCCCCTTCTCTGGTCTCTGCCCCCTTCCCTTCCTCTCCAGGCCATTCCTCCTAACTCCCTCCCCACCACACACACCTCTCCCTTCAAATCTGTCTCCACCACCCCCATGGTTTCCGCCCCTCCCCCTCCCCCAGCTCCCTCTGAGCAGGGACGCCCTTGCTTGCTGACCCCACATTCCGGCCTTGCTGGGGTCAGAAGGGCTTCCTGCCCCGTGTGGGATCCCTGCCCCCACCCTTAGCTCCTGGCAGCCTCTCCGGGCTGGCCAGCTGCTGGCCCTTTGCAGTCCCCTTCTCTGAAACCTCCCCCAGCCCCAGGCCCAATTTAGCTCCTTTAATCTTCCCTGTAATCCAATCCGACCGTTTCCTGAGCACACACTGCACTTCCCAAACGCCAGTCCCTGGAGAGGGGCCGGGGCAGGGTGGCCTCAGCTATTCCCTGCCCTGGAGCACCCCCACCCTATCCCGGCACCCCTGTGGTGCCTCTCTTCTTCACACCCCTAGGAGCCCCAGGGAGCTCCTCCTGCGTGGGCCTCTGCCATCTGGCCTCCCTGTAGCCACTTCGGGACGCTAGCCTGACTCCTCACCTCGCTTTCCCACCTCTGGGCCTTCGTTAATGCTCTGCCATGTGCCTGGAACACCCTCTCCCCCAAAGTGCATTTCTTCCCGAGGAACTCTTACCCCTCCCCTCTCAAGGCCAGCTCCAGCCTGATTTCCCAAATTCCAGACTATAGACTCTGGGACCAGACTGCCTGGGTCCCTAAACCCGTCTCTGTTTCTTACTAGCCATGTGACCTCTCTGAAACTCTTCTTTCCTCATCTGTAAATGGGGATCATAACAGTGCATGCCTCAGAGGGCGGCTGTGAGGATTAATTGAATTACTTTATGTAAGTAAAGTGCTTAGAACAGTTCTGGGTAGATTGCAAGTGCTATTTAAGTATTAAATGAAAATTATCTTTTCCTGCCTTATATTACAATGACCATTCCTTCCAAGTTAAGACACCCATGAACTATGAAACACTTCATTTATTTAATGACACCATTTCAGGGGGAAAAAAATGTTACCATGTGAAATGTACAAATTGTAAGTCATCTTCCAACTTCATATCTGTGTGAATTGCTCGGTAATGATATCTGTGGCATCTATTTCAGCCAGCCCCCTTCTCAGTTCCATGGGCATTCATTGTTGGTTTTTTGTTTTTGTTTTTTTCAAGTAACCTCTATGCCCAAAGTGGGCCTTGAACTCAAGACCCTGAGATCAAGAGTCGCATGCTCTACCCACTGAGCCAGCCAGGTGCCCCTTGCGTTCCTTGTTTGGGTTGGTACACCAGGGCTTGGATTCAAGTTCTTACTCCCAAATGTTATTTAGCTGAGCAAACTGTTTTTCCTAAACAGCCAAGATAACTCACAAGTGTAGTGAATGTTAAATGAAATGATATATATTTCAAGGCGTTAGCACTGTATTGGATATTCCTCACAGGAGAACCATCACAGTGATTTAAAAACGTTTCTCTCCAGAGACGGGAGAGGTGGGCGAGAGCTAGTATTTCAGGGTCGAAGTGCCCTCCAGTGGCCATAAGGGAAAACTGCAGGCTTCCTGAGGAGCCCGGGGGCCCATCCTTTGCCTGTCCAGGAAGGAACTCAGCCCCACCCACCACCGCCCAGCCGGGCTTATCCAACCCTTCTGGAATTCCTCACATTATCTTTCCTTTTACAGAGGCCTTAAGGGGTTTAATAGGATAAGAGACCAGGGGCAGAGCTTTAGCCCAGGAAGGTCTATAGCCTGTACATACACTATTTCTCAAAACTTGTGGGCCCAGAGCTCTCTGGCAGGGAGGTAGGATGGTGGAATGCTGTGCGCTGGGCATCAGTTCTCCTGGGACTTGGACACTGGTACCTGGCCTGTGAGATACCCTTCTTGCTGCCCACATCCAGAAATCTAGCACAGACCAAGTATAGCCCATTCCAAGTATCTCCTTCTATGCTTTGACAGATTTGTCATTTATTTACCTTTCCTCACTCCTCCCTCCCTCTGTCCCTCTGTCCCTCCCTCCCTCCCTTCCTTTCTTCCTTCCTTCCTTCCTTCCTTCCTTCCTTCCTTCCTTCCTTCCTTCCTTCCTTCCTT
>NW_023270377.1:17708144-17719852 GCF_011800145.1 Mirounga leonina
CTTCCTTCCTTCCTTCCTTCCTTCCTTCCTTCCTTCCTTCCTTCCTTTTCCATCAGTATTTACTGAACACTGGCTGTGTACCAAGCTTCACGTCCTAGGTGCTGGGGTTAAAAAGATCAATCCAATACAGACACACACACAGCTGCCGAGAGTTGTTCACGATGTCCCAGACACCACATGCAGAGTTAATCCTTGCATTTGAGTGTTTACAGCTTCTCTGTGTGGCTGAGTGGGAGGGCAGAGGCAGGAATACCAGATCCAGGCTGCCTGATTTCCCTTGATGAAATATGTCCAGAGTGGAAGCTTTGTCTGGGCAGGTTTGGGGGCTGACTTCCCCCTCCGGGGCCACACTGCTCCTCTGAGAAATCCTCCACATCTCAAACATTGACCAACCCCCCAGCTCCACCTGCCTCGGAGTCCCTTATCTCCCCTCCCTTCCCCCACCATCGCCCTTTGCCAGGGCCTAGTGCTGGGGGTCAGGGAGGGCTGGATAGGGATTTTACTTACCTGAGACTTAGCATCCAAACCCAGATCGCTGGCCACGTCTGGCCAACTCCCCATTGTCCAGGATTGAGAGGAAGGAGCCTTACTCTAGAGGCACTGCATGCGGGGAGGGGGCGACTGGAGGCACCCAAGGTTCATCTTTTGGGAAGATGACAGGAGGGGGAGGAAGAACTGGTGGGTGGTGTGTGCATTGTTCCTGGGACTCTGTTGCCTCCCTGAGCTGTCATCCTCCTCCCTTCCCTTCATGATCAAACTTTTCAAGTGTCTTCCCATCCCTTCCCACCCCGTTGCTTGTTCCTAATAGTTCCATTTCCTTCAAATTCTCCCCAGCTGCCTTAGCACAGGCTATTGGTGCATTGTTGGTCCCCTCCACTCCTGGACCCGTCTAACAGAAGTGTAATGAGAGCCACATATATGTCACTTTAAATGTTCTAGCAGCCACATTTTTATGTTATTTACTTTTAAAGATTTTATTTATTTATTTGAGAGAGCTAGAGAGAGAGCACGAGCAGGGGGAGAGGCAGAGGGAGAGAGAGCAGCAGGCTCCCCACTGAGCAGAGAGCCCGATGTGGGGCTTGATCCCAGGACCTGGAGATCATGACCCAAGCTAAAGGCAGATGCTTAACCATCTGAGCCACCCAGGTGCCCCAAGCAGCCACATTTTTAAAAGGTGAAAGAAACAGGTGAGGTTAATTTTTATTTTTTAATATTTTATTTATTTATTTGAGAGAGCGCACATGCAAGTGAGGGGAGGAGCAGAGGGAGAGGGACAAGCAGACTCTGGGGCTGAGTGGTGGGGCTCGATCTCATGACCCTCAGATCAGGACCTGAGCCGAAACCAAGAGTCGGATGCTTAACCAACTGCACCACCCAGCCACCCCGAGGTGAGATTAATTTTAAAAATAGAGTATTTTAAGCCAAAGTATCCAAAGTTTTATCATTTCCAACGTGTAATCAATATTTTTTAAAACTGAGATGTATATTTTTTCACAAGCTGATGTGTATATTATTTTATACATGTGGCACCTCTCAATTCAGACTTAGCCACACTCCAAGTGCTCGGTAGCCACATCGGCCCGTGGCTACCATACTGAGCAGTGCAGTTCTAGAGCCTTCGTTTACTACTGGCTTACACGCTTTTATTATGTGTGGTTAATCGTCTCATCCCCATGCGTCTTGGCTCCCAAGGGAGATTAGAAGCCCCTCCCCGGGCCTGAGTCCCCATTTCATTCATCCCGGCCTCTCCCGTGGCACCTTACAGCGGTGTGCCCCCCTCAGGAGGCCCTCCAAGCATGTTTGTTGATGGGAGTGAGCATTGGGGATTGATTTTGTGGTTTATCTCTGGCTGTAAATGGTGTTTTATGGATTGTTTCTGGAGATGCACCCCGCTGCAATATTAGCAGAAACAAGCAGCCGCACTGGTCAGCAGAGGCAGAGACAGAGGCCTCGGGGCAGATAGGATTCCCTGAATCAGGCGGGGGAGATCCTGCCAGACCACAGCCCATTTCTCTGGCTTAAGAGCCTGTCGTGGGCACAGCGCAATCCTGCCTGCAGCCCCATCTCCGTAGACCTGGGATAGAGCCCTGGTCGGGGTGGGTGACACAAAGAATGCGACTCCAGCATCCCACCACCACCGGGCTGGGAGCTCCTGGGGGCAGAAAAGGAGTTATTCAGGTCGACAAGAGCCAGACCCACAGCAGATGTACAAAGCACGCTTGTCGAGTGACTAAAGGACTGGCTGGCCAGAGCCAGTGAAGCCTCTCGTTCATATATACATGCACCCGAAAAATGTTTGTGGAGCATTGGCTATGTATCGGGCCCTGTGCTGGGTACTAGGGATTCAGCAGTGAAAAGCAGATGTGGGCCAGGCCCTCCCGGAGCTTACCTTCGGGGGCGGGTGGGGGGCAGGAAACAGGATAAATAAGTAAACTGTTGCCAATGCCAATGAGCACCCTGACCCAGGAAGGGAAACAAAGGGGCCCAGATAGAGAACAAGGGTGGAATTCTTCAAGTGAAGAAGAAAGTCTGTCTGTGGCTTCCTGGGATACAGGACCCTCCCACCCCCAGGTCAGGGTCACCGTGTAGACATTGGCCCCTAGAGGCCAGCCTGAGGCTCAGCGCTGTGAGGGCATTGCTGTTTCCAACTGCATTGATGATGTCACAATGGGCCCTATGGGGACAGGAACTGAAGACCCTAGGCCTTGGAGCAGAGGGGTAGAGTTGGGGGTGGGGGGAGTGGGCAGAAAAGGCAGTAGGGCCCCCCCCAGGCGTCTATTCAGCCTCTGGCAGACCTGGTCCGGCTCGGGAGGAGGTGAGCAGGTGACCATGGCGCTCAGCCTCTCCGCCACGTCCATTCCCAACAACTGGCTCCCAGGCTATCCTGAGGTAACCGGGCCCGTCTTCTAGGTCTGTCTTGGGTGGGAGTGCCCCAGCCAGAGCAGGGCACCAACCTGTAAGCCAAGCCTTGTCCTAGGCATTGGGGGGGATGATAAGATGAGGGAGATCCGGCCCCTGCCCTCAAGTTGCTGACTAATCAGACCCTATGCAAGAGGCTTACCAGATCAATACTCCTCGTCCTTTCTCGGCTAACTTTGGAGGAACGGTGTGCTAATTGTTGGTGGACTCATTCCAAAAAACCGTGTCTGGTCCCCCAGCTTCTCTCTGTGTTGCCCCACAACAAGGCACTGTCCTCAAGGGCGGCTCAGCCATTGGCACTAGTGGTTTTGAGACTCTAGACTGTGCTTCTCAGGGTGATCTAAGGACAGAATTTGCAGCATGGGTTAAAAATGCACATTCCTGAGCCTCAGCCCAAACCTTCCAAAGCAGAATTGTCAAGTATGGGGCTCATGAATCTGCATTTTAAAAAAACACCCTAGGTAACTCTTACCCTAAGCACTGCCCTGGTGTTTTTCAGTTTTTGGTTTTTGGTTTGAGGGCTTGTTTGTTTGTTTGGTTGGTTGGTTGGTTGGTTGGTTTTTGCCCTGGTGTTTAAATACCTCCTACAGTTCCCAAGTCCGGCTGACCAGGGTGGGTCAGTTTCTCGGTCTGAGATGGGTGTTGGCTTTGATATTTTTATTACTGATGAAAAGCCCTGATTCATAGGCTCCTGGCTGTCAGTTTGGAAGGAATCAGAGGCCACTAAGAACAGAATTCTCTATCTTTTCGATCCATCTATAAAATGCCTACTTGATGGGCGCCTGGGTGGCTCAGTTGGTTAAGCGACTGCCTTCGGCTCAGGTTATGATCCTGGAGTCCCAGGATCGGGTCCCACATCGGGCTCCCTGCTCGTCAGGGAGTCTGCTTCTCCCTCTGACCCTCCTCCCTCTCATGCTCTCTGTCTCTCATTCTCTCTCTCTCAAATAAATAAATAAAATCTTAAAAAAAAAATGCCTACCTGAGCAGACACTGTTTAAAGGCCATTAAAATACCAGACACAGAATAACCCAGTCCCTGGAACTTTATAGACATATTTACTCAAACCCAAGTGCTTGCAAAAAGTAAATAAAAGGGAAGCAAAATAAGCAAGCACCCCTAGAAATACAAACTGAAAGTGAACAGCCCTGTTCTCTAAAATAAACAGGACAAATCCAGCGAGGATTAAATGACCTCTAGTCAGACAGGCTCAGAGCCAGAAATGCCCCATCCTGGCTCCGGGAGGAAGGAGAGGGAGGCCTGTCTCCATCACCTGGGGGCGTGTGCCAGGATCGCTGCCCTGGGGGTCAGGGCCAGGCCTGCAAGAGCAGACAGTATCCTGGGGGGTATGGGTGCTCCCTCGCCCTCCCTGCCAGCCTGAAAATCAGGTCAGGGTCTGAAAATCAGGTTTAAAGATTAAGAAGTGCGCCCTAAAAAGCCTCTGATAAAATGCACATTTCCTGGAGGTGTAGAACCTCAAGTCACTATCATCTGCCATTTATTTTTGAATTTAGCGACCATTTATTTAGCACTTGCTGTGTTTTAGGCCCTGAGCCAGTCACTAAAGATATCCCGATAAGTAAAGCATAATTGGTGCCCTCACGCTGCACACCGTTTACTATGAAAGAAACAATAATAAATGGTAACATTTATCGCTCACTTACGATTTGAGGAACTTAACGACAAGCATCCTCCAGGCACTTTTTAATCCTCATAACATTATGGATCTCATTGACTCTTCCTAATGTCAATGCAGTTACTACTAGTCTTTCCCCATTTGACAGACGTGTCGACTGAGGCTCAAAGTCTGTGGTGTAACAATCAGCTCTCTGAAAGAAGAAAAAAAAAAAAAAAAAAGCCCTGATTTGTAGTGTTTGCTGATCTTGGGAGTGTAAATCCTCCCAGGCAGGTTTCAAGCTACCAGCCCGCTGTCCCTGAATGTGGAGTTGGAAAGACGCAGGGGTGTGGGCAGGCTCCAGCATCCCCATTGCAAACAAGGTTCACAGCTAAGCACGGCTCACAGCTAAGCAAGTTCAAGCCAGCACTTGAACCCAGGTGTGTTGATCCCAAACCCCGCGCCTAACCACTTTGTTACACCATCAGTAACCTACGTGAGATCATTAACATCGGAAAGGGATACATCTTAAGACCCCGGTGAAGTGCCAAAAGTTTACAATGGTCCATAAAACCTCTTGGCTGGTTAATATCCTGTGCTTCCTCTACCTCTGTTTTTATCATCAACAGGGCAGTTAGTTTTCTTTTGAGAGCCATTTAAAAAACTTCTGATTTTGAAATAATTATCATTCACAGGAGGTTGCAAAAATAGTACGGAGAGGTCCTGTGTACCTTTCACCCACTTTCCCTCCATGGTCCCGTCTTAAATAACCACGGTACAATATCACTAGCCGGCAAGGGACATTGGTAAAAGGTGTGTGGGTATTTCTATGCCTTGTCATCTAGGATTGCCAGATTTAGCAAATAAGAATACAGAAGGCTCAGTTAAATTTTCTTTTTGACTTTTGTTTTGTTTTAGTGCAAGTATAGCCCATGCAATATTTGGGACATACTTATACTAAGAAATTATTCTTTATCTGAAATGCAAATTTAATTGGGTGTCCTGCATGTTGGCTGGCAACCCTCATTTTATTTTATTTTTTAAAGATTTTATTTATTTATTTTGACAGAGAGAGAGACAGCGAGAGAGGGAACACAAGCGGGGGGAATGGAAGAGGGTGAAGCAGGCTTCCCGTCGAGCAGAGAGCCCGATGCGGAGCTCGATCCCAGGACCCCGGGATCATGACCTGAGCCGAAGGCAGACGCTTAACGACTGAGCCACCCAGGCACCCCAACAACCCTCATTTTATTACATGTGTGGAGTCATGCAACCACTACCCTAATCAAGATAGAGAACTATTCTGCCACCACAAACATGTTCCTTATGCTACTCCTTCACAGTCACATCTATCCCCCCCACCCTCCCTAGCCCATGGCAACCATGAATTTGCTCTCCATTTCTGTAATTTTGTCATTTTTCCCACTTAGCATAATGTCCATGAGATCCATCCAAGTTGTTGCACTTTTCAATACTTTGGTCCTTTTTATTGCTGGGGAGTATTCTCCTGAGGGCAAATTTCACAAAGAATTTTTTTTTTTTAAATCTCATTCATTGGATAAATATTTATTGTATCGCTACTATGTGCCAGGTGCAAACAGGGAGCAGGTGAGGAGCTGGTAGCAATCAGGGTTGGGTTTTTGCCAGGCAAGTAAGGAAATGCAGAGTGGCAAGGCATGGGCATGATTAAGACAACTGAGTGGATGACACGCTGGGTGGGAAGGAAGCAGAGCCTGGCGGGGGGGGGGGGGGGAGACAGGATCAATAGTTCATAGTTCTGTGCAGGTGAAGAATTAATAGAGTTGGGTGCCTTTTTCAGAAGGGTTTCCTATCTCACCCCCAGTTTATTTTTTGTTTAAATATCAACATCAAAAGAAACATTCCATCTACTTTCCCTTCCACACTTAGACACAATTTCCAAATCAGAAGTAATACAGTTTTACGTGGGCATTTTTTTTAAGTTTTTATCTATTTATTTATTTGAGAAAGGGAGAGAGTGCACAAGAAGGGTGAGCTTCAGGCAGAGGGAGAAGCAGACACGCCGCTGAGCAAGGAGCCGGAAGTGGGGCTCAATCCTAGAATTCTGAGATCATGACCTGAGCCGAAGGCAGACACTTAACCGACTGAGCCACCCAGGCGCCCTTTATGCGGGCACTTTTAAACTGAAGGTTTTAGGGATAAATGTTAACCAACAAATTGCTTACTAACTCAATCAGGGTACACAAGAAAACAAAATTTTGGTCACAGAAAGTACCTAAAGATCATCTTTCCACCTGTTACTTTTAAAATTTGCTATTTAGTTTTAAAAGTAGGTAATATGTAGATGGATATAGGAAAAAATTCAAAAAGTGCAAAAGGATTTATATGAAAAGAGAAGCTTTTGTCTTACCACAGACCCTTAGTCAAAATTTCTCCTTCCTAGAGTCAGTTACTATTTCCTTGTGACCGCTTTTAAGCATATAAGAATATATATGTGTGTCTGTGTGTTTATACACAAATGGAGCATACCATAACTGCTATTCTGTACCTTGTTTTTTTCATTTAGTATATCTTGGAAATTGTTCCCTGTCAGTACCTATAAAAGTGCCACATTCTTTTTACCCATACAAAGTACTTTTTTTTTTTTTAAGATTTTATTTATTTATGAGAGAATGAGAGCGAGCGAGCCAGGGGAAGGAGCAAAGTGAGAGGGACAAGCGGATTCTGCGCTGAGTGCAGAGCCCCCCACGGGGCTCTATTTCAGGACCCCGAGATCATGACTTGAGCCGTAGCCAGGAGTCCGATGCTCAAGGGACTGAGCCACCCAGGTGACCCTAAAGCCTCCCTCCTAGAACATAACATTGAAAATTACAATCTTGCCAAAACTGCTCACCTCAATGCATCCTGGGATTTGTCGTTCTTAATCAGTTGAGTCTTGCTTGGAAAACAGAACTTGAGCAGAAGATGTGTTAGAAACAAAAGTGCCCTTCCAACAACACTGTAGAAGGACATACTGTACTGTATCCATGCACGCTGCTATCATGATGCCCAGAGGCAAATTATTTATACATTTAAACAACCAAGATATCTACCAGCAATGAGATACCCAGGGCTGTCTTGGCATCAGGAAATCAAGATCATTTTAGCAGACAGGACCAGTATACATATCCGCCCCCCTCCCCCCACACACACACACCTTCTCTTCCTTACACCATTGCTTTGGTCTTTGGTATCTCAAATCACTGTTTTTTTTTTAAAGATTTACTTACTTGACAGAGACACAGCGAGAGAGGGAACACAAGCAGGGGGAGTGAGAGAGGGAGAAGCAGGCTTCCCGCTGAGCAGGGAGCCCAATGTGGGGCTCGATCCCAGGGCCCTGGGATCATGACCTGAGCCGAAGGCAGACGCTTAACAAATGAGCCACCCAGGCACCCCTCAAATCACTCTTAACAATTACGTGACAAATTACTACTTAGGAAGCTTCTCTCACATACCGAGGGATCAGAAGGGACATATATATCAAATGAACACACACTGAAGTATGTGTCACCAATTGCTATGGTAACTTACAGGTATATGCACTTCAATAGTTGTTCAGCCAAACAGAAATGAATGATGGTAGCCTTGTAAACATCAGCTAAGGACTGGTGGGGAAGATTTTCTCAGCAGGCTGAGGACAAGAACAATTCTCAGAAACATTTTTTGGATAGCTAAGGTCCCCCCTTGGCCCTCCCATTTCATAACCAATACCATTCCACTCTCTTTCCAAACCTGTTTCCATGCATTTCCATATATACATACATAAAATCCAGACATTTAGCTCATTATGTGAATTTTACCAATGCTCTTGCCCTGTAAGTACTATTCTGGAAATTGCTTTTTTTTTTCCCACTCAATCTTTTCAGCATTTTTTCCTATGATAATACATAAAAATCAACCTCATTGTTTTTTTACTGCCACGTGGCACTCTGAAACGCTGTGTCTCAAACTTGAACTTGCATTCAGATCATCTAGGGATCTTGCTAACATGCAGATTATGATCTGATAGTTTTGGGGTAAGCCCTTGGGTTCTTTCTGCATTTCTAGAAAGTTGCCAGGTGTTGTAGATGCTGCTGGTCAAGAAATCACACTGTGAGGAACAAAGATGTAGAGTATGAGTGAAATTGTGTGTTAGAGCTCATTTAAACCAGCCCATGAGAAATGACTGTCAAATTTCCAGGAATTTTGTGATTCTGGTGCTAAACGTAGCCATCATTAAAAAATTCAATTATGTAAACTTACAATAAATTATATTGCAAACAGATAACAAATACTCAAAAATCATCACTTTCCTAGCTATTTTACTATGAATCTATGTTCTTTAGGTTATTTATGTCTATAATGTCTGTAGGGTACAAATCTATACAATGGCATGCTTTTGTGTGTCTCCTCCCAACTCCACACTCTGTTCATGTTGGCAGCTTGGAACCAGCCCCAGGGAGTATTTACAGAAATCGGTATAAAGGCATGCATTTCCCCAGGCCTTCTCCCACACTTCATATTACCAATCTTTCTTATTTTTGCTAATCTGACAAATCAAAAATGGCATCTCATTTTTACCTTGCATATCCCTGATTACAGTGAGACCAAATCTCTCTTATAGTCATTCCTTGGAATTTATTTATTTATTTTTAAAGATGTTATCTATTTGAGAGTGCACGAGCAGGGAGGAGAGGGACAAGCAGACTCCCCACTGAGCAGGGAACCCGATGTGGGGCTGGATCCCAGGACCCTGGGATCATGGCTTGAGCCGAAGGCAGACACTTAGCCATCTGAGCCACCCAGGTGCCCCTCATTCCTAGGAATATAATAGTATTTCTTGTTCTTGTAAATAGGACCCTTTTACTAGTATATTTTCTAGTTGATTATTGCATGGGAAAGCTGATGACTTTTAAAATCAGGCCACTCCTCCTAACCAGTTCAAATAGCTTGTCAGTTTATATTCTTAGAGGTTCTAGGTAATCAAATAATCTATAAGTAATGAGAAATGTCACTTTTCTATGTATATAATTGTTTTGCTTTGTGACACCAGCTTTGACTGCCACATTGACAACCAGCAGTAAAGTTCACCGGTGTCTTACTTCTGACTTGGAAGGAGCACTTCTGTATTTCCCTACTCATTTCTGCAGTTACGTCGTTATCCTTTCTCTTTCTGGCTTCTTAAGAGGATTTCGTTTTGTTTTTTATCAAGAATGGATGGTCAATTTATCCAGTGTTTACTTTCACTTTCTAAGTAACCCATTTTGGTGATATTTGAATCTCTCACATTAGCAGGTACTCTTTTTTTGTACTCTGAAGAGCATTAAAATTTTTTTAAGTCTCCTTCCCTTATACATCGTACCCCTGTTTCAGCTCTTGTCACTGTCCGTGAATGTGTCCCTTCTCCACTAGCCAGCTTCTGGCTCTGAGAGGAAAAGAATATTCTCTCATGGGCGCCTGGGTGGCTCAGTTGGTTAAGCGACTGCCTTCAGCTCAGGTCACGATCCTGGAGTCCCGGGATCAAGTCCCACATCGGGCTCCCTGCTCGGCGAGGAGCCTGCTTCTCCCTCTGACCTTCCTCCTTCTCATGCTCTCTGTCTCTCATTCTCTCTCTCTCAAATAAATAAATAAAATCTTAAAAAAAAAAAAGAATATTCTCTCCATGACCCATTCAGCACTGAAACTTTATACCTAGTGACATTTCAATGAACAGTTAGGGAATGCCATGAATTTACCCCACCACCTGTATATTCTTTTTTTTTTTTTAAAGATTTTATTTATTTATTTATTTGACAGAGAGAGACACAGCGAGAGAGGGAACACAAGCAGGGGAAGTGGGAGAGGGAGAAGCAGGCTTCCTGCCGAGCAGGGAGCCCGATGTGGGGCTCGATCCCAGGATCCTGGGATCATGACCTGAGCCGAAAACAGACGCCCAACGACTGAGCCACCCAGGCGCCCCATCACCTGTATATTCTTGAACACCAGCAATACCTACTCCTGTGAACTGAGGGCCGCTGGGCCTTTCCCACGGCTCCCCACCCCCCTCCCAACATTCCTACCCCGGTATATAAAGTACAGATTGTGCTGTTGACCTGTAATCCTTGGAGTGCTAACACCCCCGGTTGCTGGGCCCTGTTTTGGACCCAGGGGCCACCAAGAGTCCTGATCAGAATCTATGACTAGGTGGGTACCTTGGTTTTTTAAATTGCTACTCACCACTCTTGCCATATGAATATTGGGATTGTCTCCAAGAACCTGAGGAGTTTGTTTTATTTTGTCCTTTTAAGAAGTGGATAGAGTGTGCAGACAGGAGTCAAATTCTAGATGCATCCAAATGGCTGTGTGATCTTGGGCAAGTCATTACTTCTCTGTCCCTCAGGGACTTCCCCGCGAACATAACACTTTCCAAGGTGCATATGTAAAGGGCCAGAAAAGATCTGAGAGTGGCTTGTTCCAGGTGCCTGTAGTCAAATTAATTGAGTCCAAACTCCACTTCTGCCATTTACTGCCCTGGACAAGTGATTCGTGTCTGTACTTGGTTTTGTTCATGTATAAAACGGGGACCGTGAAGGGGCGCCTGGGTGGCTCAGTCGGTTTAGCGTCTGCCTTCCGCTCAGGTCAAGATCCCAGAGTCCTGGGATCCCGCCCCACATCGGGCTCCCCTCTCTGCGGGAGCCTGCTTCTCCCTCTCCCTCTGCCTGCCGTTTCCCCTGCTTATGCTCTCTCTCTGTGTATATCAAATAAAGAAAATCTTTAAAAAACAAAACAAAAAAATAAATAAAATGGGGACCATGAAAGTACGAAGTTGATAGAGCAGCTGTGAAGATTAAACAGATAACACGTGAAGCCTTATCATAAAGCTAAAACTCACCGTGAGCGCTCCATGAACACTAGCCCTGTTGCTTTTATTATCACAAGGGTACCTGTGGAGAGAGAGAGCACTCTGTACAGCACTCATCGGACCAGGTGAGCTGGCAGGGGCGAGTTTTAGCTCGTACCCTCCGACCCGGGGCAGGCGTGGGGGCGCGCGGCTCGCGGCTGTCCTAGCACCTCCCGGGCAGCAGAGGGCCCCCGCCGCCGCCGCGGACAGCGAGGGCGGGGCGGGCGGCGCGGCGGGGGCGGGGCGGGCGGAGCGACCTAGCGAGGGGCGGAGCAGACGGCGCGGCGGGGGCGGGACGGGCTG